>NC_003075.7:18278323-18585056 GCF_000001735.4 Arabidopsis thaliana
GTCTTGGATCATCATTTACCTATCAGCAGTTGCTCAATGCCACCAAGGAGTTCAGTGATTCAAACCTGATCAAGAAAGGACAATCTGGGGATCTTTTCAAGGGAGTTCTAGAAAACGGAGTTCAGATCGTTGTGAAAAGAATCAGCTTGGAATCTACAAAGAACAACGAAGCTTATCTAACCGAGTTGGATTTCTTCAGCCGGTTTGCGCATCCGAGAATAATCCCATTCGTAGGGAAGAGCTTAGAGAGCGCAACTCATAAGTTCTTGGTATACAAGTACATGCTGAATAGGGATTTACCAAGCTCATTGTTCTATAAATCCAATTCCCTAGTTGACAACGGATTGAGATCTCTCGATTGGATCACCAGACTGAAAATAGCATTGGGAGTAGCAGAGGGACTTGCTTACCTGCACCATGATTGCTCACCATCCGTCGTCCACAGGTATGAAAAACCATTCCTTTTACTCTTTTTTTACTTTCAAGCCACCATTAGTTCATTACTGATCTTGAGTCTTCCAATGTTCAATAAGGGATATTCAAGCAAGTAGCATTCTCTTGGATGATAAGTTTGAAGTTAGGCTTGGAAGCTTTAGCAAAGCTTGTCATCAAGAAAACAATGGCCGTCCACGGAAAATAGCCCGATTGCTCAGACTATCCCAGTAAGTGCCTCTGATTCATCATATAACCAATTTTGATTTAAACATCTAACAAACAAGCTTGCTACTGTTTCCCTCTTCAGGTCTTCTCAAGAAAGTGTTCCTGGTGAGTTTATCTTCAAATGCATAAAACAAGCTTGCTAATTTCTTAACTATTCTAACAATCCCTAAAATTCCCAGGGTCTGCAGCTACAGCAACATGTGCCTACGATGTGTACTGCTTCGGCAAGATACTTCTGGAGCTTATCACAGGGAAACTCGGAATCAGCTCATGTAAAGAAACCCAATTCAAAAAAATCCTAACCGAGATCATGCCTTACATTTCATCGCAAGAGAAAGAACCCGTAATGAACATTCTAGACCAATCTCTTCTGGTCGACGAAGACCTCTTAGAAGAAGTCTGGGCAATGGCAATCGTCGCTAGATCTTGTCTTAACCCAAAACCAACGAGACGGCCGCTTATGAGACACATAGTACAAGCCTTGGAGAATCCACTGAGAGTTGTGAGAGAAGACAGCAGCGAATCTGAGAGATTCCGTACGACTGGATCTTCGAGAGGATCTTCGAGTAGCGGTCGAATATTTGGTAGTTGGAGACAGAGCGTGTCTGATCCTGTCGCAGCGGGAACAAGTAGCCTTCTGTCTCAGGCGGAGGGTTTAGCGACTGGATCGTCAGCGAGAGGAAGTAGCCGTGGCGCGTCGAGTCGACGGAGTATGAAAGATGTATAGAAAGAAAGACACACACACACACGATCAATATTTATTTTTTGACGTCAATTTTTAATTATTTTTTATGTGTGGTTATGATTTGATCTCTTGTTGATAAAAAATTCCCGTTAATTTATAATATTTTTCGATGATCAAACCAGACCAGTCTTTTGAGTTTTGATATTCTCGGGTAGCAAACTAGCAATTCGTTTTGTATGGGGTGGGAATCGAAATGTTTTATACTTTGGGGCAATTATATAAAAAACGAAAAGTTTCTGTAATGATGTGTGAATGAGGCTAATAAATGGGCTGCTGTTATCTAACCACGTTGCATCTTTGCACTTAATGGGCCTCTTGGCCCAGTTACTTATTTATTTGATCTAAGTTCTTATTCCTTACATCGTAAATACCACCTCACAAACTTTATACCATACAAAACCAAATGCTAAGTGAAAATTAAATTTGACAAGCCAGATTGCAATTAAGAGTATACACATGTTTAAGATGGAATTGTCAAGTCCAATAACCAAAGGTAGAATTGTAAATACCAAGAGATAATCAAATAAAGTATCTTGAATCAAAAAGATAAATCAAAATATCACTCATATTCCAACTCGGCAGATCGGATTCCGTTTAATAAGATCGAGATCCACCTGCGACAAAATAATGACACATGGATTGAATATATATATTTCCAATAGAACAAAGAAATGTTTACACAAAGTTTTCTTGATAAGTGAAGATTTTGTGCATACCTTGTATATACAAAGAAAGACCGTATGTTTTTTCTAGCCTCTCGTCGAAAGCAATATTGAAAATCTCCTAGAGTGAATCCGAGTACTTGATGTTGTATACCTGAACAACCCACGATCTAAGATGAACACTCAATACATAAATTTTACCTTGTATTATACCCACGGCCGAAGATAGTTTGTGGGCTTCTAGAACCGTCGAACGGAGATGGTTTCTCACATAGTTGGGATAATAAATGGCTTGGAATGTGTTCCACAATTGATTGCATCGATAGTTGAGCCGTTACTCACATATGTTGTTTGAAGTCAGAAAGTGGGACCACCGGTCACAGTACATACATATTTTCAGAGTCACCAAATTTCTTTTCTAACGAAAACCACTAAAACCAGCAATTCCGTAAAGCAACAAAAAATACGTCTTTCTTAACATTTAATTCCGATCGGACTTGATATAAAATTTGAAAAATCTATTTTCGTTGGACGGAGGGAATATTACCTAATTATTATATGTACTGCATCTTAATTATTATTATTATTATTATATATATAGCTTTGTTACATAATCTGTGTTATCTAGATTCAATAATTACAAAAACCAAAACATCACGTAACACCAAATTAATTGAGAAAAAAAATATAAATATAGAAAAAAATAAAAAAAATATATTTAAAAAAATCTCAAGTAAATCATATAAAGCAAAAACAATTACGCCAATGTCGTCGTGCACAATGATGAGTTCACCGCAAATATCCAGCAGTTACAACGTTGTTAATGTTTAAGGAAATTTGATGTTGAGAGCTGCTTGGACCGTATCTCAATACTTATGTATGTGACAATAGATTGGTACCAATGGACATTAGCTACACTAGATTCTATTGGGCCACATTGGCCCATTCCAAACATACGTTTTCTCCCACATGTTAGGTGCTGTTGCGATTGATTCTAAAAATATATGCCATTGGCACAAGTATAGACTATGCATCCTAAATATGTATGCCATTAGTACAAGTACAAACTTTATACCGTACAAAACCAAATGCTAAATGAATATTAAAATTCGACAAGCCAGATTGCAATTAAGAGTGTACACACGTTTAAGATGGAATTGTAAAGTCCAGTAACCAAAGGTAGAATTGAAAATACCAAGAGATAACCAAATAGAGTATCTTGAATCAAAAAGACAATCAAAATATATCACTTAGATTCCAATTCGGCAGATCGGATTCCGTTTAATAAGATCGAGATCCACCTGGGACAGAATAATGACACATTGATTGAGTATATACATCAACAGAACAAGGAAATGTTTATAGAAAGATATCAGAATAAATTAATATCTTTGTGCTTACCTTGTGTCCAAACAAATCTCGGATGTTGTCGATACCGTATAATATCATTGTTGGTCTGTTTAACGAACAAAAAGCAAGAAAGAATCAGCAACGACCCTGAGATGTTGAAGGGAATTAAAAACTCGTACCTTTCAAGAGAGAGACCCCAAGCGATGACTCTAACATCCTCGGGGAGACCCATCGGTAGAAGCATTTCGGGTCTGAACATCCCAGAGTTTCCAATCTCCACCCACTTCCCTAAACCTTCATGGTAGCTGACATCCAGGAACAGGCAAAGTTTAACTTTTTCTCTCTATTCTTACGCAATTTAGATGACTATATTTTTTTACCAATTACCTGAAAATCTCCATGCTTGGCTCTGTGTAAGGGTTGTAAGCTGGCTTGAAACGCAATTTCGACATCCCTGAAAAGTATGATCCCGTAAAGAGTTAGTATTTCTCTCTTGAGCCTAAGCGAACCAAAGTTAAGATTCAATAGCGAAGAGTTTACCTAAGCGTGAGAAGAAGTCTTCTAATACACCAATCAGGTCTCCAAGTGTAAGGCCCCGATCACATATCAAACCTGATCCAAACATGAGATCATTTAACCGATTATGAATAAAGTTTGACAGAAGATTATGCTAACTTTAATATAACTCCCCACAGTGACAACTCTGACCATTAGAACTATACCTTCAATTTGATGGAACTCTGCAAGGTGGGTCCGATCAACAGCCTCGTTTCTGAAGACACGGTCAATCGAAAAGTACTTCTTGGGCACAAAAGGTTTCTACAGTAAGATATAAATCTAATTATACTACTGAATTTTGGAAACCAACGTCTCAAAACCTGTAAGCTAAAGTCTAGTTGAACCTGTGCTAGTGCATAAAGCATCCTAGATGAGACAGCCGTTGTGTGGGTACGAAGAAGATTCTTGTTTGCTTCTTCTCTTTTCCAATCATAATTATACCTTTATTGCAAAAGGCCATGTCAGAGTGATTGCAAATTAATTATTATTTATTCAAGGTGGTAAGAAGATACAAGTCAATTACCCTCTTGATCCATAACCACCAGACTCATGAACACGTTTCACCCTCTCAACATAATCTTCCGGAAGTGTTCTTGTAGTAGAGGGAACTACATTCAAAGATTTACGTCTTAAATGTAAGAGTTATCTATTCTTTGAGATGTCAACAAGCAACCTAGAAATAGCTGTCCTAAACAACAAATTTAGTGACAAAGGATTCAAGATTTGAACCTTTTAGAAAGAAGGTGTCATGAGAATCACGAGCAGGGTGCTGCTGAGGCTGGAACAAAGCATCAAAATTCCAGAAGCTGTAGCGTATATGAATCAGATTAAGATCAGCCAACAAATAGCAAGAAAAGGATGTATAATTAGATATCCTTAAAGCCTCCATGGAAAGCTGAAAACCAAGATTCTTAATAACTAGAGGATACCTGCTCTCCACATAGTTGTTTGTTGGCATCTCCTCAAACCTATGACCACATAAGGCTCACCATTAATTTTAGCAATCAACAGAAAAATGGGGAATTACAATATATGTGAAGAGTTTCTCTCACCCCATCTGAACAAATATGTCTTTAAACTGCTTCCGCACCTAAGGTACAAGAAAAGTAATATAAATAAAAACTATAGAGGTTTGATAAAGAAACAACAAGCTTACACTAAAGGGATACGACAAGTTCATTTTTTGTGTCATGTTACCTTGAGAAGAGCGTGAAGATGCCCAGCGTCAACAGGCGCTCCTTTAGCTTTGAAGTTATACTCCTTAAACTCTAACTCTTTCCAGCTGCAAATATACCAAATTCCTCTCTTAATTGCATATTCAACCTACAATAGCATTAAGAAGTTGAAAAAAAATGCAAGGAATAGGACAAACTTTTGAAGATTTTCTCGAGTCAAATCGGTAGCCACTTTCTTTCTCTCGGGAGCATAATTAGGACCTTTCTTTACGGAATACCCCTTCCATATCCTGAGAAGTAGTAAAGATATCAGCTATTGATAATGATGTCTCTCAATAGGAACGAAACATAAAAGAAAAGTAGAATCAATTACTGTGGTACTATGAGTTTTCTGGCTTTAAGAGAATTGATACTTTCTTTGTCAAATTCCTGAAGGGGAAGAGAGAGTGATGCTCCAAATTAATATGAATCATTAAGGTAAATACAACAGAGGAACTCTCTACTGAAATAACATAGCACAAACCTTCCCTTGTTGTATTTGTAAAAGCTGGCCTTTCACTTTATCTTCTACATCTTTAACCTACAAAAAAATGGTTCAGATTGATGCAGACTAAACAATTGAAATGATTCATACACTACCAAACATCATCCAAAAACGGAGGTAGCAAACAGAAAGTAAAAACAATCTAGCGTTACCTTCCTCGAGACTTGCTTTCCCATTTCCACCCACTTGTTTTTTCCAGCTTGAGAACAGCCGATCTTGAAGACTGCAGGAGCTAACTTTTTCTGAAATAGCACGAATTTTACAGTAGTTGTTTTAGCATATGACTAAACAAATCCCACACTATATACATCTACATATCCATTGCAATCAATAACCTGGAGCTCATCTTTTGATATGCTGCCTTCTTCAGGAACAGCTAAGAAAAGTTGAACCTCTGGTGACCCTTCTGCCGCATATTTCTTCCCTTCATCAGTCAGAATCCATGTCTCCTTTTTAATGTCCTGCAGAGAATAGTCAACCCATGTGACTGACAATGCAAATCTAGTCCACTAAACCTTGTTAATGATAGAGACTTATGGCAAACTGTGAGATTCATCAGTGGCATTCATGGAAAAGTACAAAACTTTCAACCAGATATCAAAACGTCTTACTCTAACACCCTAGACCAATAATCCAAACCCTTTTATCGAAATTCCAGCACGAGTACCTGAACATCGATGTAACGAAAACCATGGAGACTTTTGATGACATTGACGAGTTCGTTGTGGTCGATGTTGAACTCGGCAGAGAATTGACCCGAATCAGTGATCTGTTCATTGTTCTGAAGGAACCCTAGTATCGCCTCTTCCGCCATAAGTAATCTCTTGAAGTGTTTTTTTTTTTTTTTAATCGAAAGAGCTTTGCCCTACTCTTCTATCTCCTCCGGTCAAAAACAGAGAGTGAGTAACGCCGCAGAATAGTATTTGCATTAAATTGGTTTTTAAGGGTTTGACTTTAGAGTGCGTTTTTAATAGTCTCCAATTACTTTTGAAATTGCAACATAGACCCAAATACTTTTAAAAGAAAAATGAAAGCTAAAAATTTTTTCACTATAGTAAAATATGTAAGTTATGGGAGGAAAGCAAACTCCAAACGAGTTAATGAACAAATAAAACCAAATAATAGTCCTTCTTGCACATATCAGTGAATGATCAACTAATTAAACACATGTCTGATAAGCCATTGCATCAAACATCAGGAGCAAGAGCACGCACTAATTGATTTTTCTCATCGGTTATAAAGACAACGTCAGACCACTTAAGCAACCCCCAAATCTCTCCTTGATGTTTTTTTTCAATAACAACTTCTTCACACCAGATTAGTTTCTTCTTAATAGTCACGCACTCCTCCCACAAAAGAACTATGTTTCCTCCATAATTCACCATTTTAACACCTTCACCACGAGGATTCATAATCGACCTGCGCACGAATCCTTTCAAATTTTTCCATATTTTTCTACATGAGTCATACCATTGGAGCATCTCGTAACTATAACGGTAGAACACGTTCTCTATCACACAATTAGAGAAATGAAATCCATGACTTAACGATAAGTGTGGCTCTCTCCATCTACCTTTGTGTATCTCGTAAGTCATGAAAGTTGCACGATTATTTTCTAATGAACTTACGTGGATAGCTTCTTTATACCCTACGATTTTGTAATTAAAACCTCTGCATACCTCTTCGTTAGGAATCTGCAAAAACTCCCATGTTTGGGTCTTCGTATCGAAAACTTCAATCCAATTTGTTGAATCGAGATTCTTGCAGCCTCCTATTACATATATTTTCCCATTAAGGACGCAAGTAGATGGAAAGTCATCACGTGCCACGCGCATGCTTGGAGCCTCACGCCATGTATGAGAACGGCAGTCCATGACCATGACCTTAGACGATGCACTATTATTTAAGTTTCGTCCACCAATAGCATAGATATCAGAACCAACCGCTACAACACCTGATCTGTAGTCAAAAGGAGAATCAAGAGATGATATTGGGACCAAAATTTTGGCGCTGCTACTTATTTTTTGGCGGAGGGTGAAACAAATTTGTCTGTAATCAGTATTCGTACGGAACCGTAAACACACGTAAAGACCACTGCTAGTACAACCTAAGAATGATCTAAGCTCTTGAAGCTCCGTTGAGGCAATGAGAGACCGGAATTTCTTGGAAACGAAGGAAAGGCTAGGGTAATACACTTTGGAAACACGGGCTAAACAGTTTAATACCAAATCATCAGGAAGCATCGAAAACGTCATCTGTGACTCATCTTCCTTCGACATTAACATAATTGTGGGATACGTGAACGAAAGCTTCGTACGTACGTTTTCGCTTCCTCTCGATCTCTAATAATAATCCTAAATCCACTGCCACAAATACAGTATATATGCACAAAAATTAAAACTCGTATCCCTTGGAAAGTGGAAAAAACTAATTTGTATTAAAAAGATTTAATTTACAAACGATATATGACGAAAAAAAAAAGATTTAGTTAACAAATTGTACTGTTACGAATATATAGATTTTATCTAAAACTGATTTACAGGGATGGTAATATTTTATAGTTGACAAAAATAAAAAAAGGATGACATGATAATATTTTCTTATGTTTATTTTTAACGCACAAAAATAAAAACTAGGGAGGGTGTATAATGCATAAATTAAAAGTTAGAGGGCAAATTTGTGCTACTTCTGCAAAACTTAAACGATGCCGTTTGGGTTGTAGGGTTTAGTGCATCCGTGCTCTGTTCACTTGTTCCATTTCGCTGTGTAAGAAAAGAAAAACGAAACTTTCGGTTGTGCGAAATCTTAAGATCAAAGATGGCATCGTTTTGCAGATCAGCGTTAATGGCAGGTTCCAGAAACTTAGTATCAAGATCCAGAACCGTAACTCAAAAGTCCCTCAATCTTAAACCCACAACTACTTCATCTCCTTTCGCTTCAATGTCTCAATCCATCCCTCGCGCTTCGAGGTAACTACTTCACCTTTCAGCTGATTCAAGAAGTTTAACTCATTTTCTCTTATGCTCAACTTTGGAAAAAGGAAATTTAGAGAAAATATTCAGCTCGTTTTAATCAGAAACATTTTATGTGAAGGGTTCTCTCTGCTTTGGGAAGTGTTGAAACGATGATTCCACTTCACAGTGCCGTTGCTTCAGCTCGTCTCCGGTCAAGCATCGCTGCTGATTCCTCTTGTTGGAGCTTGCTTTCTCAGGGTATCTTTTTTCCTCTATTTTTTTGCTGTTTTCTTGCAAATTATCCTTAAATTTGTTGTCTTTTTGGTGGGTTGATTCTGTTTTCTGCTTTATCTGTTGTGCATTTGGAAAGTTTTTGAGAATAAGATTGAAACAGGAGATCAATTTCTTAGTAAGCTTGAATCTCTCTTATGAAATGGGATCACAACTCTTAAAAAGATAGCAAGTATTAGATGATATTCTTGAATAGCAGCATAATTGTGGCAAGAGATTTTTCATTAGTCTACACTCGTTGGATTCAAAGTTTTTTTTTTTAGCTCAAACAATACTGATTAGATGTGAAACTGGATGATATCTGTGAAAGATATGTTTTTTAAGTGTACAAAAGATTGTGGCTTCACTAGATATAGTTTCGACTGGGACAAAGCCTGATAAAGATCAAAACTTTGAAGAAAGGAACTGTTACTTCTCTTATACAATCATGTCTTGTTGAGATATATGTCTAGTTGGTCTTAGATTATTTAGTTGCTCCTTCTGATTTTTCTAAAACTTTGCTTCTTTCTCTGACTTGTGGTTCTTCTACTTAATGCGATAGGACTTGCAACGCCTTTGTGACCCCGGTCTGCTGGATCGATATAAGGCGGAAATAATCAATATATTACAATGAATGAACAAGAATAGTGTTTTTTTTTCTAGTTCGAACTCTATCGTCAATGTATTGTTGTGTGGTTCACAAGGACTTGTTGTTTCAAACTTCTTGCAATCTATCTATTCGATATTTGGATCCACACATTTTGGGGCCTTTTTCCTTCACTAAAGTCAGCATTTGCTTTCTTTTGTTCATGCACATTGTAACGAGGAACCTCTGCATTTTTCAATTTCTGAATCTTGTTCACTGATCCTCTTCCCATTTCTCTCATCTCTTTAGAACTGGGAGTTCCTCGGTGACACCATCATTAGCTTTGGTCTTGGTCTTGAAGCGTCCATGGGTTGATACTTGATATTGTACTGTTTAAGACTACTTGTGACGTTGCCAGCTTCTTAGACCGGTTTTCTCCGGTTTAGGATCAGGTTGTTTCCCAATTTTATGTTATCGTTTAGACTTTAGATCTTTTTTGAGCATGGAAGGGAGTTTAGCATCATTTTTTAAGTATTCTAGCGAATTACATAAGAATTAGTCATTCTAACGAACTTAAAACCCGACCAACTAATAATTGTGAATCCAAATTTTCTTGCAGTGTACTCATAAACTCATTCTTGGTCACCAACTATGTATATAAGTAAGTAACTATATAATATTGATATTTTTGAAACAATATACTACCAAACATATTCGAGAGCCCCACATTCACCAGACAATTCGTCCAACGCCAATCTCGCCAGCCTTTAGCTTAAATTACCAAAGGGACAAAAAAAAGTTAAAGATGAAGAAAAAATATAATACAATTTCCGTTAAATTTACTTATAAACACTAAATTGCTAGTCAAAATTTCATTACCTATGAATAATATTTAGAAAAAAAATACTGTATAAGTTGGATTTCTTATACAAAGATACATGACTCAGCCTTCCGTTACAAATAGTCGGAACCAAACTAAGAATTTGCTCCATAATCTCTTACTTGTGGCATTAATTAGTCATTTGAACGTCATTTCTATTAAGTGGAGAGTAAAAGTCTGATGCTAAAAAAATAATCGATTTACTTTCGCCTTTGTGTCTCTTTGTATCCCCACCACCTCCTTATCTAGTTAACCGCGTAACGAGATGGACGGGCACAACTATATACATACAAGACGTGTGTGTGTGTGTTCATGCCTATATAATAGCTAATGTTCTTGTAAGTTATAACTCGAACAAGAAACAGTAAGAGAACTTATAAATAGAGAAGGCTATATGGGGAATTGTGCACTAAAGCCAAAAGTTCTGTCAGAAACCGGAGCTCCGGCGCCGGAGGAGCTCAAGGATTCACTTCTTGAATACCATAAGATGGACGCTGCAAAATCTCTTAGCAACTTGTTCCTTCAAGTAAGTCACTATAAAATTAAAAACAAGCACAAGAAATTATGATGTTATATTAAGTTATGTTATTCTTTGTGTCTCATTTGTGTTTTCTTTTGGTTAATAGGACAAGGCAGATAAGATAACGAAAGAAGACGAGAAGATCACACCGGAAAAGATACCGGTTACTGATGATCTGAAAACAGCTTTGGAGGAGGAAAATACTCCGACCAAAGAGGCAAAATCTCCGGCAACAGAGACAAAGTATTCGGTAACAGAGAAAAGAGCTCCGGCTGACAAGAAGATAACACCGGAAATGATGCCGGTTACTGAAGATCTGAAAACAGTTTTGGAGGAGGAGGCAAAACCTCCTGCAACAGAGACAAAAGCTATGGTTGATGATCAGAAGGTGAAGAACGAAGTGGCCGTTCGTGAAGAGAAAATCATTGACCTCGTGACTGTGAAAGAGAACGAAACAGAGGCGAAAACAGAGTAGGTGGGAAAAGAATAAACACAGTGAAACAGCCTTGAAACGCTAGTTTCTGCGTTCTTGATAGCAAAATGCTTGTTTTTGTTTAGATTATATTTTTCCTCGATAGATAAACGCAAACGCTGTATTCTTTATATGAATTGAAAACTTCAAATTTCCTATTGACCGATCCGTCAACCCAAAAGAATGTCAATGTAAGAGGCTACGAAGAACGTGTTTTTCCGTTTTCGTTTTCTGCGATTGCGTTTCAAAGAGAATGCATGCGTAAATCGGTGCCCGTTACAACACTTTCGAAAGTTTTGGTTTGGACTTTAACGGGCCGATACGGGCCGTATTATAAAAAATTTGTAAAATAAGCAACAGTTTAATGGACCGAACTTCGTCGATCGAGATCTAACGGGCGAGTAAGAACCGGGTCGGAAATACGGATCCGGATTCTGAGCATTAAATTGTGAAACAACTAACTCGACAAACCTTTTAATTGCAGCAATTTAAGAGGCCACCGAACTCTCGCGCCTCGACATCTCAATTATACATGTAGTGAACAGCCAATAATATTTAGCCACGTGTTCATAGTTTGTTGGTAGTTATAAACTTAGACTAATAAACTCGACCACTTCTAACCACCACCGGTTCATGGACGACCGACCTGACCTACGAAAGTTAAAGTGAGTTCTTTAATAAATGTGAGACCAAACGAAGAATTTTTGTTAGCATCAAATTAAGTCCAAAACATGACTTTTATTGATTTCATATGATTCAATTATAAAGCAGATCAGATAAGTGATGTGTAACGAGGATGAAGACATTAATTGTTATGGCGAGTTCGGTATAATAATTCGAATTTTATCAACAACGTCCAACCAGATTTATCCATAATGGCTTTAACTTCAAGTTTGAACCATGATGATGTGAATTATAAGAAGAAGAAAAAATCACAACCTCGCATAGTCATATATTCCAAAAATAGAGAAAGTGAAAAGGACATCTTAATTATACATCATGTATTTTTTCTTTTTATCCATAGCTAATTGACGTGCTTTAAAACCGTGAGAGTGTTATATGCCAGTCATAAATTCCCAGCAAATAAATCGGCCATGCAAGAAAATTTGAAATCAAGAATCAAGGGCAGTGAATTCAGTAACGTGTCAATTCTGACAGTAATTTTTTCTCTCTTTTTTTCAAAAAAAAAAAAGAAAATAATCGCATACAAAACAAATTATATGGCTATTTTCTGTTAAATTTTATAAATGATAGTAATTTTAGTCAACCATAATTTAAAATGTGATTTTGTTTTAAGAATTTTTCCCTAAGATGGCATTTCAGTCAACATTCATATATGGTATTATATATAATGAAAATAAATAACTTTCTTAATTTCACGAAATGGAAAAGTTTAGTATAGAAACAAATCTTTAGTCTCTTAATTTACTGGTGGCAGCAATAAAAGGGATATTAATATCTCTATCTACTTCTCTCAACTGTAACTGCCCATATATGTACCACTCCCTCGAGAGTATCACACAACATAAACCCAATCTCTCACTCAGACTAAGACAGAGTCAGAAACAATGGCGAAATCTCCAGAAACAGAGCATCCGAACAAAGTCTTTGGTTGGGGTGCTAGAGACAAATCCGGTGTTCTCTCTCCTTTTCACTTCTCTAGAAGGTTTCCTTACTTCTCATCACTTCTTCTTGTTTCTTTACCACCTTTTTCTTTTCCTGTTTATGTTAAAGAAATCTAAATTTGGTCCGAGATCTGTTACAAAGTTTTGCTGTTCGTTTCTCTGTTGTCTCTGATGATTGGTCTAATTTTTACTCTGCAGAGACAATGGTGAAAATGATGTGACAGTGAAGATCTTGTTCTGTGGAGTTTGCCACACTGATTTACACACCATCAAAAACGACTGGGGATACTCGTATTACCCAGTAGTTCCAGGGTAATCTCGAAACAAAATTTCAAACAGAGATATCGTATTTAACAAGTTTTCTATTATATAACAAAACCTTGTATATTAATTAGGCATGAAATCGTTGGGATCGCTACAAAAGTTGGTAAGAACGTGACTAAATTCAAAGAAGGAGATCGTGTCGGAGTAGGAGTGATCAGTGGCTCGTGCCAATCTTGCGAATCTTGTGACCAAGATCTTGAAAACTACTGTCCTCAAATGTCTTTCACATACAATGCGATTGGATCCGATGGAACCAAGAATTACGGTGGCTATTCGGAGAACATTGTGGTTGATCAACGGTTTGTTTTGCGGTTTCCGGAGAATTTACCGAGCGATTCGGGTGCGCCGTTGCTGTGTGCTGGAATCACTGTGTATAGTCCAATGAAGTATTATGGTATGACTGAGGCAGGGAAGCATTTAGGGGTTGCTGGACTTGGTGGGCTTGGTCATGTTGCTGTTAAGATTGGTAAAGCTTTTGGTTTGAAAGTTACTGTCATTAGTTCTTCTTCTACGAAAGCAGAGGAAGCCATTAATCATCTTGGTGCTGATTCGTTTCTTGTCACAACTGATCCTCAGAAAATGAAGGTAACGAGAGTGATTTTAAACTTGGTCCAATCCGGTTCAGTTCAGAAAGTAAAGAGAGTGACTTTAACTTGGTTTTGTTTTGTATGGAAAACTTAGGCTGCAATTGGAACAATGGACTACATTATCGATACGATATCAGCAGTACATGCTCTGTATCCGTTGCTCGGTTTACTCAAAGTCAACGGAAAGCTCATTGCTTTAGGCTTACCTGAGAAGCCTCTCGAGCTACCAATGTTCCCTCTTGTTCTCGGTAAAGAAAAAAGGAACATCAGAAAACTTTTTTCTGCAATATCTTTTTTCGTGTAACACAAGTTAACTCGACTTACTGTTTTTTAGGAAGGAAAATGGTTGGAGGAAGTGACGTGGGAGGGATGAAGGAGACACAAGAGATGCTTGATTTCTGCGCTAAGCACAACATTACAGCTGATATTGAATTGATTAAGATGGATGAGATTAACACTGCGATGGAGAGGCTTGCTAAGTCTGATGTTAGGTACAGGTTCGTGATCGACGTGGCTAACTCCTTGAGCCCTCCATGAATGATCCGGATCTAAGAATTGAGCATTGAGGAGGCTTTAAATCTATGTCATAATCTTGGTGTTTGTTTGTGTCTCTCGAGTTATCTTCGTTTTCTGCTTTCGGTTTGAGAATCGGTTTCTTCTCAGACAAGTTACCTTATTTCGTTGTTTTCTTCTCATGTTCTGTTTCCTGAGAGAAACTCTTTCTGATTCCAGATAAGACTTTGATCCATTTTCAGTTTGCTAATAATATAAAGATGGGTCTAAAACCTAAACAGCTTTAAACTCTTTATGATTTTAAAGAATCTCAATATGCAGAATCATTGGATTGTGATCATTTAAACATGAGCGTTTATTAATTGATATGAAAGTTACTATCAAACTATTTTGGGAGACGGAGCCGGAGAAGAGTCGCCGGAGTTTGGATTCTGACAAAAGCCACGAAGGACATTAGCTTCCTCAGGCGTAAATCCGAGAGAAGTGAGCATCGCCGGCCAGCAATTGGTGGTGATGATGTCTACGGATTCGCAACAACTAACACCAAGTTTTGTTTCACCGTTGAGGAAGAAGAGAACGATCTCGTTGGTGCATGATTTCAGCTCGTATAATGCGTTCCAGCATTCCATCAGTCCTCCACTTTGGAGCCTCGCAGCTATGTTGGTTGATGACTCCGCTGGGAGATCTCTACCGGAGACGGTGGTGTTTAGGAGGATGATGAGAAGTGTGACGGTGGAGAAGAGGAAAGTAGTGTTCGAAGCCATTGGTGTGGTTTTTGTTTGGAATTTTAGTGTGATTAGACTAGCTTGTGATGGTTTGGTATTTATAGTGTGTTTGTGGAAGGATTTGTTGTGTTAGTGGATATTAAAGAGTAATTAAAAGGTTTATTAGTGGGGAGGGATAAGTGAAAGTAAATGATTAGTGGTGGATGGTGCGATTAAGGCTTCTGATGAAGATGAGTAACAGACAATGCATACGAAAGGTTTTACTTTTAATTTAAATATGTATTTGATGCAGCAAGAGCAACAAAAGTGGCTGTAGTTTAGTGGTAAGAATTCCACGTTGTGGCCGTGGAGACCTGGGCTCGAATCCCAGCAGCCACATTCTCTTTTGGTTTTTTGAAAAGAAATTTTTTTGGGCCTCCAAACTTTTAATTTTAAAGCGTTTTAAATGGATCTCCTTTGCAGATAATTAGTGGCCCACTATACTTTCCTAACAGCCCATATATTGGTATCTTTTTTTTTTTTTCCACATATATTGGTATCTATATATCTTATCTTACACTTTACCAATATTTTCATACTTAATCCTATGAAATTCTAGTTTTTCTGGTTATGGCACTAACTTAACATATATATTTTATATTTTCAATGTTTTTAAGAAAATGAAAATAGTAAATAATAAACAAGAGTAAATAAAAGAAAGCAAACAAAAAAAGAAAATAGCAACTGAAATGAGAAACAAGAGCCAAGAATAATTAAAGAAAAGTACGTAAAAGTGGTAAAAATTAAAATAGAGTTCAAAAAGAAGTGACTAAAACCCATACTACAACTCTATAACCTCGTTTGGGTCTCGCTAGTTGGAACTTTGACTTTTGATGGCTCAATCATTAGGATTTATGCCTAACCTTAATTAGTTAACTCCTATGATTGGATGATCTAATTATAATTAATCGGTAAAGGCACTTTTATCATTGGAATTTTAATTAAATAACTGCGTACCTATATTAGTCGTTACATGTGATTACTGTATCAGACTATCAGTGATAAACATAGGTTTTTCTTTTTTCTTAACATAACAACATGGAAAGAGGTTAAGCGCCAAAAATAAAAAAGACTTTCTAATCGTAAAATAGCTAGTAGCTACCGACAGATTGTGAGTGCGAAACACACATAACACAGTAGATAAAATAATTGAAAAGTAGTTAAAATAGTTCTCTTCTGTTTTTTTTTTGAACCAGTTTTAACACGAAAGAAAAAGACACCAGTCATTGACCTATCATAATAATATACACAAGATTTGGCTTATTTAAATGTAATCCCGAAGAGCGAATATTAAATACTCCTCTGGATAGCACAATAATTCGATTCTAACAATAAATTAGAATATATTGGGAAAAGTTTAACAATAAATTAGTACTAACTTTTTCCTGTGGATAGCACAATAATTCGATCCTAACAACAATGCCTGTCTATTTTAGTCGCCAGTTTCAAAATACTGCAATACAGTGAAAACATTTTAAAACACATGCTTCATCTTATCTTTTTGGCTATTCTTCACAGTGGTAAGTTTCCGTCGGTGCCGATATTATATGTTTGTGCTATTAATTAATCATGAATTGTATAAATTTCCAGATTTGTTGGTGGAGCCTTGTAGGCCATCAAAAGCTTTTGATTTTTGAACAAATAATGGCCCATATATCGACCGACGAATATTTGTACTCCCATGAATACAACAATCTAGTTTCAAGTAAAAAGTGTTCAAAATATTTCAGATTTTTGTATCGTAGTTTTAAAAGACTAAACCAATTGTATAATTACATTTCTATTTTCCAGCTGCTTGGCCGGCTGATATGGCAATTTTTAGCAACATTTATATAGGAGCGTATTGTATATTTTTGTTCACCTGTGGCTATCTTGTATTCATTTTGATAGAAAGACTAACTTTGTACCATTCAAATAATGATTCGGTTATCATTTCGCCATCAAATAATCGATTTATACCTAATACTGCGAAGATAGAGACATTTTAACAATACTATTTACGATAGTTCGGTAGAATATAGTAATCTATGCATTGATGACATCGTCGGCTCTAATCAGCTTTTATAATGCTTATTAACATCATTATGGCATATTCATAATTTAATCGAAGTAACCTAGTTTATTTTAATGCATTTAGATCAATTAGATGGGGGAAAAACTATGTGATCTTTCAAATGTTGTTTGTTCAAAGCAGAATGATTTATGTGTTACGAATTCGCCAGAATAATTTTAATTTAGCCAACCAAAAAAAACATAATTTGTAAACTTTTTCCACGTTTTAAACTATTTGTGAAATGTCTCCAAAATGAAAGAAAAAGGTTATGCCACCGACAATATTTTCTACCTTGTACAAAGAAACAAATTGTTTATTCAAAGTTGGTTTGGAAAAGATACTGATCCAACGGTCACGGATTTGAATAACATTGTTTAGTTAATACAACCAAATTATTCTTATGCTATGTGTACCTACTTAGAAGCTTACACAGAAAAAAAAAAAAAAAAAAAAACTTCTAAACTTTGGTTTTCTTTTTTTTCCCATCATTTATAATATTCACGTGTTACATAATAATTTGGATGTATATAATAAATGATCCAATAATTAACAAAATAAATCTGATCATCCAATCATAATAAAGTTGCGCATACTAAACAATATTTTATTTTCCTAAACACAACTTCTTTGATATATGGATTGGTCGATAAGAATAATAAGATATGGGTTTTAATAGAAGACAATCAATCTTCAGGGGCTTTCTTGAAATTACAGCGTGGTAAAAAACAATGACATCAATCTGGACCCGATCACGAGGACCCGGATCCGTATCGATAAACAGTGTAGCTTTCACTACCCCATTTTCCCAGAAACACCTCTCAAAAATTTCTCAAGAACTTGTATAAATATCTCAGTTTCGTTCACGCAGTGTCTTTTTTATTTTTGTATTTCTTTTTTCATTGTTCACCAACTCCTCTTGAAGGTGGGACAGAGTCCAGCTCCACCACCACCATAGCCATCGCGTCGTTTTCTCCGGGACCCACTTATTTCGTGACGTTTCTCTCTTTGTATATACATACAATTGTTTTCAGTCTCAATTTGCTGTCCACATTTTAACACAACTCTATCTCAGGGGTGGTGTCTGAATCTCGTCTCTCTCATTCCTATTTATCCCAATCTAATCTATCACAAACCCTTCCACATTGCTTTTGTCAGTCTGTAAAATTCTCTTTGAATCAGTGAATCACTCACTTAAATCCAAAACAGTTTTTTTTTCTTTCTTTCTTTATTTGCTTGTTGTGGAATCAATAGCTGTCTCCGGGAAAATTCGTTTTTTTTCTCCTTCGGGATCTCTTTTTTTTTTTTTTTGGTTTTATTTAATAATTATCCCCGAGCCAACATTTATTGTCGATTCGGTTTATTTCGTCTCCTTCGTCTTCCACTCTTACTAGTGCATGCTCTGAATCTGTATGTAATGGGAGTTCAACAGTCTGGATCCATTATCCTAGCCGGGTCGGGTCAAGGTCTTTGAGTAAGAGAGACAATTCGTTTTGATTCGGTGTAGAAGACATCATGAATACTGGTGGTCGGCTCATTGCTGGCTCTCACAACAGAAACGAATTCGTTCTCATTAACGCCGATGAGAGTGCCAGAGTAAGAATAACTTTTGTATGAATTTGTGACGAAAAAAGTTTAATTTTTTCTCTTTCTTTGGGATCTAGATTATGAGAATCTAGATGGAATATTTTGATCTGAAATTGGAAGTTTCTAGGGAGTAATGCCGCAACCCACATGTTCTGTTTTTTCTTTTTTCTTTTCTTCAAGTAGTGTTGCATGATTCATACGTGTCGGCAGAGATGTCCTGAGAACCGAATTCAATGTTGTAGCAGTAGCAATAAGTTCAAAGAAAGTCCATTTTTTTATATTACTAATTCTGTTCTTGGTTTATTTGAGCTGGTCTTTATTGCATTTCACCTGGATTCAGATACTAATAACTGTCTCAATTATGTAAAAATGACAACTTTATGAAATTCAGTTTCACAATTATGTAATTCATAATCGATGAATGTTTTCTTGAGTCTTTATCATCTTTAGGATTTGATTAAGATGCAATTTGATGAAAATACTAAAAAGACTCATGTGTTCTCATTTCTCTATGTAGATACGATCAGTACAAGAACTGAGTGGGCAAACATGTCAAATCTGTGGAGATGAAATCGAATTAACGGTTAGCAGTGAGCTCTTTGTTGCTTGCAACGAATGCGCATTCCCGGTTTGTAGACCATGCTATGAGTATGAACGTAGAGAAGGAAATCAAGCTTGTCCTCAGTGCAAAACTCGATACAAAAGGATTAAAGGTAGTCCACGGGTTGATGGAGATGATGAAGAAGAAGAAGACATTGATGATCTTGAGTATGAGTTTGATCATGGGATGGACCCTGAACATGCCGCTGAAGCCGCACTCTCTTCACGCCTTAACACCGGTCGTGGTGGATTGGATTCAGCTCCACCTGGCTCTCAGATTCCTCTTTTGACTTATTGTGATGAAGTGAGGAATCCAAATTGTTTGTTTTCTCTGACAATGTTGTTGCTTAGATGATTCTTTTTCTTATTAGTCTATGTGTTTTCAGGATGCTGATATGTATTCTGATCGTCATGCTCTTATCGTGCCTCCTTCAACGGGATATGGGAATCGCGTCTATCCTGCACCGTTTACAGATTCTTCTGCACCTCGTATGTGTTTACTTTTATGATTCCTACAATTTTTCTTCTTATATGATTTGGTCACCTTCTAATGAGTTATGAAATGGTTTTGTTTGTTGTTTTCAGCACAGGCGAGATCAATGGTTCCTCAGAAAGATATTGCGGAATATGGTTATGGAAGTGTTGCTTGGAAGGACCGTATGGAAGTTTGGAAGAGACGACAAGGCGAAAAGCTTCAAGTCATTAAGCATGAAGGAGGAAACAATGGTCGAGGTTC
Organism: Arabidopsis thaliana; assembly: GCF_000001735.4. Classification (NCBI taxonomy): domain Eukaryota; kingdom Viridiplantae; phylum Streptophyta; class Magnoliopsida; order Brassicales; family Brassicaceae; genus Arabidopsis; species Arabidopsis thaliana. The sequence continues at coordinate 18,298,486 of NC_003075.7, forward strand.
CAATGATGACGACGAACTAGATGATCCTGACATGCCTATGTAAGTTGTTAAAATCTAACAAAAGTTCAGATGAAATGATGCTCTGAAATTTTGTGTTCAATGGTTTTGTTTTCTTATTGTTGTTTAAACATTTTTCGTGCTAATTCAGGATGGATGAAGGAAGACAACCTCTCTCAAGAAAGCTACCTATTCGTTCAAGCAGAATAAATCCTTACAGGATGTTAATTCTGTGTCGCCTCGCGATTCTTGGTCTTTTCTTTCATTATAGAATTCTCCATCCAGTCAATGATGCATATGGATTATGGTTAACGTCAGTTATATGCGAGATATGGTTTGCAGTGTCTTGGATTCTTGATCAATTCCCCAAATGGTATCCTATAGAACGTGAAACATACCTCGATAGACTCTCTCTCAGGTAACATAAACCTGAAAAGTTCTTGTCTGCAAATATTCATTTTTTACATTCCCAAAAATTTTTGAAACTCTATTTCTCTTACATAAGGTACGAGAAGGAAGGAAAACCGTCAGGATTAGCACCTGTTGATGTTTTTGTTAGTACAGTGGATCCGTTGAAAGAGCCACCCTTGATTACAGCAAACACAGTTCTTTCCATTCTAGCAGTTGATTATCCTGTGGATAAGGTTGCGTGTTATGTATCAGACGATGGTGCAGCTATGCTTACATTTGAAGCTCTCTCTGATACAGCTGAGTTTGCTAGAAAATGGGTTCCTTTTTGTAAGAAGTTTAATATCGAGCCACGAGCTCCTGAGTGGTATTTTTCTCAGAAGATGGATTACCTGAAGAACAAAGTTCATCCTGCTTTTGTCAGGGAACGTCGTGCTATGAAGGTTTTCTTTGCTGCTTTTTCTCTTTCTGAGTATATCCTATCATAAAAGTGTTGTTTCAAGAATCTGATTTACGTTTTTTGCTTGTTTGTTTGTTGCAGAGAGATTATGAGGAGTTTAAAGTGAAGATAAATGCACTGGTTGCTACTGCACAGAAAGTGCCTGAGGAAGGTTGGACTATGCAAGATGGAACTCCTTGGCCTGGAAACAACGTCCGTGACCATCCTGGAATGATTCAGGTAATGATGAGTTTGATTGAATAGGCAAAAAAAAAGCGGTTTTTGTCCTCTTCACTTTGTTTTCCTGGATCTGTTAAATTGGAATGAGCACTCTAGTTCTCAATATATCTTCAGACCGAAGCCTTTTTAAGAGATTTTGTAAATGACAGGTGTTCTTGGGTCATAGTGGAGTTCGTGATACGGATGGTAATGAGTTACCACGTCTAGTGTATGTTTCTCGTGAGAAGCGGCCTGGATTTGATCACCACAAGAAAGCTGGAGCTATGAATTCCTTGGTAAGTATAATGTGTTTCTTTATTTATGAATCTCTCTTTTCGGAGCCCTGACTTCTCATAAACTAAAACTCATCTTACTTCTTCTTGAAGATCCGAGTCTCTGCTGTTCTATCAAACGCTCCTTACCTTCTTAATGTCGATTGTGATCACTACATCAACAACAGCAAAGCAATTAGAGAATCTATGTGTTTCATGATGGACCCGCAATCGGGAAAGAAAGTTTGTTATGTTCAGTTTCCGCAGAGATTTGATGGGATTGATAGACATGATAGATACTCAAACCGTAACGTTGTGTTCTTTGATGTATGTGTCCTTATCTCTTTTGCTTTGTTTCTGTTTATGTTTTAGTGCTTTTCCTCTTTTCTCATTTGATATTGTTTTGGTGTGGAAACAGATTAACATGAAAGGTCTTGATGGGATACAAGGACCGATATATGTCGGGACAGGTTGTGTGTTTAGAAGACAGGCTCTTTATGGTTTTGATGCACCAAAGAAGAAGAAACCACCAGGCAAAACCTGTAACTGTTGGCCTAAATGGTGTTGTTTGTGTTGTGGGTTGAGAAAGAAGAGTAAAACGAAAGCCAAAGATAAGAAAACTAACACTAAAGAGACTTCAAAGCAGATTCATGCGCTAGAGAATGTCGACGAAGGTGTTATCGTCCCAGGTAAAAAAAGAAGGAAAAAAAAAACATTTCTTATTTGGTTTCTGTCTTGTTGAAAGTCTAAGTAGATCCTTTTGATTGTTAGTGTCAAATGTTGAGAAGAGATCTGAAGCAACACAATTGAAATTGGAGAAGAAGTTTGGACAATCTCCGGTTTTCGTTGCCTCTGCTGTTCTACAGAACGGTGGAGTTCCCCGTAACGCAAGCCCCGCATGTTTGTTAAGAGAAGCCATTCAAGTTATTAGCTGCGGGTACGAAGATAAAACCGAATGGGGAAAAGAGGTAGAAAACATTACAAAGTTTTTCAACTTCTGAAAACTAGAAAAGTTCTTGTGATCTCATTCTTGCTGATAATCACACGCAGATCGGGTGGATTTATGGATCGGTGACTGAAGATATCCTGACGGGTTTCAAGATGCATTGCCATGGATGGAGATCTGTGTACTGTATGCCTAAGCGTGCAGCTTTTAAAGGATCTGCTCCTATTAACTTGTCAGATCGTCTTCATCAAGTTCTACGTTGGGCTCTTGGCTCTGTAGAGATTTTCTTGAGCAGACATTGTCCGATATGGTATGGTTATGGTGGTGGTTTAAAATGGTTGGAGAGATTCTCTTACATCAACTCTGTCGTCTATCCTTGGACTTCACTTCCATTGATCGTCTATTGTTCTCTCCCCGCGGTTTGTTTACTCACAGGAAAATTCATCGTCCCTGAGGTAACTTAATGATAATCTCTGCATTTTCGGTTTATATTACTCAGTTTGGAGATGTTCTAAATGTTTTGTGTTTTGCTTTGACAGATAAGCAACTACGCAGGTATACTCTTCATGCTCATGTTCATATCCATAGCAGTAACTGGAATCCTCGAAATGCAATGGGGAGGTGTCGGAATCGATGATTGGTGGAGAAACGAGCAGTTTTGGGTAATCGGAGGGGCCTCCTCGCATCTATTTGCTCTGTTTCAAGGTTTGCTCAAAGTTCTAGCCGGAGTTAACACGAATTTCACAGTCACTTCAAAAGCAGCAGACGATGGAGCTTTCTCTGAGCTTTACATCTTCAAGTGGACAACTTTGTTGATTCCTCCGACAACACTTCTGATCATTAACATCATTGGAGTTATTGTCGGCGTTTCTGATGCCATTAGCAATGGCTATGACTCATGGGGACCTCTCTTTGGGAGACTTTTCTTCGCTCTTTGGGTCATTGTTCATTTATACCCATTCCTCAAGGGAATGCTTGGGAAGCAAGACAAAATGCCTACGATTATTGTGGTCTGGTCTATTCTTCTAGCTTCGATCTTGACACTCTTGTGGGTCAGAGTTAACCCGTTTGTGGCTAAAGGGGGACCAGTGTTGGAGATCTGTGGTCTGAATTGTGGAAACTAAGATCCTCAGTGAAAGAAGAGCAAAGGAGTTTGTGTTGGAGCTTTGGAAGCAAATGTGTTGATGATGATGCAAGTGTGTTTGTAGACGAAGATGTGCAGTTTTTACTTTTTACGACTTGTTAAACCTTTTTTGTTACCCCTAAATTAATTCTTTTGTTATCATGGTTATACTAATAGAATTGTTTGTTTTTCTTTTTTACATGTACTTTTAGTTATTCCGTAGTTATTGTATAATACTGATAACGATCATATATACACACTTTGTTAATAATGGATTTTAGTGTTGTTTTACACCTTCTTTGTAAATTAAAACTTGTGTTAAACGATCATTTATATTTAAATCCGTCTGTTGCGGTGTGTGTGTGTTACGGATATAACTGTTTCAAAATTGTGATGTGATGTAGATAAAACTTTTTGTTTTGAATGTTAAATTAAAATGACCGATTTGTAAATTTGTTCGAAATTTCTTTTGTTCATATTCGATCACAGATCATCACACATGAAAAAATATGATTGGAAAGAACTGTTTCAATAGTAATTTAGTAATCTTAGAATGATTTTACTTAACCTGATCGAACGGCTGCGAAGCCACCGCATGTCCCACAGCGGATGATGATGCGATTGAGATGAGAACACGTGGAATGCGGCAAAAGGGCCCCAAGACGTGTTTATTCCTTATCGATACCGGAATGGCTTTGCATGGACCCCACCAAATCGTATAATTGAAGTCAAACGCATCTCTCTCTCTTCAAAAAAAAATGGAAATTTTGTAAACCACTAAACCCCACCATATAAGTAACAGACAAAGTCGCAGGAGTCGTTGGATCAACCAAAACAAAGATTCTGAAACTTGGTCAATAGTTTTGACGGTTCCGGATCGTAATTAAAATATACTCGGTTCCATTGAATCAGGCATGGTTTATTAACTTTCCATATTATCTTCCTTTTGCAAAACCGACATTGTAGTTTCCTTTTTTCATTATTTCCATTTTCTTTTAAAGGGTTTTCCTTTTTGCTTCTGTTATATAAAAGACGACAAAACGAAACGATACAACAAAAAACAACAACAATACACGTAAACGTGATCAAAGTGGTCAAAAAGGAGACAAGATAAATTCGATCGACAATCAGATATTCGAAAATGATCAATCAAATGGAGAAGATTTGTTTTTCTGAAGACTCGGGGGTTACGTTTTCGGAGACGGAGATTGAGGCGGCGGAGCAGCTAGTGCAGTTGAGCGAAGAGGATACGTTGAGCTGTAGCAGCGGCACTGGCTGTAGCGTTTCGACCGGTTACGACGGGTGTGACGGGAAAGGATCAGAAGGCAATAATACGAACATACAAGATGATGTTGTTAGTTCAAAGGTTAGAGATCATATGGCCGAAGAGGCGCAAAACGACGGCGTGTGGAGGATCAAGAATGTTACGAACGGACAGAGTTTTCTGAAGGCGATGATGGAGACGAGGACAGGCATACATAAGAAGAAGAAGTTTCGGTCTCTTGAGAGCATCTACAGAGCGACGAACGAGATGACGAGAGATTAATTAGTCTTAAGGGGATCATGGCTAAATAACGTTTAATGACGTTTGTTAGAAGCGTGTGTAATTATACTATATGTCATCGTTTTCTATGGTTTTGTAAGTAATGTACTAGTATCTATTAGCGTTGAACCGGGAGAAGGTGCTAGAAGAATTGACGCTTTGCAATAATTTTAACACACATTCTTATTTAAACATTAATGCCCCTGTTATAAATTAAGGTAGACGTAAATGCATTTTGAAATTACATCGATAGTTATAGATACTATAGTGTTCACCCTTTTTTTCCCAACAATTGTGTTCAATGTTGATACTATAGTATAGATGCCAACTTTTTTCCTTTCCATATAATAACCAAAATTCAGGACCATGATAAATTTTGGACAGTTTGCGAAGAGGCAGATATTTTCTTAAAGAAATATTTTTAAAGCGGTTACATGATTAAAATCGCAAGCTCAAAGCTTTGAGTTTGATCTTATATATAATGTCAACTGGTGAAGTTTAATTAACTCGCATGCATACAATCTTACAATCATGTATGGATTCTCACATATCATACTGTTCAAACTTCAGTTTAATAATCTTGTTATACGTACATAATATCATGTTTAACTCGCACGTACACAATAATCTTTGTATGGATTCTCACACCAATTATCTAGAAGGATAGTATAATTAATAACTAACAAAGAATAACAAGTCACATCTTCCTACTACAGAATATATCCTAACGTTCATCAACTATTATCATAGTTAGTTACCTCATTAAAAATTATATCACTATCACATATTTACATATAACCTTTTTTTTACATATAACTATTTATTTATTTCATGTAGCATCTTACTTTCATAATTTCACAACTAAAATCACTCTAAAAGATTATAAATTAATAATAGGGTTTTGTGCAAAAAAAAATTAACTCATCAATTTATACAATTTTATCATCTATTTCTAACAAATGAAAAAATTAATCTTATGAAATCTAAAATAATATGCAATATGATCTTTATTGTGTTTGTTATAGTTAACTTGAGTTGTGTTAATAAAGAAAATGCTCTCAAAGTAAGTATTTATCTCAGCGCTTTGTTATAAGCCCGTTTTGATACCCAAAGAATACACCAAATATTATGGGCCGAACTAAAAAGCAATCAAGCCCATTATTTACTGTTAACATCTCGATTGTTCTACTGACGCACCGAACCAAAAAAAACAAAATAGATCTCCACCGTTGATCGTGTCAGGGAGGACGAAACCCTAATCATCGGACGCCTCTTCTCTCTCACTATATAAAGACCGCATCCTCTACTTCTTCATAATAGGAGCCTCTGTAATTTTGTAGTAGTCTGTCCGATTCTTCTCAACGATTTTTGTATTCATCGAGTCAATTGTTCCTGTGTTTTCATTGATTAGATCTTGTGAATATAGTCTTTATAGCTTTGGTTAGAGTTTTCTTATTGGTTAATGATGATAAATCCAAAGGCTTGTTTTTCAAACATTCGCAGTGGCCGCCTAAGAGCTTTCGCCTTTCGCCAGGCTTGAGAGTTAATGCTGTTTTATCCTTCCTTGGATGTCTGAAACTTTTGTATCTAAACCTGTATTGTTTTGTTTTCTATTAGGGTTTTAGATTTGGGACTAAGTTATTCAATGTCCCATTAGCAGAATTGATTTCTCTTAGTGCTTAATAGGATTGAACAAAGTCCCTCAAATCTTGATCCATCTGTCACTTTGTCAGCAGTCTTAATTGGTTTCTTGCTGATCATTATATGATGGGAAATAACATATAATCTCGATTTTGATTAATTGGTAGAATTGCTTAATATTGGTCGATGAGGATAAGATGAAGGCTTGTTTCTCAAAACATTCGCAGTGGCCGCCTAAGGCTTTCGCCTTTCGCCGGGCTTGAGAGCTTATGATGTTTTTATCCTTCCTTGGATGTCTGAGACCAATTATGTTTTAGTTAGATGATTGTTGCTGTTAGTTTTCGGTTGATGAGGATTATATTAAGGCTTGTTTCTCAAAACATTCGCAGTGGCCGCCTAAAGCTTTCGCCTTTCGCCAGGCTTGAGAGCTAATGCAGCTTTATCCTTCCTTGGATGTCTGAAACCGATGAATGTTTTAATTCTCGTTTTTATGTTTTTGTCTGTAAGAAAGATCAATGATGATAAACTTAAGGCTTGTTTCTCAAAACATTCGCAGTGGCCGCCTAAAGCTTTCGCCTTTCGCCGGGCTTGAGAGTTAATGCAGCTTTTATCCTTCCTTGGATGTCTGAGATCTTTATTCACTCTATCGATTATCTTGTCTGTTTAGGTTATTCCTTCTAGTAGATTATTATCGTCTATTTTTTGTGTTGAATTTGCAGGTAATTTCTTGGTGGTAGCTTCTTCGCTTTACTGGCTTTTGGAGAAAGAGTTCCTTACGTTTCCTGTAATTTCCTTTAATCTGTAAAAATCATTGTCAGATTTATTTACAATCTGTAAAGAGTTCTTTGTTGTAAACAATTTTGTTCATTGGTGATGAAATTTTGTTCTCATTATGAATTTTATTTGTGATGAAATACCGTGATTCCTTTATTTATCAACTTTGAAAGCTTATTACTGAAAACTTTGTTTGAGCTTCAAAGAATCAATGATCTCTGAAAGCTGTAATCCACATTCAACAAATAACACTCTTATATACAAAAAAAAAATACTCGAAATTTAGAAATTCTATGTTTACAAGTTACAATAGTTAGGAAATTGTAATTTCAAATCAAATAAGCTAAAAAGATGTTATTATTAAAATGTTCAGACGAATTAAACCGGACCTAATTTGCTTGGTCTTTTGGCCGCTGACCTTGTCTGATTGATCGGGATTTTTGTACGGCGAATCAAAATCCACCGAACAAACCGGAAGGCTAGGATGCTCAAGCTTTACGGATTGACTTAGAGAGAGATCGATTTGAACTGTGTCATTTTGAGCATGGTTTCTAGAAGAGGCTCCGAGACAAAAGCGATTGTCTGTGTCCTCACGGATAGAATTAGGATCTCTAATCAATGGGTTTCGCATTTGTCTTTCGCTGGTCTACTTGGTGTTGCTGGTTTCGTATTTGCCCAACAGCACGGTCTATTCCGCAACTTAAACAACTTAAAACTCTTCTCCGGTAGAGAAAAAGACTCCGGAGACGATTCTTTTCTCGTACCTGGCCTTCAAAATCTCGGAAATAACTGCTTCCTCAACGTCATCCTCCAGGTAATACTTTGAATTAATTCTTCTTTGAGCTTGCTTTTGATCTTTTTGTTATAAATCTTTGGATTGTGGATTTGACTTTCAGGCTCTAGCGAGCTGCAAAGATTTTAGGAGTTTTCTTCAATGGGTTCTAGAGGATGCGAGAGGTTCGTTAGCAGGAGAACAAGAGGAACAGCTTCCTCTTACTTTTGCTTTGTCTGCTTTATTACAAGGTATAATTGTAGTATCTTGTGTTGAAAGTTGGTTTATGATAATGAGAGTAATCTTTTGTTACTTGTTACCATCAGAGCTCGGCACAGTTGGAAGTAGACGATCTGTATCTAACCCTCGTAAAGTTATGGTGACATTGACTGACTATGCCAAAAATTTCAATTTGACAAGCCAACAGGTTAAATTTATATTTCTTCTATAAGACCAAAAGTATACTTGAGTTGGTGGTCGTCTTCTATGAGCTAATGATCTTGTTGAAACATAGGATGCAGCAGAAGCCCTTCTTCATCTTATATCTTCTTTGCAAGAAGAGATTGTAGTTTGTTATCGCCCTAGCCAAAGTAGTAATCTTTCGGATATACTTTTCTCTCGCAACTTGAGAATGCTTGCGCCTAGTGAAGGCCTCCATGGTTTGATGGAGCTCAAGAGATGGCATAAACATTTGCGTGGACCATTTGATGGGATTCTTGGTAGTACTTTAATGTGCCGAACTTGTTCATCTCAGGTAAGGGATTAGATTTCTCAATCTCACCAGTAAAAAGTGGCTCTTGCTATAGTTAAATACTTTTTCCCCATGTGATATTTTTTGCTTTTTTCCAGATTTCTTTGGAGTTTCAGTTTTTTCATACTCTGCCTCTTTCTCCTTTACTCCATCACGGTGGTTACAACATTGTATGTTACGGAAGGTTCATTCTCTTGTTGCTATATTGTTTTGCTTTTGGCAATATGAAACTTCTCCAGAAATATAAGAATTCTCAATATATTTTTCCTTTTGGAATGCTCTTAGATGTCTGGATGCACTTTGGAGCATTGCTTGAAGAAGTTTCTTAACACTGAGAAAGTTGAAAACTACTTCTGCTATAGATGCTGGCATGGTGCTGCACTGAAATATTTATCTGTGATAGGAGCAGCTGAGGTAGTTAATCTCTCTCAGCTTTTAATGTTATTGTACTTTTCCTTTGTACATGCTTCGCGACTCTATTTGACCCGTGTGTCCTGGAAACGGTTTCAATCAGACGGAAATCGAAAAGCTCAGGAGCTGTGGCGGAGAGGACCAATGTGACTGTAAAACTTCTCTTCATCTTCAAAGAATGCCTTGGTCAAATAGCTATTCCCATATATTGAAACAGTTAATCATCGCCCGTTTCCCAAAGGTATTTGCTTACTCATTGAAACTAGACGTGAAAGTAAAGTTGAATCCATTACAATATCAAAATCTCTTTTCTTTTGAGTCCCATTTTGACCCTGTCTAGCTAAATTGTTACAGCTCCTATGCATTCAAGTGCAACGCGCTTCGTTTAACATGTTTGAGGAATTCAAACTGTCGGTATGAGTCTTGTTATCTCTCTTTCCTGTCTACATTTCATGTCTCGAGTTCTATTCCTTCTAATCTCAGTTCATCTGTATAGGGACATATCGCATTTCCACTTGTCTTGAACCTCTCCTTGTTCACACCATCTTCAATAGGCGTAAACATAGAAGAAAGGATTGAGATGTCGTCAGAGTACCAAAAGCCAGAAGCATCAAAAAATCACGGCATGTACAGGCTTGTAACAGTAGTGGAGCATTTTGGTAGAACCGGAAGCGGGCATTATACTGTATACAGAAGTGTGAGAGTGTTCTCACAAGAGGAAGAAGAAGAAGATTGTGATGAGGATTTGAGCTGGTTTAGTATATCTGATTCAGAAGTTTGCAGAGTTTCAGAGAGTGATGTTCTTGGTGCTGAAGCTAGCTTGCTCTTCTATGAAAGGCTTTGATAAAAGAGAAATTAATTTAGAGCTTGGTTTTCATTGGATTGATCGAGTGTTCTAAGGTTTCTTTTCTGCACTTGGAGAAATTAGAAGATACGTGAGTGGAGTTGTTTTTGAATATATTTTCGCCTATAGCCAAACACTACTAAAATAACCTTGTAACCAAACACTCTTTTAGTTCCAGGATTGTGTTATAAGTAAATCCAAACAGTCCTTAAGCTTCCTCGATAAGTCGATATAATGTGGCGCGCTCATTAGAATCAGTTTCAATTATATCTCCGCCAAACCGATGTAAATTGATGGGTCTTTTTTTCTTTAAACCAAACCGAACCGAAATTTCTATCTATTATCCATCCTATCTACTTTTACTCCAATACAGTTGAGTTTGTTTGCCTCGATACTATAGGAAGAAACCCCCATCTAATCTCTTTCATATCCACACAATTAGAATCCGCTTATGTTGTTCTTTGGGTTTAAATTATCAAATGAGTTAAAAATATATACGATGGAAAGTGGAATAGCCTACAATAAAAGTTGGTAAAAGATGTTTTTACAAATACTCAACTGTGGATTGATGTTTTTAGAGGTATGTTATATACAAATGCTCTAACATATGATTGCAGAGCACACACATGCATGGAAAAAGGGTTGCTTCATGAAAGATTCAAAGGTTGGGAAGGGGCAGTAAACAGAGACAGAAGGTGAAGAAGATCAAAGAGCATATTTACACACTGATGATTTGTTCAGACCTGTACTTCACTGTAGTTACCTTCTGATGATTTGTCAAAATGATCTTCAGGTTCTAGACACATGCTTAGTATTTACCTTTCCTGTCAATAAAAACACGCAGAAAGTGTTTGTGTGACAATTAGTTGAATTTATTGTAAGATATAATGATATCAATAAAGGAGTTGTAAGAAAAGGATTCCAGATATTTTTTAGACTTTGTTATCTTTAGTAGTATTGATTAGTCGTACTTACCTGTGGAATGATTATTGTTCATGAGTTTCAATGCTTTTGAAGCTTTATTTTCTTTTCTAAAGGCTCCATTTCCTGCAAATCTTTTACTACAGCACCAAAGCTTACGCTGTCTCCATTAGCAAACTTTCGCGATGAAGATAAGCCGAAATCAAATGGTCCCCGTGATTCAGCCTGCGTTGTCAGATTCAAATCCAAATGGTAAAACATATCTCAACTTATTTGCCCAACTCGTGTATTTTGTTACAGCAAATATATAGTCTTAGAGAAATGTGAAGCAGAGACCACACAGTTAGAAGAACTCTCACTTACCCACTTGATTCCTGATAATCCGAGGCTGCTGTCTTGATTAAACACCGAGGAACCCAATAATGGTTTTGCGGGGTTCGATTCATCAATCTGTTTCTCCTTCTCAACTTCTCCACTTACCTGCCAAATTTTCATATCCCATAACCATGAGTTGCAAGTTCTAAACTTCTGACAATAGCAATATCGGAAATGTTTAGTGATAAAATAAAATAAACACGCAGCATAACTTGAGAAACATTTAACCTGATCGTGAACCTTTGGTGTTATTGTGGTACGCTTTCGAAATGAAAATGCATGGCACGTATCTTCTGCATCGAGTATAGACGAATGTGACGACTCAGGAAGAGGGGCATGGCAAGGAGCTCGACGGTTATCTGTTTGGTTCACGAGGAAAGCATCTAATGAATCAGAGATTAGAGGTAATGGTGGTTGTTTGATAGCTCTCCTTGTTTCCCATGTTTTGTTACAGTCACTAATCCTTCCTTCTCCTAGAATTGATGCTTCAGATAGTAAGCCTCCTATACTTCCAATAGACTGACCATTATGAGCTGGTTCTCGTTCATTGTTCATATGCCATCTGTCTTGTAAAGAAGCCTCAGAAAATAGACCTCCAATGCTTATGTTAGTAAGATTGTCTTCCCAGAGAGTTGCATTTGCATTCCCTGCGTTTGAATTTTTACAATGATTTCCAAAGTTTCCCTTCAATGATACTTCTGAAAGCAAGCCACCAATACTTAGGCTTGTTAATCCATCATCCCAAAAAAGCAATGTCGGGCCAGATCCATCGTTTATCTTATTCTCCTATATAAACAAAAGTAGTCATGATCTCAGGTATACTGTGATATAAGATTTGAATCCAAAACAAGAGAAAAAGAAAACATTATTTACTGAGCATACCGTTGACTCAACTTGTCCATCATGCGGTAAGTTTTCCAAGGGAGGTGTGTCAGTCACTTGATTTGGAGAGGACAGCATAGTCAATGGGTTCTCTGAACCTAACATCTGCGTTCCTGTACCTGGAGTTGAAGGAGATGGCGGTTCATTGGTTTTATTTTCAGTCGCAGAGGACCACCCATACCTAAACGAAGTAACAAGAATCGTCAAACGTGTCTACGCTTAGAAATTTGCTTCAAAAGGTGTATAGATACAAACCGTAAGCGGAAAATAAATGGAGCTCCAATAGCTTCATAGACATTGCCTGTAGTGATGTTGCTGTTTGCTACCCATTTATGACCAGAAGCAAGTACCGATGTATCATAAGGGTACAACGTGGGATCTCCACGAGCAATCTCTGAGCTGCCCCACTTACTGTGAATGCGTTGAAGCACTGAAGAAATCTTCTTCCGTGAGCTAAGAGTGAGCTCCAAGTATGGGTGAAAGCCGTCCTATGAAGTAACATAAAATAATAAATAGAACTCTTCACCAGAATATATATAAACTTAGTGCAAGTCTTGTGGTCAGATCTTCAGCTCTACCTTTTCCAATCCTTCACGGGTATGAGCATCCAAAGGAAAGAGCTGCAGCTTCATTTTTCCAGAACGTGGAACGTCCTTGCTCGAATGGATATCAAGGACAGGTACTTTTTGAGTTTGGTCTTCAGTATGTATCAGCCTTTGCTCTTGAGAAGATGAAGGCTGAGCTGAACATTTATACTTCTCCTCTTTTCCACTATTATGTTTTCCTGATATATGAAAAATCCAATTACAATGCCAAAAGATCGTAGTTTAAGACTATGAGCTAAGATATTATAACATAAATTATGATATTCAACTAGATTACCAACAACTAATCTTGTGGTAAACGCCTTTGATCAAAGTGAAAATTATTTAGAAGATTTAACAAACTATTACCAGATTGATGGATATTCTTAGTAGTTGTTTTCATAGACTTCTTGGCTCTGGTGAATTTTCCTTTCGCTTTGATCTCCTTTGAGGACTCAGTTGCAGTTTCAGTCTTCTTTCTAGCCATTCTGAAAAAGAAAAACAAAAATTCGGTATCAAAACTCAAGAGTCAAAATATTCTTTTCTCCATACTATTTCACAGAGATTTATAGCAAAACCTCCAAACACAGATTCAAACCCTAGAAATCCAAGTGTCTCACATATCTAGATTCATCCGCAACCGAACGAAACTTAAAAACAAGCCCAATTAATCTACAAATAAACTCATACTTGTTAATCAAACACAATTACAGTCGCAGAAATATAAAACAAAATTTCAATATCCAGATCTAAACCCAGAAACTCAAGCGCTTTTCCAATCTCGACTTAATCAAAACCGAATGAAACTTAGAGAGACTAATTAGATTCGGATTTGACATAAATAAACACAGCTATAGTCCAATTATTAAGTTGTTCGGAAGATTTTACGAAAATTCAAAAAACAAATCTCAGACTCATGCTGATCGGAACCCTAGAAATCGAGCCAAACTTCCAAACCTAGATGATTCATCCGAACGAAAAAAACAAAATCCATAGCATGAAAAATCAATCAGTCATGAATAAATTCAAATTGAGACCAGAAATCACTCTTAGATATACAACCTAGAGCAGAAATTCTCCAATCAAGCAACAGATAAACGATCGGTGGAGAAAAGTCAAGAGATAAGCAAAGAAATCGCAAAATTCAAAGTCTCTGAGAGAGATTGTAAACGGTTAAATATCACTGATCTAGTCTAGGACGCGAGGGGAAAAGCTTACTAAACGAGAGCAGACGGAGCAAGCAGAGGAAGATCTTCGAAAAGAGAACGACGACGAATCAGAGAGAAAAATCGCCCAGAGAGCAGAGAGGAGTGAAATAACCAGGCGGGAATTTTTTCGATGAAAATTTGTTGGAAATAAAATTCTCCCTCCATTGGCTTTTCCATATACCGTGTCGTTTTTGCGAAAGATTATTTTAAGGGTAAATTCGACATTTAGTAGAGATTGGCAGTTGGTTTGTTTTTGGGCCTACAAATGTTGGGCTGTTATTTTATCCTAGTCCACTAGCTTTCTTAGCGCATTGTGGGATGTGTAGTGGGCCAGAATACACAAATCAGGTCTGATCTAGTCACGTTAAAGCTAAGTTAGATATCAAAATCGGAAACAAATATAACCAATCTTGTTAGTACATAACCAAAATCGGGTTAGTCCATAACAACATTTCTAAATGATTGATAAGACCATGATATATGGCCTAGTGGTTAAAAAATATATAAGCTGCTTCATACTTTGACGTACTAAGTAGGAAAATAAAATGTCAAAACATGAATTAATTTGAAGATATAGCAAAGTCATTTGAGTTTCTTTCGCCATAAATTATCTAAGGTTTTTAAAATTGAACTCTCTTCTCGAAGTGACTACTTCTCCTTCTGAAATTGATTTTTTGTCAAGTACCAGTACGACGTCATTTTCAAAAATCGTATCCATAGTCATGGTTTTTGTTTTCATACGATCTATATCATTACATTTACAACGATGATCTCTATCAAAAATGTAATTTTTTTTCTTTCCCGTCGTTAACTTACTATTATAAAGTTTGACAACATTTTAGATCCCAAAAATTAGCTTTATGTAATGGTATTGAAAAAATATCATCGTATAAAGTCTGTCGAAAAAAGCGGTTTTGTATCTGGTTTAATGGTGTTGGTAGATTTGACAATGAATTCGGCATTGATGGATTTGACGTTTGAAGTCGTATGAAATATGTCACTGAAATAGCGATGCACTTGGTTGAAGAATTTGGCTTTAATGGATTTGGCGATGAATTTGGTGTTGGTGGATTTGCCGTTTGAAGTCGTCTGAAGTATGAACAATGAACACTTTCTTTTTCCCAAATGATTATCAGATTTTTTTATTAAATTTCAATTTAAGGTTCTTTGTCGTTACACTTAAATTGATGATTTCTATCAAAAATGCAAATTCTTTTTTAATTTCAATTTTGTTCTGTTTTTTGTTTTTATACGATTAATTCAATAGGGGAATCAAATACACTTGGTTGCAAAACATTTCAAGTTTTCAAAGAACAATCATAGTATTTTTTTGCCCACCAATCATAGTTATATATATATATATCTCAAATTTAGTTGGAACATAAGTAAGTAATAAGTAAGTAGATAAGCAAGTAGATAACTACAAAACCTCAAAAGCGTCTGATCAATGATAATCATTTTGACAATATTTGGTGGAATCAATTAGCACTTCTAAACTTTTGATCCAACTATTTTCGTTAGTTTCATCATCTAGTGATCATACGGAATCCACCACTATAATTTTTTTCTTTCTTATAACTGAAAAATTAATGTGTCAAAACTGTAAAATTAGATACAAAACATGTATCCTGGAACAGTGGTACTATACGAGTCAGTAGATGTGCACCACTTAACTAGTATCATGAATCTAAGATAATATCGGCTGATATCTAAGTGAAAACTTACCCTAAAAAGAGAAACAGTTCACATGAAAAGCATCGAATAACGACAATAAGAAATAGATACTTAACAGAGCTAGAAAACACAATACTTATATATAATTTAAAATAAAAAGAATTATATATACGTAAAAACAGTATAAAGAAAGAAAGACACAAGAAAAGTAGTCTGTTTTGGATCTTTAACCAAACGGAACCTCTGTCTGTGTCCCCGCATTGTCCTTTTGTCGATTATAAAAATCGGTCACGCCTTTTCACTTCCATACTCCTCATTTTCCATCTCTATACTCTACCACTTTTTCTAGATTCTCTTTTTCTTTTCAAAAACAAACAATTTAATTTCCGATAAAATAGTAAAACATATTTTTACTGATCTATATTGTTCAGAATGCATTTTTTGCGATCTATCCGATATATTTAATTTGTAGAAAAAATAATTAGTGAAAACGTCGAATTGGTGAGTAGGAACAAGTGGCTTCTTGACAACTAACTTAGTGGTATCGAGGATTGCGACCAGGAGACAATAAACAGGGGTAAAACAAACTTTGAAAGACGAATAGAGTTTGTGCTCGTTGTATGATTTTAGACAACCGGTTGCATACTATTTTGGTGGCTATGTGATATGACGTTGATAGTCTTATAGGAATCAGACAATTCATGTGACTTTAATTTGCTCTATCTACCGAGAAAGCACGACTAAAATGAAAAAAAAAAAAAATGTAGTATGTTGTAAGATAAAAATATATGTAAATAAGTTGGTTTTTCAACAAAAACGCATACATTAACCAAAAACCATGCATTTGTCTTCTCTTTTATTGCGAGAAAGAAATTGTTAATATATGCTTAGATCTTGTTTGCTATTGCATAAATTGAAACTTAACAACAAGTCAACAACACTGTATCTCTTAAATATTTGCATTTCATCGACGAAAGGAGCAAACCTGTTGAGAGTACGGGTAAGTATGAGAACATCACCATGAAAGTAAATAAGTAATTAAGTAAAGTTGAGAAATTCATACAAACAATGAAGCAACTCAAGCAAGTCAGGTCATACATAAGTTATCAAACTCTTTTAAATTCGTAGAAATTTGTTTTAAGCATTAAAAAAAAAAAGATATTAAAAAATCAAATATCCTATATCTATAGTGTAACAAAAGAAACACTGTATATTAACACAAATTAGATTTAATTGTTTTGCTTGAAGAAGAAAGTGAGGGAAAATGAATAAATAAAAAAGGTTTTAAAAAAAAGAGAAAAGATTCTTCTCCCTGTCCTCGCTTCTTAAATGGCAAGAAAGGAGACTCTGATGGGAAGTTCATAACTGAAAAATAAAAATAAGACAGAAAACAAAGTTAAAAATAAAATAAAAACGGAAGAGAGAAAATAAATAAATAAAATCACTCAAAGGATTTCCACAGTTTTTCTTTCCATGTTGATTTAGCCCATTCGTAGACTTCCTCCGCGCCGCCGTTAGACGCCGCCTCGGAAGTATCAGCAACCGCCGTGGTGTTCGTCGCCTTCAAAGGCTCGTTTCTCTCCTCTCTCTGGTATTTTTTTTTTTATTTCTGGGTTTACTTGTGAAGATTCGGTTATACTTCGGAGATCATTGTTATAATTCACTTGTTCTGATTTAGTCCTACTTGTCAAATTTCTGGATTGTCGAAATTGGCAATTCATTGTCTCAGATCGTATGATTATTGGATCTGATTTTGAATTTTAGAGTTAGAGAGTTCATGTTGGAGTTTTGGGATTAAAATCGTTTCTATATTCTTCTGGATCTAAAGCATTTTTAGATCGTGGAATTGTGAAACAGCTAATAGTTTTTTTTTTTTTTTTTTGCGTTTTGATGATTTTCAATTGCGATTGCATAGGTTTGATCATAAGATCTACACTTGATTCTACTCACTTTATTTGTTGTTTCCTCTAATTTGAAAAATTGAAATCTGCAGAGATCTGAATTTGAGATGTTTAAAAAAATGAGTGCTACTACAAGCAAGACGGATCAGAAAGCGGCATTAGACATTGCATCATGGCTATTCAATGTGGTTACTTCCGTTGGAATCATCCTCGTTAACAAAGCTTTAATGGCTACTTATGGCTTTAGTTTCGGTGAGTTTTTCTTCTTTTATCACAAACTCTTCCCTTGAAATATTAGTCAACGGGGTTGACTTGTTTCAACTCACTACTAAAACTGATTTAAGATCTGTTTCTTAATGTGATACAGCTACTACATTAACCGGTTTGCATTTCGGAACAACGACATTGTTGACAACTTTCTTGACATGGCTTGGTTATATCCAACCTTCTCAGCTTCCTTGGCCTGATCTTTTGAAATTCGTTTTGTTCGCTAACTTCTCTATCGTTGGGATGAACGTCAGTCTCATGTGGAATTCTGTTGGCTTCTACCAGGTCTGTCCTTTTTCATCTCGATGCGGATTTACGTTTTCCTTCGTTTAAAGTTTTTTTTAGTAAGATCTTGAAACGAGTGTGTTGGCATTGCAGATTGCGAAGCTGAGTATGATCCCGGTTTCTTGTCTTCTAGAAGTTATGCTTGACAATGTCAGGTATTCAAGAGATACAAAGCTTAGCATTTTGTTAGTTCTTGCTGGTGTTGCCGTCTGTACTGTAACCGATGTTAGTGTCAATCTCAACGGATTTCTAGCTGCCGCTATTGCTGTCTGGAGCACCGCGCTTCAGCAATACGTAAGTAGTGCCTGAAACGTTAATCTATTGTCAAATTTGGTCAGATCTTGGTCAAATTCATCCTGATATCGTGATCCTGATCCCACACATTCATTGTATATCATCTAACTTTACTTGTAAACCGAAAAGGAAAATCTGTTTTCTAACAATTGTAACTACACCCTGCTGCAGTATGTACATTATCTACAACGGAAATATTCACTCGGTTCTTTCAATTTACTGGCGCATACCGCTCCAGTTCAAGCTGCGTCATTGTTGTTGGTCGGACCATTTCTAGACTACTGGTTGACTAACCAAAGAGTGGATGCATACAACTTTTCATTTGTATCTCTGGTAAAGTTTCTTCTCCGTTTCTTTACAAAGTCTCCTACGATTCAAAACAGAGCAATGAGTATTTGGAACATAGTGTAGTATTAGTAGTCATACCAATTCGCATTTATTCCATCTCAAGAACTGATTGTTATACTCTGTTGGATTTGTCTTTCCTAAGCTCTATCTAACACAATTTTTTGGGCAGTTCTTCTTAATACTCTCGTGCAGTATCGCGGTTGGGACCAATCTCAGCCAATTCATCTGTATTGGAAGATTCACGGCGGTGTCTTTCCAAGTACTTGGTCACATGAAGACAATTCTGGTTTTGGTTTTGGGATTCACTTTCTTCGGTAAGGAAGGATTAAACCTACAAGTAGTGCTTGGAATGCTGATTGCTATACTCGGTATGATCTGGTACGGTAATGCATCTTCTAAACCGGGTGGTAAAGAACGTCGTAGCCTGTCTATTCCCATAACCAAGTCACAGAAACTATCTGAAACAAACGAATCTGATGAAAAGGTGTAGAAGAAAGAAGTGAATCGCATTGACATAGAAACAAAAACAAGATACTCAGATACAAACAGGTAGAGTTATCAAATGGGATATTATTTATAAACCAAAAAAAAGAAAGGGATTTAATTATTTAATTTCAAGAACTATAATTTTCTTTTCTTACAGAGCTTTTTGTTTTTATGAATCTTACATATTGGTAAATCCTTTTTTGGCCTTTTGCATTTTGCATTTTTTTGCCTAATTCTCCCAAAAGAAACATCATCCATACGGAGCGATAAATAAGAAAATCTCAATTTTATTTTATTTTTAACAATTTTTGTCTCTTATGAATTATTACAGTCACCTGCAATATCCACTTTTGTAGGTATTTTCTTTCGTAACGTGAATATTTATTCTTGGGACCATATGAGTTTTATCATACTAAAAGAAATATCTGCATTCAAAATGAACGGAATTATTCAATGGTTCCTTGAATGCAATCTTTAGCATTTATTGTTGGAGATATCATCATGGTCATTTACGTAATCTTAATTTTAAAAATATCATCAACCATATCATTCTATATCAAGCACATGGATTCACCCCCGTTAATCGCCGTGTTATAAGGGTTTTAATTCAAAAAATTCTCTTTTTTTCTCTTTTGACGTCTCTTTTAATTGTCAAGACTTTTAAGTTAAGAGTCTTTAAGACAAAAGAGCGAACGAGAAAATAAACGGGGGCGCGCACACGTGTAAAGCTCTGTTTTAAAGAGGTCGTTGCGTGTGGAGATAACCGAAACGGGAAAGTTCTAACGAAAACAGCTCTGCTTACGTGTGCGTGTAGTGTTAAACGGGATCTCTCCTCACACGTGCGTCTGTTATTTGACGTTTGATTGTTTGAAGGACAGAAATGTGTGATTTTATTTTTTTTCTTTGTGAAAGAAAAAGAAGAAGTTTATACCCGTTATCGGAGGAAGCCCACACGAATTTCCCCGTTTTGTAATCGCTAAATAAACCTGAGTTTGTCTCTACGAATAAAGAGAAAATAAACTACACCAAACTACTTACTAGTTTTGTACTTTAAAAATATATTATATAGTGTATTTGATGTTTTAAACAGAATTATTTGTAGTTGTATCTATTAATACTAAAACCTAATACAAACATAAAACAAAAGTCAAACCTGTATTGAGCTAGCATTACTCGTCATATTTTGCTACTTGAAGTTGATATACATATGAAGACGAAAATAATTTTATTAAGGAGATATGACAGACGAATTATTATTCGATACCCTGACGTACATGTTGATTTTAAATGGGGTTTGGGATGCAAATATAAATTTCATACAAAATTCTAAACTGGCCTAACAATTAGGTGTTAGATAGATGTTTTGGCTGGAAACAGCTCGGGACTTAATTAAAATTTATTTGAAAGGACACATCCATTGTCTTCATTGACCAAAAAACCTTTCAAATTTTCCAAGTAGAGCAAGTATTAACTATTAAGGTCTTTGTATTTTCATATTAGCTTAACATGTCAATGGAAATTTAACGATAAATCCAGCAGACAGAAGAATAAAACGATTAACTTAATATGTTAATTTTCAATCATATATGGGGTTCATCATATATATATATATAGTCTAAATAATTCCTTTATGTTAGACCTAAAACGTGGGTCCTTCGTGGGGTCACTTGCTGGGTCGTTACAATAGTATAAATACAAACTATGAAACAAAGTAGATAGAGCGCGTAACTACGTGATTTTGATTCATACGACCAGCTTAAGAGATAAGGTTTTTGAAGATTACGTGCAAAACATACGTGATTCGCCCTCGTTGATATATCACGTCATGTTCTCTAGACTCCAGAAATGGTTTCAGGTACTTAATCAATTAATCAAAACCCGTCTTTGAACTATAAGGAGTTTCAACCCAAAAAAAAATATATATATAAGACATGTTATATTTAATTTATTATAAGACATGTTACATACGGCTTTTAATTTGGCAAAAATATGCAATTGAATGTGTTTTGCTTATAACAATTAACAAAAATGCTAATTTAGACAGCTATTTAGGTTAAGATTGGCGGTCAAAGGTTGTGATGTAATTTAATTCTAAATCATATCATGAAAAGTTGAAAACAGTTAAGATATTCGAAATTTGTGTTTGTACGGCGATTTTCAATACAATAATTAATCAATAGTTTTATAATCTGGTCCAAATACAACTGCATACGATGTATTGAGATTATTGCACTTTAGGAAAACAAACTATTATTGTTTACCATCATTACATCATCAAAATTGATATATTATGTAATGAATTTGGTGGTCTTATTACATATAGTTTACCAGTATACAGACACACATTTTTCGTGGATAATTTGATTTCTCAAACTTTCACTTTAAAATATCCATAATTTAATATATTTAGATCAATACAATTGTTCTGATTTTGGATTATTGATTTATAAAAATAAAAATATGTGCGGAAGATCTTGTAGGCTTGTAGAAAATTTTCAGATAATGGCGATACGGTGAACTCTTACCACATTTTGAGTTATCTAACTTGAGCGTTAAAATGATTTTAATATCATATCGGTGTTTTAGATAGTAACTTTTAAGTGTTTGACAAGAAAAAAAGATAATAACTTTTAACTATTTGTCTATTTGCCATTTTGTGATAAATGATATATTTTTTTAATCTCCTAAAGATTATCCCAAGCTAAAACACCAAAAACAATCCTAAATCTACACAAACAATAATTAAAATTTGTTGCATAAGCTAAAAAGTTAGGGAAAAAGAAGAAAAGGAAAGGTAGTGAGGAGTAGAGAGATGGCCGCAAAAAGCCACCCGCTTATCTCCCACTTCCATTGAATTGTCTCGTAACTTTGCATTCTTTCTTATTATTGTTGTTATCTAATCAACCACCACTCATTAGCTCACCCACACAACTATCTGGATTTAGCTTTTTAGTTCATTTTATTGTAATTATTTTTTCGAAAAGATATTTTGTAATTGAACGGGAAAGGAAAGACGTAAAGATATTGTAATTTAAAATTTTTATGTATATAATTTTAAAACTATAATACTGGAGATTTCAATACAAAATAAGATACATAAAAATGTCTCACTTTTCAACTAAAAAGGTATTATTTTGGTAGGAGCATTTCGTATAAGTTCATGTAAAAATCCAACCTTAAATTCGTACAAAAATATACACTGGGGTTTTAAACTAAAAACCAGATAGTTCTTACAAAACATATAAATAAACCTATTGAAAGAAACGAAGACGAAAATCCAAAAATAAAAGATATTTAAAACTGAAAATGTTCAATAATTCGGAACAAACAAATATGCGATGTTTCGTGTTGTCACGCGTTTCAGGAGGATCTGGAAACCATTGAAAGTACTCAACAAAGCTGGCTTCTCAAATTATAAGACAAAACATTATACTTTAAATTATTATTGCATCTATGCATCAGAAGAAAGAAGAAGAACCAATCCAGCTTTAAAACATTATCGATTGCTGTTTTCACTTGTCAGTACATATTATATTCAAATTTCTTACATGATTTTTTTCAGTTTTATGGAGCAAAAGTTAGGTAACATTTACCGCCACAAAAAAAAAAAAGTTAATGAGAATCTGTATCATAATGAAGAAAATATAATAAAACCAGAAATTGGGAGAGACTGATGGTCAAAAGACGACATATCAACGTGCGAAATTTTGCCACGTCATCAACCTGGACATGAGCACGTGTAGTTTCTTAGCTTTGGTGGGTCCCAGAAAACTGATCATCTATTCACGATAATGATAATTGTTCTCATTTTTTTTCTTTGTTACGATAATGATAATTTCCAGTTTATTCTTTTAACCCTTTCTGTGAGGATTTTTTTAAATTTAAATTAAGTTCTACCCTTTTTAAAAAACAAATACTGTATTAAAGAAAGAGATGAGGCCCATCAAGAGTAGGGCCTGTTAAGGAAAATTATCGTCCAATGGGTCCCATATACTTCTGTATAAATAGATGTAATTGGCTTGACTGTCGAGTCAGCATTTCCCTTTTTTTTGTGGTTCGGCAAAATTCATTATTGCATTTTTTATTTCGGTCGCCATAATAAAACTTGCATTAGCAGAAATTTTGTATACTGAGTCCACATTATTAATTGTTTATAGAAACGTTTTTACTTGTTTTGGTACAGAACGGATTCAAATCTAACAAGAAAGAGATCAAACGCTACTTTTAAGATACCAATTAAATTTATTATATTTTCGGGCTTATTTTTACATGCTAAAACTTAGTTAGAAATTGACTGTTGTATTTAAATTTTGTAATAGTAAATTCCAAATTCCAGTCGATATTATCATTACTTACTATTAAGACACTTGGAAAGTGGTAACTAGTGATAAATAGTTAAATTTTACCAATTTACAAAAAAAATGAAAAGAATGAGATGCATTTGTCAGTTAAAAAAAAAAGTAAAAGGAAAAGAAGAAAAGAGAATTTTGTTGTATGGTAGTAATAACTCTGCTGAAGAGCAAAAAGAAATGACTTATATGCCCTCTATTAGGTCCCACCAACCAAAATCCAAGGGCCTTTTCGTATTTACATGGAGAGGAAGTGCAACTTTCGTCACTAGATTTACTGTTAGATTACAGATACGGTAGTGCTACATTAGATTTACCGACGATGACGAGAATATAGCTAAAATTCAGTATATATTTACCAGGTTAAATCCTGACCGTTGAGATAACATCAATGGCTAAGATTTGTTTCAGACCGTTGTGGGGTCCATCTCGTACAGTGTACTACACTGCTAACATTTACGAACGTCTGTGTTAGTCACACTTTAGATAGATAGACACACTCTCTCTCTCCACCAATCGCACTCACCTCCATGAGCGCGTGTAGACCACGTCGCAATGGTGGCTCGATGTAGAAACAACGCCGTTTTGTGTTCACGTATGTCTGACGCGCGAGCAGAGAGCGTGGGTGATTTGTCACACGAGCGCTTATAAATGAGAGTGTGGGGAGGACAGTTTCGTCCCTTTTTTGGAAGTTAGAATCATTACACTATTTTGGCGTTTTGCTTGATTATGATGACATTATAGAATAAAATGTTCTATTATACGAAATTAATACATCACTAAACATACTTTTCATTCAGTTTGTATTTAAAAAGTTACTTGTACCAATATAGTATTCTATCAGGTTGTTTGTTTTTCTGTTCAATTGTACTTATACAAACCTTCCAAAAAAAGTGTTACACTTGCGATAGATAGTTACACAAATGTCATTCTCTATGATCTTCCTTCTTTATTTGAAAATGGTATCGCAGTATTATTCGCTGAAAGTTGAACCTTCAAACCAGTTACCATTGCAGACGACATTTTCTCTACAAAAGTTAAAGTGATAGTAACATATCTCGAATTTAATTGAAAAGTTTACTACTCAAGTAGTCAAGTTCCTGTTACCCAAAACTATGTGTATAAAGTGAATTTTTTGTTAATTATGTAACTATGTATACACCGGGTACAGCTGCACGTAGGGTTTGTACATAATTACGAAATATCTCTATAAAACTGCGACAGAAGGAAAAAATAATAGAATAAGGCTTTAAGAGAAGTTTGGTCTATCCGTCTATGTAAGTGCCAGAGAAAAAGAAAGCAGTTTAAAAGTGAAAGGAGGGATTAATTAGTGGGAAAAGGTTTATCGAAAACTAATAATAATACTTCTCTGATTATTAAAAAGAGATGGAATCTGCCATTAATTGACACTCATGTCCCAATCGTCTCTCACACGTACGTTCGTTTTTTTTTTTGTTTCTCTTTTGCAAAAAGCTATAGAGACAATCTCTCCTCCACTTTATTTTTAGTTTTTCTTTCAGATACAAGTGAGAGTGAACAAGAGAAGAGTGTTAATGTGAAATGTTTGTGGTTGGTGTGAAATTCATGTAAAAATATGTATGTATTACCTTAACATTAAAGTAAATTTGAACTCTTTCAAACTATCACATTGAATGCTCCAAATCTTGTTGTATATGAGTATCAATATAAAAGAAATTTAGATGCTTATACTATGTTCCATTTTTACTGAACACTACTTAACCATTAGTCCATAAATGTGGAATTAGTTAGTTGCTGGCATCTTTATATCAGAATCAAAAGTTTTGCATATTGGGTGACAGTGAGTGCATACACCAATAATTCACCGATCAAGATCCAACCAAGTAAGAAGAAAAATATAACATGAATTATCTTGATTTTTTTTTTAATAAAAATAAAAATCAATGAATATATATGCTTATTATAAAAAAAAACCCAGCACTAAACAGAAGATCAGATTAGACTTGTGTTTTAAAAATATTGAGAAGAGAATCAAGAGATAGGTGGTTGGGGGTAAAATGTATACAAATGTTACAATAAAGTCTTAAGAAGAGTTTAAAAAGGGTAAGTAGGATATGTAGCTTGCAGAAGACTTGATCCCATCCCCTAATCTCACGTTAATTAAACACCTCTCTCATGTACAGACAAAATACCTCATTTCTTTAACTTAAACTTAACAAAAGCTACTATGAGATTAAGGATTTTGTGATGCCATTATTTTATTTATTTTTAGTATCCTCTTGCATTAATTAACTTTTTTTTTATAACCACATACAATAATTAAAAGTAGTATTATTTGTTTGTATCTGTTATCGAAATTGAAATTAATATATATAATTTTTATAATAATCAGAAGAAGAGGTAACATGGCATGTGAGTGCACAGCTGTGACCACTCTTCCCTTCACCATTTGATAAATACCTTCTTCCATCTTCCTTCTTCTGTCTTTTGACTCTCTTCTCTCTCTCCTCTCTTTCTGCTTTCCTCAATCTCTCTCTTTCTATCTCTAGAGCTTCCACTTCCTCTCTAATGGTGGAACCAAAACCCTAGATTCCCCCTTTCATCTTCTCTACTTCCCACACTTTTCTCTCTCACAAACTCTTGAGAAATGAAGACTTTTTCAAGCTTCTTTCTCTCTGTAACAACTCTCTTCTTCTTCTCCTTCTTTTCTCTTTCATTTCAAGCTTCACCATCTCAGTCTTTATACAGAGAAATCCATCAGCTTATAAGCTTCAAAGACGTTCTTCCTGACAAGAATCTTCTCCCAGACTGGTCTTCCAACAAAAACCCGTGTACTTTCGATGGCGTTACTTGCAGAGACGACAAAGTTACTTCGATTGATCTCAGCTCCAAGCCTCTCAACGTCGGATTCAGTGCCGTGTCCTCGTCTCTCCTGTCTCTCACCGGATTAGAGTCTCTGTTTCTCTCAAACTCACACATCAATGGCTCCGTTTCTGGCTTCAAGTGCTCTGCTTCTTTAACCAGCTTGGATCTATCTAGAAACTCTCTTTCGGGTCCTGTAACGACTCTAACAAGCCTTGGTTCTTGCTCCGGTCTGAAGTTTCTTAACGTCTCTTCCAATACACTTGATTTTCCCGGGAAAGTTTCAGGTGGGTTGAAGCTAAACAGCTTGGAAGTTCTGGATCTTTCTGCGAATTCAATCTCCGGTGCTAACGTCGTTGGTTGGGTTCTCTCCGATGGGTGTGGAGAGTTGAAACATTTAGCGATTAGCGGAAACAAAATCAGTGGAGACGTCGATGTTTCTCGCTGCGTGAATCTCGAGTTTCTCGATGTTTCCTCCAACAATTTCTCCACTGGGATTCCTTTCCTCGGAGATTGCTCTGCTCTGCAACATCTTGACATCTCCGGGAACAAATTATCCGGCGATTTCTCCCGTGCTATCTCTACTTGCACAGAGCTCAAGTTGTTGAACATCTCTAGTAACCAATTCGTCGGACC
This sequence comes from Arabidopsis thaliana, assembly GCF_000001735.4. Classification (NCBI taxonomy): domain Eukaryota; kingdom Viridiplantae; phylum Streptophyta; class Magnoliopsida; order Brassicales; family Brassicaceae; genus Arabidopsis; species Arabidopsis thaliana. The sequence continues at coordinate 18,325,677 of NC_003075.7, forward strand.
AATCCCTCCGCTACCGCTTAAAAGTCTCCAATACCTCTCTCTGGCCGAGAACAAATTCACCGGCGAGATCCCTGACTTTCTCTCCGGCGCGTGTGATACACTCACTGGTCTCGATCTCTCTGGAAATCATTTCTACGGTGCGGTTCCTCCATTCTTCGGTTCATGTTCTCTTCTCGAATCACTCGCGTTGTCGAGTAACAACTTCTCTGGCGAGTTACCGATGGATACGTTGTTGAAGATGAGAGGACTCAAAGTACTTGATCTGTCTTTCAACGAGTTTTCCGGCGAATTACCGGAATCTCTGACGAATCTATCCGCTTCGTTGCTAACGTTAGATCTCAGCTCCAACAATTTCTCCGGTCCGATTCTCCCAAATCTCTGCCAGAACCCTAAAAACACTCTGCAGGAGCTTTACCTTCAGAACAATGGCTTCACCGGGAAGATTCCACCGACTTTAAGCAACTGTTCTGAGCTGGTTTCGCTTCACTTGAGCTTCAATTACCTCTCCGGGACAATCCCTTCGAGCTTAGGCTCTCTATCGAAGCTTCGAGATCTGAAACTATGGCTGAATATGTTAGAAGGAGAGATCCCTCAGGAGCTCATGTATGTCAAGACCTTAGAGACTCTGATCCTCGACTTCAACGATTTAACCGGTGAAATCCCTTCCGGTTTAAGTAACTGTACCAATCTTAACTGGATTTCTCTGTCGAATAACCGGTTAACCGGTGAGATTCCGAAATGGATTGGCCGGTTAGAGAATCTCGCTATCCTCAAGCTAAGCAACAATTCATTCTCCGGGAACATTCCGGCTGAGCTCGGCGACTGCAGAAGCTTAATCTGGCTTGATCTCAACACCAATCTCTTCAATGGAACGATTCCGGCGGCGATGTTTAAACAATCCGGGAAAATCGCTGCCAATTTCATCGCCGGTAAGAGGTACGTTTATATCAAAAACGATGGGATGAAGAAAGAGTGTCATGGAGCTGGTAATTTACTTGAGTTTCAAGGAATCAGATCCGAACAATTAAACCGGCTTTCAACGAGGAACCCTTGTAATATCACTAGCAGAGTCTATGGAGGTCACACTTCGCCGACGTTTGATAACAATGGTTCGATGATGTTTCTGGACATGTCTTACAACATGTTGTCTGGATACATACCGAAGGAGATTGGTTCGATGCCTTATCTGTTTATTCTCAATTTGGGTCATAACGATATCTCTGGTTCGATTCCTGATGAGGTAGGTGATCTAAGAGGTTTAAACATTCTTGATCTTTCAAGCAATAAGCTCGATGGGAGGATTCCTCAGGCTATGTCAGCTCTTACTATGCTTACGGAAATCGATTTGTCGAATAATAATTTGTCTGGTCCGATTCCTGAGATGGGTCAGTTTGAGACTTTTCCACCGGCTAAGTTCTTGAACAATCCTGGTCTCTGTGGTTATCCTCTTCCGCGGTGTGATCCTTCAAATGCAGACGGTTATGCTCATCATCAGAGATCTCATGGAAGGAGACCAGCGTCCCTTGCTGGTAGTGTGGCGATGGGATTGTTGTTCTCTTTTGTGTGTATATTTGGGCTGATCCTTGTTGGTAGAGAGATGAGGAAGAGACGGAGAAAGAAAGAGGCGGAGTTGGAGATGTATGCGGAAGGACATGGAAACTCTGGCGATAGAACTGCTAACAACACCAATTGGAAGCTGACTGGTGTGAAAGAAGCCTTGAGTATCAATCTTGCTGCTTTCGAGAAGCCATTGCGGAAGCTCACGTTTGCGGATCTTCTTCAGGCTACCAATGGTTTCCATAATGATAGTCTGATTGGTTCTGGTGGGTTTGGAGATGTTTACAAAGCGATTTTGAAAGATGGAAGCGCGGTGGCTATCAAGAAACTGATTCATGTTAGCGGTCAAGGTGATAGAGAGTTCATGGCGGAGATGGAAACCATTGGGAAGATCAAACATCGAAATCTTGTGCCTCTTCTTGGTTATTGCAAAGTTGGAGACGAGCGGCTTCTTGTGTATGAGTTTATGAAGTATGGAAGTTTAGAAGATGTTTTGCACGACCCCAAGAAAGCTGGGGTGAAACTAAACTGGTCCACACGGCGGAAGATTGCGATAGGATCAGCTAGAGGGCTTGCTTTCCTTCACCACAACTGCAGTCCGCATATCATCCACAGAGACATGAAATCCAGTAATGTGTTGCTTGATGAGAATTTGGAAGCTCGGGTTTCAGATTTTGGCATGGCGAGGCTGATGAGTGCGATGGATACGCATTTAAGCGTCAGTACATTAGCTGGTACACCGGGTTACGTTCCTCCAGAGTATTACCAAAGTTTCAGGTGTTCAACAAAAGGAGACGTTTATAGTTACGGTGTGGTCTTACTCGAGCTACTCACGGGTAAACGGCCAACGGATTCACCGGATTTTGGAGATAACAACCTTGTTGGATGGGTGAAACAGCACGCAAAACTGCGGATTAGCGATGTGTTTGACCCCGAGCTTATGAAGGAAGATCCAGCATTAGAGATCGAACTTTTACAACATTTAAAAGTTGCGGTTGCGTGTTTGGATGATCGGGCTTGGAGACGACCGACAATGGTACAAGTCATGGCCATGTTTAAGGAGATACAAGCCGGGTCAGGGATAGATTCACAGTCAACGATCAGATCAATAGAGGATGGAGGGTTCAGTACAATAGAGATGGTTGATATGAGTATAAAAGAAGTTCCTGAAGGAAAATTATGAGAGTTAGAAACAGAGCCAAAGCAGATTCTTTGAACATCAAAATCATCTAAGGGTCAGTCCGATTTTCCTTGGGTCTATTTTTTTTGTATTTTCTACTATATGCTAAGTGTATGTATCTATGTTATTTATACATAAGACGGATGTTTTTTTTTTCGGGCTCGGTCGAATTGGGGGTGGTGGAGAATAGAACTAAGTAATAACTTTGTTAAGAATATGTAAATATACAGTTTTTTGGGGAGGGATTTGTAATGTTTTCGTTTTTAGTTCTATGGAAATTTCTACGTTGCTAACAAATTAAATTTATAATGAATCATGAAGAAACAAAGAGCCAATGTGTATTAAATTTCGACTGATCATGTTCATGTAAATGCACGTGACCTATTAATTCATTATTGTCGGAATTAATTTGGGGAATTCACACTGCACGGGAATGGGAAAGTGAGAATAGATGAGACTTAAATTTGTTTTTATGGATGTTATATTTACATGACCAATGTGGTCCCTTTTGAACTATGCTGAGTTAAACGTTTTTTTTTTTGCTATATACTTATTACTGATGAAATTGAACCGTTGGACTATATTTATATCCATCTACGTTATTTTTTCCATTACTATTGATTTTGTTATTGGCCCAAGTAGAATCAAAAGAATGGTTTTTTGATGTCATAATTTGCAATATAGAAATGGGAGGGATATGTATTGCATAATAAGATAAAGATAAACCTTTATCGAGACATAAGATTGTATGTAGATATTGAAAATGATAGGGTGATCAATGGATTTTAAAAAGTTTAAACAATTTTGCTACTAATAAATAAGAGATTGATATATAACATGGAGAAATGGACCTTCGCCTGAAATTAAAACAAAGTCTGGGTTTCATTCATGTTTCAGTGAGACACTGCGCCAACATCACCACAACAAGTCTTACACAAGGAACGTGTGCCTCACGTGCTCTTCTCTTTCTCTCTGCAGCTACGTGGACTGTCTTCGCTCCCCTCGCTCTTCGGATTTCGTGTTCCTTGCTTTCAAATTCTTTCTTCTTTAATCTTTTTGATTATTTATTTTTCTTTTCTCACTACTACCCAAACTAAAACACAAATCAAGTGTTTAGACTTTTAATAAAACTTAAAGAAAGGTTTATTTGGGTTTTATATGTTCGCTTTAGTCTCCAATACTAATATATTAAGTGGAACATTATAAATACATGCTTCTTATATACTATATGATCATGGATTTCGAAGAAACATTATAGAAAAAAAAACTTGAAACAAATGCGATACGGATACGTGCACATACATACCAATACACTATTATTCATCCTAGACAAGACACTGACATAGGCGCGTATAAACAAACGCGCTGAAACTGTGGAAGAAGGAAAAGAAGAGATGAGTAGCTATCAAGCGGAACACGCGCGACGGTGGTGGGTACGGAGCACGTGGGCCACCGTGCATGCAAGCTGTTCTTGTCGGAAACTTCCCCTAACAACGTCTCCTTCCGCCGTGGGCCGCCGTCCCTTTCCTGTCTCCGCCGAATTGACCTCTTCCTCTCTTTCCCTCTCTCATCTCTCTCCCACGTGTGTTTCCTTCTCATCCATACACTTCTCTTAATTAATTTATTATCTTCCTAATAAATATTCTTAATACATTTTGTTTTTTTCATATGCCTTAAGAAATTTTATATATTATTTTGACAACTTGTCAATAATACTATTCGTTACGCGGAATTATTGGGTACGTACGTGGGTTTCATTGCTCTTTGTCTGATATCAAGAAATCAAGTCACATAAAATTAAATACAGGAATACGCACAATGCAAAAAAAGCCACTATCCATAAAAATTATACTTATACTATAATACAAAAATTCTGAGTTGCAAATGACAAAATTAATAGGAACTACAAAAAAAAATTAGTAAAAACATAACACGGTGGTAGAATTTTGTTTCCTATCATAAATTTTGATAAAATTAGGGCGTACTTGAACACATAAAGGGTTACGATTCAAAGGAATTAAGCAATTTGTACTAAAAATACATAATTACAAAACCATTCTATCATTTTAGGATCTTTTTCTTTCAATCAAACCAATAATTCACGTTTAAACGTCGTCATGTATCTGATTATGTACATATAAAATTGCTCTAAATATGTAAATATGGGTCAAGTGCAAGACGGTCCATGCATTTAGATATTTTTCTGTAAGGCATATAAGTGGAGGATTGCGATGTGTACGTAAATACATAATCATTAATCAATTTATATATGTATATATACCTAGTTATGGGGTTGGAAATCTGAAGTTGAATCAATCTTATCGTAGTTTTATTCATTCTCGAGGCTTCTTTCTCACGTACAAAACTTCCCGCACGGGCTAAAGCTTGTTTGTCAAATAAATTGTTTAGAAACTGAGGTTTCGACGATGTACGAACTACACAAAGCTACAAACAAAGAAAATAATTAAGAATTTGTTTTGTACGTAAACATGTAGACAAACCCATTTCCACGCGTGTGAGCTCTCTGCCATTCATATACAGCTAAGACTTCTGAAAACGACGTTGATTAGTTAAATGTGTCGTCGTGGAAAAAACTATGTAAATACGTTCTCTATTGACTCAAAGGATAACAATATTTCTGCATATTTTTTGTTTACCTGTGATTTATAATGTTTTGTAAAAATGTACGTAACGACTATCAACAAGATATTATTATTTCACATGATAACAAGCGGTCAAAGTTGTTCTTACCGAGTTACTGTCAAATTGCATGCTAGAGCTTATTCTAATATGTATTGTATATATATTATCATAGTCTTAAATCGAATTATGTCTATGAATAATACTTTCTCTGCATATATATTTTTTTTTGTCAATATATGTTATTTAGTCTCCATATGTTTGGCTCTCTTTACAACTTACAAAAAAATACCTTAACTAAAATAAAGATATAGTGTTAAACTAATTTAATCAAAGAAATTGTTGGATTCATCTCACCTAGGAATCTTCCTTCTTTTCACGACGAAGAGACAAAGAAACAAAAAGCGACGGCTCAGATTTTGGTAATGTATAATGAAGTTTCAAATATTATATTCATCTCCTCGCAGCTTCTCCCAGCTTTCTCGTTTTTAATTCCCAGTCTCCTTTCAACAAGTTTTTTTTTCTTTAAAGCCATAATTAATGTTTGGGCGTCAGGATTACGTTATCTTAACTTTTTCCAATGGTTTGAACTGCTTTAACAGAGCCTTGTAAAATAATTGGAAAATTTGCTTTTGATAATAGCTAATTAGCAAATGGAATCAGTTTGTCCATAAATATATATGTAATGTCGTAAATCAGTATATAATAGAAGAAAAAAAATAAGAAATTTGATGATGGCAAATACTTTGAGTAACAACACAATTGGCTATCGTGTCAATTTTTGAGATAAATTAACTAAATTACATTGATACATAGTATACAGTATTATGAAAATGATTATTTAAGACCTTGGATTAAGGTAGCGAACGTGCGGTCCACGAGGGAATCACGTGGGAGTCTCCCTCGGACTCGGCGGAGCAAGCGGGTCACAACTTTTCATGTCCTCGTAACTTATGATTTCTATTTCTTTAATAGTTTTGTTTTCTTTTCGTAATAAGGTTTCGTAATCTAAGTTGATCAACGTATTACACTATTTAAGGTTTTACATTACACTTTTGGGAATCGAGAGAGTCGAGACGCTCACGTGCTTAAACGCGCTTATCCATTTGTCGAATTTCTTGGTTTGTCACGTGATCGCTATATTCGTGGACTTGGGTCTATCATTAAACCCAATAGAATTTTCCTCGTCTATAGGCTCATTATGGTAATCTGTCTTTATTGAACAAGTGTAAAATTTAAAGAAGCCCATTATAAGGCCCATCAATTTGAAACATAGACTCAATAAGCTGTTTTTTGGAACTCATTACAATATAATTTTCTGTTGACTCCGTTTAAAATAAGATACATTTAAAAGCCCACCAATTACAAACTAAGGCCCAATGAAATATATTTCCTTTAGCTGTTGAAGGTATCGTTGAGCGAAATTTTGTATTTGTCTTTGCTGCGTTTTTTTGGAGAGTTTAAATTTCCTTTTGTCAAAAATAGAAAGCATTTTCGGCCAAATTTTTGTTAGTACAATTTTAATGATAAAAACTTTAAATTTTTCGAATGTGGACTACATTTATATACCAAATAATGTCACACAAACCAACCAACAGAGTAACTATAAAATCAATTCAACTATATATTATATAGTCCTCAATTTGGAAATGGTACATTAATCATCTTACAAACACAAACAAACCACGGTGACATCGTCCACATTACAAATATAAAAACATCGATCATACCTGTTTCCTAACGAGAACATGTTATATATGTGTAACTTTTTTTTTATCGAGCTAGGTGTTGATGATTAATATATAATACGATAATTAGTTTGAGGCAAGGCAAGGTTGATTGATTTTTGATATTGGTTGATTCAATGGAAATACAAATTGAAATCACCAGAAGAAGTTGGAGAGAGGAGGGTGCAGGTGAGAGGTGGAGAGAGAGTCGTCGTCGAGATGATTAGAAGGAGAGTGAAGGTGTCTTCCTTCGTAAGTAGTGATTACCATTCTTGGGTCATCTGCTAATCTCTCCACTCTCTTCTTCACTCTACACTTGTCTTGTGTGCATCTGTAATAGCTCCTGCCATTCACATATTATATATATTAGTTAATCTTATATCAAATTTTATGGGAAACAAGTCTTATTTTTGGTTAGACTAGTTATAGTTGAATATAGAGTGATATAATATCAAACAGATATTAAGGCAACTAATGGAACTTTATCACAAAGCTCATGATAAAACTTTACAAAATGAGTATACAAGTTACCTAAACAAATCATTATTATTTGTAAATGTCAAATGTCAACATGTGAGAAAGAATCTTACAGAAACCCAACCCCATTATGTCTCACATTCTCACATAACACTCAAATATTTCTACATGAAATTACTTTTTTCCTTTCTTAACGGTTATATTCTTTTCCTATTTTTCTATAGCTACTAATCCCCAGAGGGACAAAAGTTTTTGTTATAACAGAACTGATACTTAATTACATATATACAGAGAAACGTACCAGAAAGATTCTACTAATAATTTTCATTGCCCTTAGAAAAATCGTAAATGAATGATTAATCATTACATGGCTCATAATTCACTACAAATTTTCATCATATTAGTTTACGTTAAAAACTTGGAAAAAAAAAAACTGATGATTGATCAAGACCGTAAAATTCTTATGAGAAGTCATCATTAACCTTCAAGGAATCATGAGAGGCAAAAAAGTGGAAGAACTGATATGTAGTCATCTTAATTAAAGAACGGCTGAGAATTGAAAGACTCGGAACCAATTTCAAATCATAAAATTAAATTAAATTACCTGGGATGTTGGGTGTTTTTGACAACTTTCTGGCCATACTTTCTCCATCTATATCCATCATCTAAGACATCAACCTCGCTAAGTGTCTTAAAGCAAAACCGAGGTTCCCTCACTTTTCTTCTTGTCTTAAGCTTCTTCATCTTCAGAGAAGAAACTACGCCTAATGACGCTGTGTTATGTTTATCATGACGACTGGGAGTATCATGATGATGATGACGACCATTATCATCATCATTAATGCCACCACCATCGCCAACCTCATCATCATTATCATCAACATCAATCTCGCTTCCATGGTTGTTTTTCTGGCTGCTTCCGTATCCCGCTTGACAACTCCATGCCCTAAACCACATTAACATATAAACATTAGTTACTTATATATAAGTAGCCGAGTCATGTGTGCATCCTCAAACTAATTGAAAATTCTGTACAATAAAGCAAAAGTAACTAGTAGGGAAATATACGAGCTTTTGGTTTATATATTTAAATACTTATTTTGAAAATAATGATTAATTTTAGTATTTTCGTAAGTAACTACTTACCATGGATTTGACAGGGGTCTTTGGGATGAAATACTACCGGTAAGACGATGATGATCGAGATTAAGAAAACCATCATGATCGTCCCTTTGCTTTGATGAGGACAAAGACGAGATTAGGGTTTCGGGGAGATTGGTCATGAGATTGATGGAATCTTGAGGATGACTTATGAATGAAGACGGGTTATTATGAAGGAAGGAGTTTAGGGAGTTATGACCAAGAAATGGAGACACAAGAGAAGAAGGAGAAGACGAAGACGACGAAGATGATGAAGATAAGGTGCTGTGACTAGGGAAAGAGAAGAAGAAACCTAGATGGTTGGTATTAATAGGGTTTATGACGGTTTGTGATTCATCAAACAAGCTTATTCCTTGGTTTATCGCACCCATCTCGCAAAAGCTTGACGAAGGTGAGATTGTGTGTGTGAGACAGTGAGAGAGAAAGTTTTTGTTTTGCTGGATATTTTGTTTGATTTTGGGTTGAGAGTTGAGACAATCCAATCCATCCATGTGAGTGTTTCGATTAATATATAAATGTTGGATAATGAAAAGGTGCAGGTGGGTCCAATTGGATTGGTTTTGTTCGAAGATTTACATGTGATTAAAATGCTCATATTTGTTTTGTACTCGCCTGATTTTGAAATATAATAGTGATGAGGGGTCTTTTTAAAAATGTTTGTTGATATTAATAAAGTCTGTATTTTGGTTAAAATAACTATGAGGTTTTAGATTTTTTTTTTTTTTTTTTTTTCTTTTTTTTTTGGAAATTTAGAACGATTATAGGATCAAGCGAAAAGACTTACAGTTTTGTGTTTTGGTAGCAGTATACAACAATACGTAAAATTTTTAGGTAGTTGAAATGTTATAACAATGACTAATTTGATCTATGCATGAAAATTATTCATTAACTCAAATATTTTTCATTATTATATGTCCTATGCAGCCTTGCAACTTTCACAATATTTGAACCTTAATTTGGTCTTTATCAAAAAAAAAAAAACTAAGTTGGTGGGAAAACTACAGACTTATAAACATTTTTCCACTTATGCTTTTCCAAACTAAGATTATTGGTTCGAATTTGATGTCTAAAAGAAAGAATAACCACATTTGAAATTAAAAACAGTTTTTTTTTTTGCTACTCCATATATGATTAAAAGTGAATGTGTATCTGTTCGTCGAATTACATGTGTTTTCTCAACATTACTATTAACTAAAATCGTGTAGACAAATTTGTTTTCTTTGTTGATTTAATAAGAAAAAGGAAAAACGAAGAAAGATAGAACAAAAAGCAGAAAACGCGTCAGGGCACTCGAGAGAAAGATGAAGAGGTAGTGGGAGTTAACGTCGTGTCGCTTAAACGGCAGCCAGCTTTTGTCACGGCGTCCCGTTACGTCCCTCAAACGGCGTTCATGTGTTCTATACACCTATTTTTATGTATTTATTCAATAAAATAAATTAATAATTTAGTTTCTTCTTGTATTGTATTTTATTTCTACAAAACACTATAATTCTTTTTTGGGAAAAATACAATACTTCTATTTCTAGCGAATTTCGTGTTTTGAACATAAAATCCATATATTTAGGCAGGAGGATCATATTTGAATCGTTCAAACGAATAGAGAAGGATAGTTGCACCATTTTGTAATCATTATTTCTCCAAAATAAATCCAAATCCTCTAGAAGTTAAATTCTGAAATCATTTTCCATGGAAAAAAATGGCTGGAGATGTGATGGGAATATACACACATCTATCACTTTCTTGTAGCTAGGATTTCATATTTGATGTAGTACTCAAATAATTTATACGATTGCTATTATTTTGGGAATCCAAAAAGGAATATATAGATTAGGAGGAGCAATGATGAAAAATCTTAGGTGCAAATCTATTACTCTGTACCTGTATGAGGATATCATGATCTTTGACAAAAAAAATAAAAATGAGGATATCATGATTATGATTTGATGAATTAGCCTCCTATTTGACATTTTTCGTTAAAAAACTGTACCTAAGAAAAGATAAATAAATTCGTAAAATATACACTAGTATTAATCATACAAGAGAGAAAAGTCTGTTACCTTTTGCAAGATCGCATTTTGTAATCGTTTCATCAAGTTCCGAAACCCCACCGTTTCTCAAATTCCAAGCCCACTTATTATTTACTTTATGTATATATATATATATATATATATATATATATATCTGTGTACATACATATAAATACACGCATGATAACCTCCTATCAGTATTTTTATGATATCAAGTTAGTTATTATATATACTATATTACACTTATATATATAAGGTTAATCACACGTTTCTAATTACAACAACGCACATATTAATTAATTCCTCCCTCTAATGCATTAGTACTTTCATTATCCATTTAGAAGACTTTTTTTGTTTCTGTTTCAAAAAACCAGTTAACTAAAATTTAATTTATATGCATGGTTAAACGGTCAACAAAATTATTTTACATTCACTCGTGTTGATTTTCTAGTCGGTAAAAACTAAAAAGGAACCTCGTCAATAATAGTAACATCAGTTAGTCGTTACATCATGAGTAAGTATCGTAATTGGCGCCGTACGTTTGTTGATTAACCATACAAAAAAAAAGAATGATAATTATGTGATTTCTTATACACTAACTAACATTCAGTAATTAAATCTTTGTTTATACCACAGCGATATAAATTATGTGAATGATAATTATGTGATTTCTTATGTTTTGAATCCGTAATAATTAACCGAACATGTTTGATAATCATATTTAACAAAATCTTTGTTTATACCACAGCGATATAAATTAAATGATTAGGGACGGTACTAATATTACAGTTGAATATGTATTATAGTTTGTAAGAGATTTGATGTGCATGTGTTTATTTATAGTTTGTACATTCATTTTCCCTTGAGCGTAAGGACAGCGTCACTATGACATCACATCGGTCCGTGAGAATGATAGTATAACGAATATGCACGTAACTCGTAATGACATAGGTTTCTTTTTAAACCGTTGATGTTCGTGTGTGTTTAGTATCATATGATTTACATTTGGCCAAAACGACGGAAATTGGAATTTACTAAAAAAAATTGGGGAAAAAGTTTTTTTTTTATAAGTAATAATATGAATCTGTTTAATGGGCCTTCAGAAGTGGGGAAGAGATTGGAGTGTGGGTTGGCGAATGTAATCATTTCGTTTTTATTATATTTTTACTTTGTTTTTGTTCGTATATGTATTTGAAATTTTACATTATTCGTTTTCACATCCATCACCTTTCTTCCTCTCGCTTTACACAGTTTCAATAATTACATTTTCAGTGATCTCTGTACAATTGCTAGTTTCATTTTAAGCTTTATGTCTAACTAGGACCGTAACTACGACTAGTTTTGTCCGGTTCGTTCGGACTGTTCCCATAGATTTGAGTAACCGGCAAATCGGATAGGATTGACAAACAAAACTTGTGGTTTGTTTACGAAATCTAGAATCAGCAATTTGGTGCCTAGACGAGTTGAAAATAAAACAGTAATAATGAGTTACTTAGAACCGTAAACAATTCAGTTTAGCGAGTGAAGCTGGAGGAATGAGTCCATTGTCTACACATGTATCTAATCTAATACTAAAAAACATTGATCTCGTTGACTTTCTAACAAACAAAAAAATCGGAACACAACATACTTATAAAGTTGACTTTTGGGTTAATCACAACTAATGAAACCCACCAAAAAGGGAATAATAGAATCTTTATCGTACAAATTTACAACACATATATATGTGCATAACAATTTATAAAGATTTAGTTTAATATAAGGGACAGCTAAGGAAAGAAAAGAAGATTTTTAAAAGGAAGAAGATTTTTTTCTGAAAGAAATATAAGAGCGGGGCATGAAGATAAATGATGACACCATGCGGGGACTCTGCGTCTGTTAAGAGTTATAATTTGACAACATTATATTGATCCGACCATCCAAAGCTGTCTTGTAATGTCCTTCCTCTGTCACTTTATGCGACTTCTCTCAATGCCTCTCTTATTTCTTCTCTACGCCTATCTCTTTGCATATAGTTTTCTTTTGTCATATCCGTAAAAAAACTACAGATTTTTTTTCGGGTTCATTTAAGTCCAAAAATATATGTTGATGGTTCTACATAACTCTCATTGTTCCTTTTTAAGTAATAAGTACCTTCTTATATTTATTTATTTGCTCTAATTAAGCAAGTAACTTCAAATTAAAACATTAGGTACCAACAATTATGGTCTTGAGGGTAAAAAAGACGATAAAAAAGCCTCAGTGACAAATGTCAAAACATGGGAAAAGAATTGTAACACTAATTAATCCACAATCAAGTGAAACTGAAAACCCTAACATGGAGGGACCAACAAATGATTGGACATAACTGCACCAATCAAAAACTTAATTCTGAGTTTATTTTGGCATAATTTAGTTTGGTGATACGCAACTGGGTCCCATTTTAATATGACATAATTTAGAGTAAATTATACTATGAATAAAAAAAAGACCTTACCATAAAAGTCATTCGTTATTATTACTTATGTTTGCCATTACAAGTTTATATCCATTTCCTTTATTTTCCCGGAAATATTTTTTCAACGACCAAGCAGAGAAGTTACGTTACAGTATTATACAAAGAACATTTACACACATTACCCAAGGAAGGTGCAGGCTCGGGCCACTTATGGGCCATTGAACTTGTACAAATATTTATTTAGCCCATGTAAGAAATATCGAGGAGATATTTTGTTTACATAAAGCCCAGAAAGCCCAATTAGTTTGGTTGATAATTTTTTATAACAAAAAAAACAAAATTCCACGTAAGCACAGAAACAGACGACTGACACGGTGGTCCGTGAAGGCGTGAACCGAATCATCGACGGAGGAAACCACCAATGATTTCTCCATCTCACGTCGTCAAATGTTTCATCATCATCTTCATCATCTTTCGTACGACTTCTTTTTTTTTTTTTTTGGTTTTTTTTTCCCTTCCCAATCGAAGTAGCGATGCCTTCGCGATAGCTCTCTGCTTCATCTCGCCACTCATCTCAACCTCTTGATTTGGGTCTCTCTTGCTCTTGCTCTTGCTCTTGATCTCTCTCAAGGTATTTTATTGTTCTCTGAATTGTTTCCCTGGATCGAATTTGTTCTAGGGTTTTAAGGTTATAGCTCGAAATCGCCGTTGCTCGCTGTTTTAGCATCTCCTTTTCACGTTACTGTGTTCGTTGGTGCTGTGATTGGTGTTGAGTTGGGTTATAAGTTCGTTGTTCTTATTGAATTTTGATATGTGCTTTTGCTTGTGTATAGTGTTAAGCAAATAGGATGGAAAAGTTGGTGAAGGAAGGCCCAACTCTGCTGCAACTGCACAAGTGGGAACCTTCTCAATTTCAACTCAAGCTATCAGAATTTCGCGAGGCGTTTATTTCTCCGTCGAGGCAGTTGTTATTACTACTCTCTTACCACTCCGAAGCTTTACTGCTTCCTTTGGTTGCAGGTAATAACTTGTTTCTTTCTTATTCATATGTGTATGTATATGCGTATCATTTTATTAGCGTTGTTCGCTGTTATCAGGGAGGTCCATTGGCAGTGAGGTTTCGTTAAGTGGTGATAATGAAGAGTTGAATAGTCCTTCATGCTCTGGTGGGTCAGATCCAGAGAAAATTGAATCTCCTTGTGGATCAGGAGTTGGTTCTGGTGAGCCTGGTTTTGTAGATAATTGCAGTTCTAGTTGCAATAGTTTCCCTTTTATCTTTGATGCAAAGTCTGTTGCTTGGGGTAGTTGTGGGGATACTTACAATCGGCACAAAGATCCTTTGTTTAGGGAATTGTTGTTTGTATCTGGAAATCATGGTGTTACGGTCCACGCTTTTTGCTGTACAAAAGATTTAAGTGACAAAGCCAAAGGCAAACCAAATGGTGAGCTGAGGCATGGGGAGTGGGTTGAGTGGGGACCTTCTAGGCTTAGTCAGAAATCAGAACCGGAAAGAGTCTCTTCTTCTGATGGCTCAAAGCAGTGGATGCAATCTTTTTTGATTGATTTGGAAACTACTGTAATTGATGGTACAAGACAGTCGAGGTTCCCTGAGAAGTCAGCGTTTCCGGGTTCTGCAGAGGTTGTTTCATTCAGCATATTAAATACTGATTTACCTTTCTCGAATCTTCTTTTCCAAGACAACTCCATACTTCCGAAGGATAATATGCCTGAGGATGGTAATGTAAATGACAATAATTTTCTCGTAGCATCTGATCCAACTGCTTTGGATGAAAAATCTCGAGCTGATATGCCCGTAAACAATGTCAGTGTAAACAGTTTGTACAGGTGCATCAAAGTTTTCTCCAGCGATGCTCATTCTCTGATTGGATTTGTTATGGAGTTATCGGATTGTGCATCTACGCCTAGAAGGAATGAAAACGAAAGAAGCAAGGGTAAGAGAAATATCTTTGTTGCCAAGCTGTTTAGCTGGGGGATAGAATGGGTCTCCCTTGTGAAGTTTGGTGAGTCAAGTATTGGACCTACAAATGAGTGGGCAGATTTCCGGCTATCCGATAACTTTGTTATCTGCCTCAGTGTTTCTGGTTTGATCTTTCTATATGATGTGAATTCTGGGGATTTTATTTCTCATGGGGATATCTTACAGACATGCGGTCGTGGATTGCATTCTTCATCAGATAGGCAAGAAGCAACTGCAGAAGCAGATCAGCTAAGTGACTTTCAAAATCGTGCTCCATCCATGTCTAAGACTTGTATTGTTGGTTCCACGGACAGAAGAAAGTTTAGAAAGCTTATTGTAGCTTCTCATACACCACTCATAGCTGCAGTTGACGAAAATGGTTTGGTATATGTATTATGTGTCAATGACTTTGTTTCCAAGGAATACCACATGGCCGCGGAACCTATTCCTGATTTACTTCATCTTGGGCTTGGAAGTCTGGTTGGGTGGAAAATCGGCGGCATGGACATTGGCCAGAAAAAAGTGCACCACCCTAGTTCCTCTGGGTCTCGAGGTGAAGATGCTTTTTCCAGGCGTGATCTTAGCTTTTCTGCTTCGGAAATCTCGATGTCTGACCCATGTTTGGAAAGACAACAGAACAATTTTGATCGAAGAGCTGGTTACTCTGGTTCATGGTTGAGTGGTTTTTCTGCACAGCCTAAAACAAATGGGCTGAAACTTGAAAAATTTCGAAGAGACTCGCATGTCACGCGGAAGATGTTTCTATCCGCCGAAAAATTAGGATTGGATGATAACATATGTTTTTCTCCATATGGATTCACTCATTTCTCTAGAAAGTATACAAATAAGGATGATCGAAGCTGTAAGATTTTTCATTATAGTCTGCAGACGCATATGACTGCGAGAGATGATAGTTATTTGAATTACGATGTCAACAAGAATTCTATTCAAGGTGCAGAGGAGAATTTCATAGGAGAATCAGTTGGTTGCTCTTTCCAAGGATTTCTTTTTTTGGTGACTTGTGATGGTCTTTCGGTTTTTCTCCCTTCTATCTCAATAACCTCAAATTACCCAACTATTGAGGCCATTGAATATCTGCAGCCATTCCAGACCACTGTCATGGGATACCGGGGAAGAGACGATTTGGCAGCAGGGGAATCACGTTTTCCTTGGCAAGTTGAGGTCATAGATAGAGTTATCTTGTTTGAAGGCCCTGAAGTTGCAGATCATTTATGCTTGGAAAATGGTACGAAACAGTACTCATGTTGGTTAATGACGTTTTTGCATCCGTAAAGCTTTTAATTTATAGAGTTTAACCTTCCACAGTTTGTTTATAGATTGATATTTATCTCTTAACCAACGTGGCTTGTCATGCCGAAAGAGTTTTAAGTACAAGTAGTTGATAATTAGTAACTAGTTTACCAAAACTATGTCATACGGGTTTGTTTGATAAGTCAATACATGTGGAAACTAGCATAAAACTGAACTTAACTGTAACTGAATGCATGGAATACCTAATTATATGATGAAATCATGCTGGGCCGTGCATTTTACTTTCAAAATTCATCAGCTGTTTGTGAGCATGAGTAAACACTTGTTTGCAGTAGTTCAGTGAATTTGTTATCTCTCATTTCTTCACAATTACGTTATGATTTCTGTGTATTTGCTTGTTGTAACAAAATAACCTCACATATTGAGACTTGAAGATGTTTATAGATTCGCTGACACTTAAATTTTGTTCAATAAGCTTATGGTATGTTAAATGAATCACTGCTGTCATAGGTTGGGACCTCAAAATTGTTCGTTTGCGTCGACTGCAAATGGCGTTGGACTACTTAAAATATGATGACATCAACGAGTAAGTTGCTAGCAATCTTTTGTGCTTAATCTGAGAACCGTAGTCCCCCACAGCAAAGTGGCTTTCCTTAAACAAAAATATTAGAGAAGAATTATGTGTGGTTTGTATGGTTGGGTTGACAACTTCGGTTTTTGTCTTATGGTTTCTATGGAAGGATGTGACTACTTTAGAAAAGAAAGATTGCTTGTTAAAAATTTGTGTAAGAGTGTAAATATGTTTAATGCCATCAATGTGATTTGTCTTGTATCATGAATTGATTTTGATTAACATCTCCTGTGTGGGTAGGTCTTTGAAGATGCTTGGTAATGTGAAGCTGGCAGAGGAAGGCATGCTGAGGGTGCTCTTTTCTGCTGTGTATCTATTGTCGCGCAAGGATAGAAACGATAATGAGATTTCTGCTGTATCTAGGTGAGGATCTTCTGAGTAATTAGGGCATAAGGATAGTTTGTTTTTCAGGTCTCAACTTCAATGAGGTGGATCAATAATGAAACAGAAGTAGTGTTCTCCCTGCTTTGTAGATATGTCCTTACACATTAGCATGGTTTTTAGATTTATAACTATGCTGTATACATACATCTTTATGACTGTAACTCAAATTTAAATTATTCATACATGTTACACTTTGACTTAGATTGAAGGCATGTTCAGATTCATGTAAAAGTTTCTCCAGGCCCCACAGCTTTAGGATTTTGTATATTGATTCATTGACATGCAATATTTCTTAGAATCCAGTTTTAGCAACATCATTATCTTGTACGGTTTAGTAATACCATTAGCTTTAGTGACCGGGCTGTTTTCTCGCTGACATATTCATACTTATTGCTACATGGTGAATATAGGCTCCTTGGATTGGCTACAATGTTTGCGACTGAGATGATTCGCAGATATGGGTTACTTGAATATCGGAAAGATGTTTACATGTTTGACAGCAAACCTAGGACACAGATACTTTCACTTCCAGCAGTTTCACTTAATATCGATGTAATGGAAAATTCAAGGAGGCTGTCAGAGATGGGTTATCTATTGGAAATCACCAGGAATATTCAATCCCGTATTACCAGAAAGTTTAAGAAGCTAGGAAAGGTAGTATATTATATTAATACAAATGTTAGTTTTATATTTTTTTTGTTTTTGCCCTAGATTTGACTTATGATATGTGTGTTGTACAGGGAAATAATGAGAAGTCACTGAACCTGGTAGACCCAAATTCTTTGCAGGATGATTCTCAGCTTGAAATTGTTCCAGATCCAGCATCTGCAGAGTCAAGACAACTTGACACTTCTTTATTTGATACCAATGAGGAGCTTGCTTTGACGCCTATGGGTATGATGACAGCTGGTCAAATCATTGACGAAAGAAGTTATGCATCTGGCCTTGTACCCCAAGGGATAGTTGAAGAAAAGAAAGTTCTTCCTCTGGAAAATCCCAAGGAGATGATGGCTCGTTGGAAGGCTAACAATTTGGATTTAAAAACTGTGGTTAAGGATGCCTTGCTCTCTGGTCGACTCCCTTTAGCTGTTCTTCAATTGCATCTTCAACATTCTAAAGACGTGGTTGAAGATGGAGAGCATCATGATACATTTACTGAAGTTCGTGATATCGGAAGAGCTATTGCTTATGACCTATTTTTGAAGGTAAGCCTGCATATACTGGCTTAGACAGAGTGATGTACATGTATGATGTCTAGCCCTTGACTTTCTTGATGTGTAGGGTGAACCTGGGGTTGCCATTGCCACTCTGCAAAGGCTCGGAGAGGATGTAGAAGCATGTCTCAATCAGTTGGTATTTGGCACAGTGAGAAGATCTCTTCGATATCAAATTGCTGAAGAAATGAGAAAACTTGGTTTCTTAAGACCATATGAAGACAATGTACTGGAGAGGATATCTCTTATCGAGGTATAACATTTCCTAATCATTACTTGTCGTAAGGGTATCATGGTTCTGTATGATGCTAACTTTATTTAACTTCTTCGTTGCTTGACCCTGTGACAAAAAAGAGGCTTTATCCTAGCAGCCACTTTTGGGAAACATATCTTGCTCGTCGAAAGGAACTCCTTAAAGCTGCACTACCTTTTGACTCCAGTGAAATTAGCTTGCACCTTGGGGGGTCGTCTTTGTTTCAGCATCTCAAGATTGAGTGTGGTGAGGTTGATGGTGTTGTTCTAGGTTCTTGGACTAAAATCAATGAGAGTGCATCTGAGCATGCACCTGATGAAACCGATGCAGTTGCTGGCTACTGGGCTGCAGCAGCTGTGTGGTCAAATGCTTGGGATCAGAGAACATTTGATCATGTAAGAAGTTTTCTATAGTCATTCTTTCTCGTTACCCTCTAAATGCCTGAATATTTATCTAATTGCACCATCCCATTATACTAATACATCCGTACCTTGGGGACGTTCGAATTGATTTCAACGTACTCTGCATGTATTGGAATTGGACCAGTTGGATTATCTCTTGATCTGTATAGCTTAACAGTGTTTGTAGTCTTACACTGGTTAGAGGATTTTGTTCAGTTGTTTTCTTGTTTTATAAAGAACGAGACAAATACATACGATAAGGCATCTGTGCTTATTTCTCGAGTAGCTACCCTCTGCTTATCTTTTCCTCTTAATGAAAGTGTAGATGAAATGTAGATCTGTATTTAATGATTGTGCTCTTAACTAGATTCTATTTAATGATGGTCCTTAATCTTGGGTTGCATTTTATATCTTTTTACTTGAATTAGCACATTGTAGAGCATTAGAGGGCTGCTACTGCCATCTGTTAGTCCTATAAACACCCTTAATTTGGAAGTCGACATTATTAGATTTCAGTGGTGAGAGTAACAGTGATACATTTGATTGAAGGTTAAAGACTATACATATCAACATTTTTTTTGTTTTGTTTTGTATTATTCCATGAACTTACTCAGGCGAAGGTTGTTTTGTTCGTTTCAGATAACGTCTGCATTTGTTGGTTTTTGAGTAATGTTTCTTGTTGAATATTTTGTGCAGATAGTCTTGGATCAGCCCTTAGTCATGGGTGTTCATGTTCCATGGGATTCTCAGCTGGAGTATTATATGTGTCACAATGACTGGGATGAAGTTCTTAAGCTGTTGGATCTCATTCCTGAGGATGTTTTATATGATGGAAGTTTGCAAATTGCTTTGGATGGTCCGAAACAGTCTTCTGGCGTAAATTATTCAGTTTCTTCCCGTAGCGAGTATATATGCTCCATCGAAGAAGTGGATGCTGTACTTATGGATGTTCCTTATATCAAGATATTTAGATTGCCTGGAGATATCCGGTGCTCCTTGTGGCTAACAACACTCATGGAGCAGGAACTAGCAAGAAAACTTATATTTTTAAAAGAATATTGGGAAAACGCTCTAGATGTAGTATATCTTCTGGCCCGGGCAGGTGTCATCCTTGGTAATTGTGAAGTTTCATTTAAGGAGGAAACTTGTACGCCATCGTTAGATCTTTGTTTGTCCATAAAGAAGGGAGGAGCAAATGTTGATACCCTGAATGCTGTACACAAGCTATTCATACATTACTGCACACAGTATAATCTGCCAAACCTTCTGGATCTGTACCTTGATCATCACGAATTGGTCCTAGATAATGATTCACTCAGTTCATTGCAGGAAGCTGTGGTAAGTGCTTTCCACGTCCGTAATATATTTGTGTCCATAAGTCTGTTCTTTGTACGCCTATGGTTTGTCTTTTGAAGACTTAATTTTTACTGAGAATGCCAAGAATCTGTCCATGTATTCAGGGTGATTCTCACTGGGCAAAATGGTTGCTACTCTCCAGGATCAAGGGCCGGGAGTATGATGCTTCATTTTCAAACGCACGCTCAATTATGTCACGTAACGGGGCACCAAATAGTGAACCCAGTGTTCCAGAGATTGATGAAATGGTTTGTACTGTTGATGACATTGCCGATGGGGCAGGAGAAATGGCAGCTTTAGCAACTATGATGTGTGCTCCAGTGCCAATTCAAAAATCCTTGAGTACTGGCAGTGTGAACAGGCACACTAACTCTTCTGCGCAGTGCACTTTGGAGAATTTGAGATCATTTCTTCAGAGATTCCCTACCTTATGGAGTAAGCTTGTTAGTGCTTGTCTTGGGGAAGATATATCCGGGAACCTTTTGCGGACCAAGACTAAGAATGGTTAAGCCTGGTCCACCACACTTTTTCTTTTATTCTGTGTATAGTGAGGACATACTCGCTCTGACTCTATGGTTTATCAGTCTTGTCAGAGTATTTGAATTGGCGTGACGGTGTATTCTTCTCAACGGCACGTGATACCTCACTCCTCCAGATGTTGCCTTGTTGGTTTCCTAAGGCGGTTCGTAGATTAGTTCAGCTTTATATTCAGGTATCTATTTCTGTTTTATCTGTTGTATGTGCTCTTCTGAGTTGTACAACACTCCTTCAACTTTCTGGAATTGAGGATCTAGTTGAACTCAATACTTGCACTGTAATCGGCGATATAACAAGTTTAAGAATTTCTATGAAATAATTTGATGGTTGTGAAGAGGCAGACATAGGCAAACCATTTGGGGAATGACTACTAAGATTTAGGGAGAAAGGAAAAACACATCAAATTTGTTCTACATCAATCTTTACCATTTTACAAAAGAAATTTGAGGCACTATACCAAAAGTGGTAGAATGGAACTGTAACTCTGGTCTACTCAATTATTAGTGTTTTTTTTAGGTGCTGGCTTCTGTTTCGTCTATACAATTAGTAGGTATTCTCCTCATGCATCTTCTTCCAGATTTTCCGAGAATGCATAGCTTGCTTGTTGTTGGTTCTCTTTGACTTGGAGACCTTGAATTAACCCTCTGATATGGCCTCCTTGTGTTGGTTCATCATAGCAGAAAAATGGCTGCTAATAAACTTACATTTGTACTTCTTCTCATTGTCCACCCCAGGGGATTCACGAGCACATATATGTTTTGCTTATAATTGGCTACTGATATAGTTACACACCTGCTCGTTATTAGTAGTTGAAATATATTTGCTCAACGGAATTTTTTCTGATATACTGACACAGTCTATTATAACGGAAAATATTCTTTGTAGGGACCTCTTGGATGGCTGTCTTTCTCAGGATATCCTACAGGGGAATATCTACTGCATAGAGGTGTTGAGTTCTTTATAAATGTCGACGATCCGACAGAGATAAGTGCCATATCTTGGGAAGCAATCATCCAGAAGCACATCGAAGAGGAACTTCATCACACAAAAACTGAGGTGACACTATCAATTGATCATATTCCTATTCTTTAACCTGTTGACGATACTACCTTTGTAGATGCTTTAACTGTTTCATTTTTTATTAGTTTCCTCTTGATTTTCTTTCATATTAATGTCTTCTTTTTACGGAATTATATTGATGAAAGGTTGTCATCTCATGTTCATGCAAGCTATCACTGAGCCTTGTATATTCAATAACTGGTAGAGTTTATATAATCATTACTTATGTTTAAGATGAACCGAATTTAGGGAACCGAGCTTGGACTTGAGCACTTCCTGCATCGTGGACGGCCACTCGCAGCTTTTAATGCTTTTCTGGAACATAGAGTTGAAAAGTTAAAACTGGAAGATCAATCTGGCTCTTCGATACATGGACAAAGAAATATGCAGTCAGATGTTCCGATGCTACTTGCACCTCTGACGCAGAGTGATGAGTCACTTCTTTCATCTGTACGTGCCGGTCACCTTACCATTACTAGCTTAAATTTCATTCGACATATCTGCATCGCTTTTATGCTGTCTATTTATGTCTGCATGACTGTTGCTTTACCTTCAGGTCATACCACTTGCTATCACACACTTTGGGGATTCTGTGTTGGTGGCTTCGTGTGCCTTCCTTCTTGAGCTTTGTGGTTTATCTGCTAGCATGCTTCGGATAGACGTTGCATCCTTGAGAAGAATATCATCCTTCTATAAATCAAATGGTAATGCGGATATGGCACATCAGAAATCGCTGAAGCGCTCAATGTTTCATAGTGTATCTAGTGAAGATGATCTAATGGGGTCACTAGCTAGGGCCCTTGCTAACGAATACGCTTATCCTGATATTTCAAGTGTCCCTAAGCAAAAACAGAATCCAAGTATTTCTGGTAGTCAACCCGGTCTTCCGCTAATGCTTGTTCTTCATCATTTGGAACAAGCTAGTCTTCCAGAGATTGGAGTAGGTAGAAAAACAAGTGGATACTGGCTGTTAACAGGTGATGGTGATGGGTCTGAACTGCGGTCTCAACAGACATCTGCTAGCTTGCATTGGAGTTTAGTTACTCTTTTTTGTCAGATGCATAAGATTCCTCTGAGCACCAAATATCTTGCCATGCTAGCAAGAGACAATGATTGGGTATGCTTCATGATAATTCTTCTTACCTTTTCGTTTCTTACCCTTGAGCTATTACTTGTCCTAATATACGTAAATATCAGGTTGGATTTTTATCTGAGGCGCAGCTTGGAGGATACCCATTTGATACAGTGCTCAATGTGGTACGTCTCTCACTCCTTACTGGTTTCAGAAATCACAAACAGCAACTTAATGTGCTATGTTACAATTATATGACACATTTTCATCTATCAGGCATCGAAGGAGTTTGGTGATCAACGTTTAAAAGCTCACATACTGACTGTTTTGAGATATGCCAACTCAAAAAAGAAAGCCACCACATCGTTCTCAGATGACCCAAGCAGAGGACTTTCATGTTCCCCCTCAGAGGGTGGAGCTTATGTCTCTGCTGAACTCTTTCGTGTTTTGGCATACTCTGAGAAGCTAAAGAATCCTGGGGAATACCTTTTGTCAAAAGCTAAGGAATTCTCGTGGTCTATTTTGGCTCTCATAGCATCATGCTTTCCGGATGTTTCTCCTTTATCATGCCTAACAATTTGGTTGGAAATTACCGCAGCCAGGTGTGACAAAATTTAATGAAATTCAATTGGGTTGGGTGTAATAGTAGTAATTTACTATCTTAATGCAAGTCTATATAACATTGGGCGTTTTAAACTCTTTTTCTTGCATGTTTTCTGGAATAAAAAGATGCATAACTTTTTTCTTAGCTCTAACAAAGATCATGCTTTTCAGGGAAACGTCGTCTATCAAGGTGAACGATATAACGACTAAAATAGCTGAAAATATAGGAGCAGCTGTTGTATCTACAAATTCCTTGCCGACGGATGCTAGAGGTGTCCAGTTTCATTACAATAGGAGGAATCCCAAACGGAGACGACTTACTGCACATACATCTGTGGATTTATTGGCTTCAGCCAATAGTTTAAACATCTCTGCTGGTAAAACATTTTGTTCTCATAGAACAGAAGCTGCAGAAGATGAAAAAGCGGAAGATAGCAGTGTTATTGATGATTCGTCTGATGAGCATGCGTCTCTATCAAAAATGGTCGCAGTGCTTTGTGAACAACGCTTGTTTCTTCCTCTGCTAAAAGCTTTTGACTTGTTCCTCCCGTCCTGCTCTCTACTGCCATTTTTCCGTGCTCTTCAGGTTTGTCTTACATTTTAACCCACTATTTGCCTTCTCTGTTTTCTGTTCCCGGCCTTGATTGTCTGTTTAAAATAACTTTTACACGATACATGTTCATGGGTCTGATGCTGTTTGATAATTTTTTCACCATGAACATCTGTTTTCTTTTTCATATGTTTTGCTGTGGGAGAAAAACTGATGATGCAATTCTGCAAAAGTTCTAGACTAAGAATTTGTAAAATGCTCTGGGTTTTTGTCAAATGCTTAGTTTCTTCTGCCTCATTTTACTTTTCGTGGGGTGAATGCAGATATCTTCATAGGGTTTTGAGCTGTCTTAATTCTTTTCTGCAGGCATTTTCTCAAATGCGCCTGTCTGAAGCTTCAGCACATCTGGGTTCTTTTTGGGGTAGAGTTAAAGAGGAATCAATGCATTTTCAGTCAAATACAGCCAAAGATGTCAATTTTGGGGCATCTTGGATCAGCAGAACAGCTGTTAAGGCTGCTGATGCTGTTTTGTCAGCTTGTCCATCTCCATATGAGAAAAGATGCTTACTACAACTTCTTGCTGCAACTGATTTTGGTGATGGGGGATCTGCGGCAACATATTATCGGCGTCTTTATTGGAAAGTTAACTTGGCTGAGCCATCACTCCGGGAGAATGATCTTGACTTAGGAAATGAGTCCCTTGATGATGGCTCTCTTCTGACAGCTTTAGAAAAGAACAGGCAATGGGAGCAAGCAAGAAACTGGGCCAAGCAACTTGAAACCATTGGTGCCACTTGGACATCCTCTGTACATCATGTTACTGAAACACAGGTAAGAAAACTTCTTGACGCTTATCTTATACTTGAACTGCCAGAAAGTTTCTGGCAATTTGGATTCTGAAGGCCTAGCAACTTTAAGAAAATCATGGTCTTGAGACCATTGACCAGTTTAGGTATTTCTGGGTAATTTCCCACGCTGTTTTTCTTTGTCTCTTGCTGACGAGTTCTCTTTCACTGCATGTTGGTTATACACTGTCACATGTGAATTGCTTTGTAGAGGTTCTTAGATTGCAGTTGTGTAGGAAATATGTGATATTTACGTTTTCTTTGTATTTAAAAATTATCTGCTTCTTTATTGAGCCCGAAGACTAGCTTCCTTGAATGCCCAATCTTAATAAATATATGTATCTGCTTTACCTGTAGGCAGAATCCATGGTTGCAGAATGGAAAGAATTCCTTTGGGATGTTCCAGAAGAGAGAATCGCATTGTGGGGTCACTGCCAAACTCTGTTCATCAGATACTCTTTCCCTGCTTTACAGGTGACTTTTCTGTTTGCCTCACTTGTAACCAGTTTATGTGAAAGCCTGTTATTGATACAAGTGAATCTGTTGCTTATTCTTTTGCAGGCAGGTTTATTTTTCCTTAGGCATGCAGAAGTGGTGGAGAAAGATCTTCCTGCAAGAGAGATCTATGAGCTGTTACTGCTATCCCTTCAGTGGCTAAGTGGGCTAACAACTCTGTCGCACCCGTAAGTGATCTTGCACCACAATATGTAATCATTTTTACTAGGTTTATGACTTTTATTTTACCAATACCAGGGTTTATCCTTTGCATCTTCTCCGAGAAATCGAGACTAGGGTATGGTTACTGGCTGTAGAAGCAGAATCACATGTGAAAAATGTCGGAGCATTTAGTCCGAGTAGTATCGGAAAAGACATGGTGAATGGATATAGTTCAAATCTTATAGATCGAACTGCAAGTATCATAACAAAAATGGACAGCCATATTTCTTCAGCAACGAAAAATAGAATTGGAGAAAAACATGACGCCAGGGCCGCTGGCCAAGGAAATCAAAGGAACCAAGACACGAGCACTTCAATATTTGGTGCTAGCACTAAGCCCAAGAGGAGAGCAAAAGGAAATGTCCCACAAATAAGACATTTTGTGGATTCTTCAGATAGGAATACTGACTTTGAAGATTCTTCATCTCTTATAAACATCAAAAGCGAGTTCCAGCTTCAAGAGGAGAGCACGGGTTTGGAAATATCCTTATCGAAGTGGGAAGAAAGTATAGAACCTGCAGAGTTGGAAAGAGCTGTTCTGTCCTTACTGGAGTTCGGACAAGTAACAGCTGCTAAGCAGCTCCAACTTAAGCTTGCTCCAGGGAATCTACCTTCTGAGCTGATAATTTTGGATGCTGTTATGAAGCTAGCAATGCTTTCTACGCCTTGCAGACAAGTACTATTGTCAATGTTAGATGATGAAGTTCGCTCTGTCATTCAATCACACAGTCTAAAAATAGACCAACCTATGATTGAACCGCTGCAGGTTGTTCCTCTACATCTTTCTCAATTTGTTGCTTTGAAGACTATTACATTTTCAATAAAACTACATACCACTTTATTTATTTTTCTCATTTTCCCCTATCTTGCTCTGATATTTTTATTTGATTTTATACTGATTGTTTTCTGATTCCTAGATTTTGGAGAATCTATCAACCATTTTAAATGAAGGCAGTGGACGAGGGCTGGCAAGAAAAATCATCGCAGTTATAAAAGCTGCTAACATACTGGGCCTTACATTCACTGAGGCATATCAAAAGCAGCCGATAGAGTTGTTACGATTACTTTCTCTTAAAGCACAAGATTCTTTTGAGGAAGCATGTCTCCTTGTCCAAACGCATTCAATGCCCGCTGCTAGTATCGCTCAAATACTTGCAGAATCCTTTCTAAAGGTAACTTAGCAAAACTATCTCTGTTAACTTGTACACGCTTTGTAGATTTTATTTTTGAATGCACAAAAATCTTTATCTTATGGTCCTTATTTGATTAGCTTGGCAAAACCCTCCTACATCTTCTTTCCGTCCTGAATCTTTTCTGTGGGCTCTTTCGTGTTATGTCTCTAATCTGTTTTCTTTCTCCAGGGTTTATTGGCTGCTCATCGTGGAGGATATATAGATTCTCAAAAGGAGGAAGGGCCTGCTCCACTTTTGTGGAGATTTTCAGACTTTTTGAAGTGGGCGGAGCTTTGTCCATCTGAACAAGAAATTGGTCATGCATTAATGCGTCTTGTAATAACCGGGCAGGAAATACCACACGCGTGTGAGGTATGTGATTTTGTAAAAGCTTATTAACAATAGTTTATGCTGCATGAGTTTCAAGATGGATGAGAGAATAAGTATTCAACCCTAATTTGGTAATATAATGGAATGCTGTTTTTAGGTTGAGCTTCTTATTCTGTCTCATCACTTCTACAAGTCATCCACGTGCCTTGATGGAGTAGATGTTCTTGTGGCACTTGCTGCCACAAGGGTTGAGGCTTATGTTGCTGAGGGAGATTTCTCATGCCTGGCTCGTCTAATAACTGGAGTTGGAAACTTTCATGCTCTTAATTTCATTCTCAATATTCTAATCGAAAACGGGCAGCTTGATCTTTTACTACAAAAATTTTCTGCTGCTGCTGATGCAAACACTGGCACCGCTCAGGCTGTCAGAAGTTTCCGGATGGCTGTTCTGACCTCGTTGAATCTGTATAACCCAAATGACCATGATGCATTCGCAATGGTATGTATGTCTTTAGTAGCTGGAATCAGCCAAGTAAAAGAGTTTATTTCATCATGTTTTGTCTGCTTACCACAAGTTCATCTTAGATTAACTTTGACTGCATCTATTACTTGTGAACGTGAAGGAACATTTTGGGTAGTTTTTTTAAAGGTTTTTCTGTTCATGGCTTTTTTCATGAGACATGCATTTTCTGCAGGTATATAAACACTTTGACATGAAGCATGAAACGGCTACTTTGCTAGAGGCACGTGCAGATCAGGCTGCACAGCAGTGGTTTCTACGGTATGACAAGGATCAAAATGAAGATCTCCTTGATTCTATGCGCTATTACATTGAAGCTGCCGAAGTTCACACTTCTATTGATGCTGGAAACAAAGCGCGAAAGGCTTGTGGTCAGGCTTCCCTTGTCTCCCTTCAGATAAGGATGCCAGATTCCAAGTGGCTCTGTTTATCTGAAACAAACGCAAGAAGAGCACTTGTAGATCAATCCCGTTTCCAGGAGGCTCTGATTGTAGCAGAAGCTTATGGTCTTAACCAGCCAAGCGAATGGGCGCTGGTGCTTTGGAATCTGATGCTCAAACCTGAACTAGCGGAAGATTTTGTGGCTGAATTTGTAGCGGTGCTTCCCCTACAGGCTTCAATGCTTCTGGAACTGGCTAGATTCTACAGAGCGGAAATGGCAGCTAGGGGAGACCAGTCTCAGTTCTCAGTCTGGCTCACAGGAGGAGGCTTACCAGCTGAGTGGGCCAAATATATGTGGAGGTCATTCAGGTGTTTGTTGAAAAGAACACGGGATTTGAGGTTGCGGTTACAGCTTGCTACAACAGCAACGGGATTTGCTGACATGGTAGATGTGTGTATGAATGCGTTGGATAAGGTCCCGGAAAATGCTGGACCACTTGTACTAAAGAAAGGACATGGAGGAGGATACTTACCACTCATGTGAGTGAGTGAACTCAGAGATCATCTCAAAGTATGCAATGTTAAGTATCTCTCTCTCTGCTTCATCGTTGTAAAGAGGTCGATGGGGCTGTAAATTAGCCAAAGAAATCGGAAAAGGTTTTTTTTGATTGCTATCTTTTTGGTGTTGTGGAAGAGACACAAACTTAAGTCTTTTTTTTATAGGGTTTAGTATTTATGTGTATGTTTTGTTGCTGGCTCTCACAATTCTTCAATTTTTGTTTTTGACCTTATATTTTTTTTGTCCCGGCTATTAAATGGCAGTCCTGCGAGATACATAGAGATAGAGAGACTACAGTGTACAGTGTAATAACTGTCTTTGGTATAAGCTCTTAATAGAATTGCATTGTTGAATAATTTTGGAAGCTTTATTGTTTGTTGATTGGCTTCCAATGAATATTTCATATTAAATGAAATTTAATGATTTAATGAAATATTTCATATTCACAGATTTAATGAAATTTGGATTAACAGTGTTTTATTTTAAGTTTAAATGTCATTTGTAATTTAATCGGGAAGGAGTTTTTAATCGTTCATCTGTATTTCTTCAACAAAAATATACAAAACGAAGAAAGCACAGTCGGTCTCTCTTCAGTCGTCACATTAGCTCCTCACGCGCTTTCTTTCTAAAAAAATTGAAAAAACCCCAAAACCGCTGATTATAGTCCAGAGATTTTGATGCGGTGGAGTTGACGCGCCATGCTTGCGAGTGGTTTGTTCACGAAACATTATGCCTACGACGTCGTTTGAAGGATTCATATTACGACGTCGTGTGAACGATTCATATTAGCTCCTCACGCGCTTACTTTCTAAAAAAGTTGAAAAAATCCCAAAACCGCTGATTATAGTCCAAGTTTTTGATGCGGTGGAGTTCACGCGCCATGATTGCGAGTGGTTTGTTCACGAAACATTATGCCGACGACGTCGTTTGAAGGATTCACATTACGACATCGTAAAGGATTCATAATACGACGTCGTTTGAAGGATTTATATTACGATGTCGTTTGGAGGATGGATGGTGAGTGTCAGTTGTAACAATAACG
Source organism: Arabidopsis thaliana (assembly GCF_000001735.4). Lineage (NCBI taxonomy): Eukaryota > Viridiplantae > Streptophyta > Magnoliopsida > Brassicales > Brassicaceae > Arabidopsis > Arabidopsis thaliana. The sequence goes on from NC_003075.7 coordinate 18,355,759, forward strand.
AGATATATACTAAAGGCCTTAACGACCAATAGCTCAAGTTTATGTTAACTATTGCCCAACAGAGATGGAAGTAAAATAAAGAGGCTACGATACAACAGAAACTGCAGAGCCTAACAGCAATCACTCACCACATTTTAGTTTTAAAACAAAGAAGAAGCAATTTTTAAATGTCAGATATAAATAATCAAGAAATTATATAATCTAAAATGAACACTAATTTTTTTATTTTTTTTTAATGAAAGTTGAATTGGTACTTAAACAAACTCACACCACATAGAACTCACAAAGGGGTTACATTGTCACCTTACACTCATTTTCTTGTGCGGCCAGAAACTTATTCTTCTTTGGTTTCTTTAACCGTATTGGGACGTCTCTGTGCAAGTGTTCTCTTAGTGCTCTCGAGGACACCAAAGAAGATTGATCCTCCAATACCTATCCACAACACTCTTGGCCCAATACCCTACAAGTCAAATCTCGTGTAAGAACTCTACTCTTAATGCCGCTCAATAGACTTTCTCAAGATTTCTACTTTCAACTTTACATTAATCTAGTGTGTGTGTGTGTGTCTACCTTTAAGAGAGCAGGAGCTCCTTCCTCTCTTACAATTGTTTGAACACAGTCAACGATTCCTTGATATTGTTTGGCTGATCCCTGAAAAAGAGGTCAAAGAAAACAATAAGATGATTGGATTTTAGAGACACACTTGTGAGAATATTATTATTACCTGAACCATTAATCTTGTCTTAATAACATCAAGCGGAGTGGTGACTGCTCCGGTCAGAGCACCTGCATAAACAACAACAATATCATTAGACCGCTCCTTAACTAATGCCAGATACATCACTTGCACACTATGATTAACTCGGTTTTAGATGAAATGGATCCATCGTACTGTGTACTTTTAAGGTAAATGCAGACCAGAGCCTTTTTTTTTTAAGTTCAGCGGCTTAATTCTCATTCAGGTTTGATTAAATGGATCCGAAGAATATATATTAAAGCATATAAGGTATGTCACCAACCAGCAAATGCACCGATTAGAGCGTTCTCAGGATCACTAAGCTCTCTACGCGCCTGCCAAAGAGTTGACCAAAGTAAATCTCATGCAAAATATCAGTACATCAGAAGTTATCATGCGTTTTTTTTTCCGATACCTTATCCAAAGATATTACATATAGAAGAAATGCCACTTATTTTACAAAGAAACTTACGGCTTTTTTATACCCCAAGCAAAGCTGCTCATATATGCAGAACTGTATAGCATCAAATGGCAAATCTCGCAAAAGGAAGGACCGGTATCCCTAGAAGCAAATGAAATAAGTCACCACATGAAAATTCAACAAAAGAATGCAGACTTAAAGAAAAAGCTATAAAAGTGTTACTAACTGCATAGAGACCCCTAAATCCCTCTTTTGATGCAATCATTCGAACAGCACTGGGAGCTGATGTAAACTGTCCGGTCTGCATTCTTTGCTTCACAACCTAAACAATACACACACAGAAATGTTGACTGAGGGATTCTATGTAGAACATGGTCTGGATTGTGATATACAAGAGAGAGAGTTTTTTTTTTTTTACCTCTGTAGGCACTCGAATCAGAGATGCAGCAAGTCCACCGATGGCCCCTGCAGTCTGCAATTTGAAATAAAGGTAACAAATTGTTCCTTTTCACTCTCAATACAAGGCATATGCGAGAGTAATAGCAGAGGCTAATAAAGAAGCAAATTAACAGTTCAACGATAAGAAAAATTATTATTGCTAACTGTATACTATTCATTTACTGATATAATCATGTCCAGATCATTTGGTAACAGCAGAGACTAATAAGGTACTTTTTCAATGGCAAAACTAAAGGTGAAGAAACCCTCTCACCAGGTGAGCAACTGCGCTTAAATGATCAGGAAAGGTCTTCAGCAGTTTCTGCTTTGTGGGTTCGTAAACTCCAACAAATAAAGCCGAAGCCCTATAAAGAAAGATTGTCAAAATAATCAAGTATAAAAATAGGAGAAATACAAGGGACAAGGAAATAACTTGGGATTGAGACTCTAATCAACCAAAATAACTAGGGATGAGATCTGTGAGATCAGAGTCACTTACGGTAAGACACCAGCGATATTTCCAGCTAATCCTGAATAAAGACCCTTCAAAACAATTTTTCCACCTCCACGAGCTGCCTACATCATAAGATCAAACTAGTTTAGGAACTAAAGGTCAACACTTTTTTTAACCAAAGTAGTACAGTAGCTAATTGCATACAGTTAAAAGAATGTCTAACAGAGATTTAAAGTTCGTTGACCTGCCTGAAGTCTAGTCTTAATAGTATCAATTGGGTATAAAGCTGTTTCAACTACAACTCCAGCTGTACCTCCTGCTATAAACCCCTCTGCATCATCAAAACCAAAACATAAGAATAACAAGACTTAGACACCTGAAGCTGCCGATTCAAAGCAAAAATGCCAAACTATTAGCAATAAAAAAAGAAATTACTTTTCAGATACAAGGACTGTATATGAGTCAGAACATGAGATTCATAAAATAATAGTTGCAAATGAACCAAAAGACAAAATATACACAAACCAAAGAGAGTGCGGAAGAAATCAAAGGGTTTATCTTCTTGTGTATTAACAGATGCAAAAAAGCCTTTGTTTATTTTGAGCTGTGAACTCTGCATTACCCTCTTCGAAACATCTGCGAAAACAATAGCATTTATCAAATACATCTCTTTTCATAACCAATACGCGAAAAAAATTCACAGTCAATAATGAAGACAGACAGAGAGAATTTACCATGAGAGGTCGCTGAAGAGCTCTTCACATCAACGGAGAGAGTAAGAGGAGCCATGAGAAACGCCTCTGACCTAATTTCACCAAATCAATTTCACTCATTTTTAAGCGAAACGCAAAATTCACCAAGAAAAAACAGAGAAGAAATCCCAAACCAAACAAGTAAAGCAAGAGAAGCAACAATATACAAAACATCATACACAAAGCGTATAGATACAGAAAAAAGTACATAAATGTAGTGAGTGTGGAATTAGAGATTACAGGAAGAGAAGCGCGAAGTGTACGAAAGAGAGAGATAGAGAGACCTCGACTTCTCTTCGGCTCTTCCCAAAGTTTCTCCGCAAGAGGATTGATTAAAAGCTTCTTCTGTTTACTAATGGGCCTATACCGACACACTAGCCTATTAAAAGCCCGTATCAGTTTCTTGTAATGTACTATACGTTAGTTAACCTAAAAGACAAAGGTTTTGTATAAAAATGGGAAATTTGTTCTTGTTAATGAAGTCACAAATTTTATTTAAATTTTTTACTTGTGGAGTCTCGTGTATACATACAGTTGTCAATGTTAGTTGGTAGTTTGCATAAAAAACGTGGTAAGAATTTAGATATTTTAATTTGGAAGATAATTATCTATTAAATACTTTTAGTAATAAGACAATATACTTTACATTACACGTGATCAGAATAATTAAATAGCATCAGAAATTCAGAATCATTGAAATAAGTCAATATCTAACTTGAAGAGATCGTCAAATTACCTGCTTCTTTTCAAGAATGATTATGATAGGTTTTTTTTCTGACAAAAAAAATTGCTACTGTTGGTGGAAGAGATGTATCAACAATCGTATGACCGATAGACAGCAGAAAAAACAGTTGTATAATATCTCTACGAATGACAAGGAAGTCGTAATCTTTCACGTCTGATTATTATGCACCTGAGAGAAATCACTAGCATGACTGCAAAAACAAAACAAAACAACAAAAAAGCACCATCTTCTTCTCGGTTCTACATGCAGCCACAAACTCTGCCTGCTCGAAAGCGTTTTTTTTCTTTAACCCCGACACATGTTAACATTTCATACCTGATATTCTTTATAAACATATGTCATGTAACTGTAACATGACCAAAATGTGATTACATGAGTGGGCACTGCAAACCTCAAGAAGAAAACTTTGAACTGCTGATGAAGCTTTCAATTATCTCCCCTGAGTAAATTTAGCTTTGAATGTGTTTTGAAGCCGTTCTCGGGATTTTGCTTGAGCAGCCAAGGCAACATCGTCGAGAAATCCCTTTTGTGGGAATTCTCCAGGTACAAGACTCCAATAGATCTCAAACTGTTGTGCTGCTTCCTCTTTTTTATCCATTAAGCTATACACTATGCCCTGAAACAAATACTAGCAATTTCTTTCAAGCGGAATAGCCAAAGACAAAGCTAAACTCCTTTTACTTGATAACTGAGACATATGACTATAGGGAATCAAAGATCATTCTTTTCATAATTAAACTCTACCTGGCAAAGGTAAGGTCGAAAATCTCGAGGATTATCATTCACCATCTGTTGAAATATCTTTAGACCTTCTTCAAATTGACCCTGAGGTTTTAAACCAATGGCCATAAGTATATACTACAATCCATTATTCCTATGCATATACTTAAAGATAGCTCAGAAGGACCAAAACACACAAGAAGGAAACTAAGGATGAGTTTTACCTCCACAATATGCATTTGACCAATCAAGACTTGTATGTTTCTCTCCTCGGTTACTCGGTTTCCTTGTCGAGCAACTTCCATAGCTTCAATGAGCATATCAAAGACAGAGGTGTCATGAGTCTTATGCATTACCATAGCAAGACCCTGCAAGAAACAAGACAAGACCTAAAATTGAATACTGCAATATTGAAATCAAGATACCATTCTATTACCTACACCATTTCTCCTAAACATCCACTTATTCACAGTTTCATAAAAAGACTCTAATCCTAAAGAAGCACCAAAAGGTGAGAAACACATACGTGCAAAGCTCTGATCAAAAGAGGTTGTTCTTTGAGAATATCCTTATACAATCTCTTGGCTTTGCTCAATTCCCCCATTGTTTCATAGCAAAGCGCTTCTAAAAGCTTCCACTCAACTTCATGAGGCTCTAATTTCATCAGCTTCTCAACATATTTCACAGCATCTTCATTTTTCCCTCTCCTCATCTTCTTATACACAACAGCCTTCATAGCCTCCATGTTCTCTGGCTCATTTTCCAGAAGCTTCTCGAACATTTTCTCGTCCTCTAACTCTGCCTGGGAGACTACAGTTGCAGTGGGTAGCGCTAAAGCAGGTTTCGAAGAGCAGAACCCTAGAAAGACAAACGACCCAACAAGTAAAATGGCGGCTTTTCTCGCCAGCATCTGAACGAAATCCTTGGAAGAAAGAAGAGACGTCGAAGAGCGTATGAGAGGGAGCGGCGGAGCGAAATTGTCGGGTTGGGCGAGTCTGGGAGCGAAAGGTCGGGACTTTCTCCACCGAAATTGGAACCCATTTGGATTACGCAAATGGGTCGGAGTAAAAATCAGTGATTGTTCCCGGCGATGATGAAATTTAGCCGGAGAACAGAGAGCAGTTACTCCGATTGAACACATCTTGCGTCTTAAACCCCTTTAGCGAGGGCCTTATAATATTCCCGGAAAATGACATTTTTGTAATTGGGCCAAAAAGGGCCTGTATAATAGCCCATTAGCCTCAAAAGTAGGTAGAGAGGCCTCATGCTTGGATAGCTCACTCACACTCACAGTGAATAAAATCGAAAGAGCTTTTGAGTTTTGACTAGTCGATCGATATTAGGGTTTGTTTGTTTGTTCTTCTCTGGGAGACCAACCAAATCAGATAATTAACCCTAACAACAAATGCCTTTGATGTGCAATAAATTATATTGTTTTCCTAATTTTCTTGTCAAACTATTTAACTAATCATATATACGTATACGTTAGACATGAGAGTAATGAAGTACGTAAGATACGACGATCGACACATCGAACTATGCAAATATTACATTTTTCTGTAATGTTAATGACTTAATTCTAAGGGAAAAAACGCATGGAGGCCTGGATCCTGGAGCATCATCTAAGACTATGGAAGAACGTGCCAAAGTAGATAAGAAAACCCATTATCCAGAGGACCATGGAACCTAAATGTGCCAAAGTAGACAAGAACCCAAAGGTAGGTACACAAGACATCACAAACGTCTGTATCAAACACCACCGGCCACACAATCCCCAGTGTTCAATTATTATTGCTTTCATATCAATTAATACGAAAGATACAGATTCATGAGTTCTAATGGTATCAACAAGTACATATGTGAAAGCTATTAGAAGTTAAGAAAATGACAGTATATACAATATTTCCCGTTAAAGCTAACTAACTTCTTATTTAGGCTTCTCATTTCAAGTTATTTTGGACTGAAAATATTTTTGCTATTTCTTAAATATCAACATAACCATTAATTTATATCTACCGCAAATTCCTTTCAAGCGTGATAAACCGTAATACTTTATGTAAAAGTAACTTAATTTTCATAAAGAAAATAAATACTGGCCCATTAAAATTAAACTTACTAATATACTATTTATTTTCTATTAACTTTCTTCAAAAAGTTTTTTTTTTGTTTTTGTTTTTGTAAGACAAATCTAGCTGGACAATTATCTTATATTGGGACAAATAACTAATTATTGTACGTAATATGTCGCATGCAATGGACCGTTGTTTTCAAAAGAGGTTTTTGACTTCCCACAGAGCTACAATACCAAACAAACAAAATAGGACATAGTCACCAAAGATAAGGTACGATCCCTCGTGTTATGATTATTGAAACGACAACGACAAATAACCAATATATAGGACACATAATATGATGCTTTCTAGTTTATATTCATATATATGTTCTCTCCTTAGTGTATGAATGAAAACATAGCTAGATAAAAATCAAGCTTCACCTAATTAGTGTATTCCCCCAAATTTCTCAATTCTCACTAATGGCTTTGGTCAGCTTACTTGAAATCTCCATTGCTTTCTTTTGTTTCCTTATCTTTCGAATTTTCCTGATCAGCAAGAAACCACACCGTTCATTTCTCACAAACTGGCCGCTCCTGGGCATGCTTCCGGGTTTACTTACCGTGCTCCCTCGAGTTTACGACTTTATAACCGAGGTTCTTGAGGACGGCAACTTAAACTATCTTTTCATAGGCCCTTTTTTAGGGGGCATCGACATGTTGTTCACCGTTGATCCTGCTAATATCCATCACATCATGAGCTCAAACTTTGCGAATTACCCGAAAGGAACCGAATTCAAGAAGTTATTTGACGTTTTGGGAGATGGGATTTTCAACGCGGATTCAGATTTGTGGAAGGATCTAAGGAAATCTTCTCAAAGCATGATGAATCATCCCGATTTTCAAAGGTTTTCATTAGCTACAAGCTTGAGTAAGCTAGAGAAAGGGCTTGTGCCACTTCTTGATCATGTTGCTAAAGAGAAACTCGTCGTGGACTTACAAGATGTTTTCCAAAGATTCACGTTTGACACTACCTTTGTTTTAGCAACCGGGTATGATCCAGGTTGTCTCTCGGTGGAAATGCCGGAAATCGAGTTTGCAAGAGCCTTAGACGATGCAGAGGAAGCTATTTTCTACAGACATTTCAAGCCGGAGGTGGTGTGGAAGATGCAAAGATTGATTGGGGTTGGAGCTGAGTTGAAGCTGAAAAGAGCTCACGCGATTTTCGATCGTGTTTGCTCTAAGTGCATAGCTTCTAAGAGAGATGAGATCAGCCAAGGGATTGATTCTTCTTCTTCTAAAGATTTGTTGATGTCTTCTATAAATGTTGACACGACTAAGTACAAGTTGTTGAATCCAAGTGATGACAGATTCCTTAGAGACACAATCTTGTCCTTCATGTTAGCTGGTAGAGACACAACAGGCTCAGCGCTCACTTGGTTCTTCTGGCTTCTATGCAATAACCAAGAAGCCATGACCAAGATTCGTCAAGAAATCAACACAAATCTATTTCCAAGAAACAAGACCGACGACGGTTCTGTTTCTTATGATTCTGATTCATTCAATCCCCAAGAGGTAAAGAAGTTGGTGTATTTACACGGCGCGGTTTGTGAAGCCCTCAGGCTCTATCCACCTGTTCCCTTTAACCACAAGTCTCCTGCTAAACCCGACGTGCTTCCAAGCGGCCACAAAGTCAAGGCCAATTCGAGGATTTTGTTCTGTCTTTACTCATTAGGGAGAATGAAATCGGTTTGGGGAGAAGATGCAATGGAATTTAAACCGGAGAGATGGATTTCTGAGAGTGGAAGATCGGTACATGAGCCATCTTATAAGTTCCTATCGTTTAACGCCGGTCCAAGAACTTGTTTGGGGAAAGAAGTGGCTATGACGCAAATGAAGACAGTGGCTGTGAAAATCATACAAAATTATGACATTAATGTCGTTGAAGGGCACAAGATCAAGCCAGCTCCTTCGGTTATTCTCCACATGAAGCATGGTCTTAAAGTCACTGTCTCTAAAAGATGTTTGTCTTGAATGTTTTAACTAGAATGTAGAAACTGTGGCAGTTGACGAAGATGATTTCTATGATATGAAGACATCTCAAATCATGCATCCTGAAATATAATGTTATTGTTAAACATAATTTCTAAAATTTAAGTAAAATATATAAATGTTGGTAAGAAAATTAATAATTTCCTTTTTATTTTAAGTGTAGAGTTAAATCCTATACTCAAGTTATAAATACAAATTAGCCGAAAACATTAATGTTTTTTGCACGTTATATAGATCTTCTTTTTTTTTTTTTGTGTGTGTGGAAATGCACGTTATATAGATCATGTTGAAAATTTTAGAAAGATAAAAAAAGCTGACTAATGATATCTTCTCTAAATGTTCATTATTTTTTTTTTGGTATGACAGATGTAAAATCTTCCTTTGTTATGGTATATTTTATGAATATTAGTCAATGCAGTTAACCAATTCATTGCAGATTCCAAAAAAATCTGAAAAACAGTAGAAGAAGAGATATTTGTCTCAATTAATACCGTTAGATCAATAAAATTGATTGTATTCTATAAAAGAATAATCTTAAACGAGATATATACATACGATTTAGACAAATATATTGACCTTTTAAAGTAACTAATCATATATATCCATAATAACCAGATTGAAATAAAAACTATTAATAGTATTTTTTTCCTTCCAAACAACACAAATTCTTGCAGATGTTTTAGAGGTATCATGATTATTTGGAAATCTTTATAAAAGATAAGCTAACCGGATATGTATTTTGTGGTTATATTCTAAATTCATGTAAATTTATGTTAAAACAAATAACTAATTTTGTTTTTTTTGGTCAAAAAACAAATAACTAATTAAGTAAGAATATATCACATGCATTGGTTTCCAACGGATGATTAGACTCATTACAAAGCTACAATAACCAAACAAACAAAAGAGGACATAATCCCAAAGAAAGTAAGATCTTATTCCATTTATAATTATTCAGATGATAGAGACACATCACCGATACCTCAAAGACGCACACATGAAATGCTTTATATATCCAACATAAGAGTAAAATCAAGTATCATCAACAAGCTGCAATTTGGTGTATCTCAAAAGGAGAAAAATACATTTTAATTTATCTCTAATGGTTTTCATAAGCTTGTTTGAAATCTCCATTGCTTTCTTTTGTTTTCTCCTCTTCCGACATTTCTTGATCAACAAGAAAACTCACCGCTTGTGTCCCACAAACTGGCCATTCTTTGGTATGATTCCAGGTTTGCTCGTGGAGATTCATCGTGTTTACGACTTCATAACCGAGATTCTCGAGGTCACAAACCTAACCTATCCTTGCACAGGCCCGTGTTTCGCAAACCTCGACATGTTAGTCACGGTTGATCCTGCTAATATCCACCACATCATGAGCTCAAACTTCGCAAACTACCCGAAAGGACCCGAATTCAAGAAGCTATTCGACATTTTGGGAGATGGCATTTTCAATGCAGATTCGGAGTTGTGGAAGGATCTGAGGAAATCAGCTCAAAGCATGATGATGAATCCCGAGTTTCAAAAGTTTTCATTAGCTACAAGCTTGAAAAAGCTAGAGAAAGGGCTTGTCCCACTTCTTGACCATGTTGCTAAAGAGAAGCTCGCTGTGGATTTACAAGACATGTTCCAAAGATTCACGTTTGACACTACGTTTGTTTTAGCGACCGGATATGATCCAGGTTGTCTCTCCGTCGAAATGCCAGAAGTGGAGTTTGCAAGAGCTCTAGACGATGCAGAGGAAGCCATTTTCTTCAGACATGTCAAACCAGAGATCTTTTGGAGGCTGCAAGGCTTGCTTGGGTTAGGAGATGAGAAGAAAATGACGAAAGCTCGCTCGACTTTAGATCGTGTTTGCTCCAAGTACATAGCTATAAAGAGAGATGAGGTAAGCCGTGGGACTAACAATGTTGATTCTCATTCTAAAGATTTGCTGACGTCTTACATGAATCTGGATACGACCAAGTACAAGTTGCTGAATCCAAGTGATGAAAGATTCCTCAGAGACACAATCTTGACCTTCATGTTAGCGGGTCGAGACACGACAGGATCTGGACTCACTTGGTTCTTCTGGCTTCTCATTAAGAACCCAGAGGTCATTGCCAAGATTCGTCAAGAAATCAACACAGCTCTGTTTCAAAGAAGCAAGGTTGATGATGATGCTTCTAACAATAATGATTCTGATTCATTCAGTCCCCAAGAGTTAAAGAAGTTGGTGTATCTACACGGCGCAATATGTGAATCCCTCAGACTCTATCCACCTGTTCCGTTTCAGCACAAGTCTCCTACTAAACCGGACGTTCTTCCAAGCGGACACAAAGTCGACGCCAACTCGAAGATTTTGTTCTGTCTCTACTCATTAGGGAGAATGAAGTCGGTTTGGGGAGAAGATGCATTGGAATTCAAACCGGAGAGATGGATTTCTGAGAGTGGGAATTCGGTACACGAGCCATCTTATAAGTTCTTATCGTTTAACGCGGGTCCAAGAACTTGTTTGGGGAAAGAAGTGGCTATGATGCAAATGAAGAGTGTGGCTGTGAAAATCATACAGAATTATGAGATGAAGATTGTTGAAGGGCAACAAATCGAGCCAGCTCCTTCTGTTATTCTCCACATGAAGCATGGTCTTAAAGTCACTGTTACTAAGAGATGTTTGGTTTGATTGTTTTTTCTTTTCAGTAGATGCTATCGTTGTGCTCCCTAAGGGTGAGGAAATTCAAGTTCAGCTTGGAAACGGTTCAATTCAATAATATAAAATTTCACATTTCGTTATCTTTTAAATTATACATTACAAGAAAAAGATTTCTTCATACATATAAAATTTCAATATGGACATCTCTTAGTAATTGTGATCCTAAGTCCATGCTTCATAGACAATATGAAACCAAGAACTGGCTTAATCTTTTGCCCTTTAATAACTTTAATCTCATAGTTGTGTAATATCTCCACGGCCACCATCTTCATTTGAGTCATAGCTAAATGTTTACCTAGACAAGTTCTTGGACCAGAATTAAACGATAAGAACTTGAAGGAGGGCTCATGTCTTAAGCTTCCCTTGTCAGAAACCCATCTTTCTGGCTTGAATTCCAATGCGTCATCTCCCCAAACCGCTCTCATCCTCCCCAACGCATAAAGGCAGATTATAATCTTAGAGTTTGCTTGGACTTTATGGCCACTTGGAAGCACATCTGATTTGATAGGAGACTTGCGCCCAAAGGAAACTGGTGGATAGAGTCTCATTGCTTCACACAACGCACCATGTAAATACACCAACTTGTCTAAATTCTCTTGGCCATTTCCATTCTTTGATGGATTTGTGTTGATGATCTCTTGGCGAATCTTGCTCACCACTTGAGCGTTTTCAGAGAGAAGCCAGAAGAACCAAGTGAGAGCAGATGCAGTGGTATCTCTTCCCGCTAGAATGAAAGCCAAAATAGTGTCTCTGAGGAACTTATCGTCACTTGGATTCAAGAGATTGTACTTGGTTGTATCTAGCTTCATGAAGGAAGATAAAAGATCCTCAGGTTCTCCATAGGAAATATCACTAAACCTTTGTGATCTTATAATCTCTCCTCTCTTGTCTGATATGTATTTCGCGCAGACACGGTCAAAGGTTGCATTAGCTTCAATCATCTTCTTCTCGTGTCCAAATCCCATCCAGTTTTGCAGCTTCCACAAGAACTTTGGTTTAACATGCCTAAAGAAAATCCCTTCTCCAACAACGTCGAGAGCTTTAGCTAATTCATCCTCATGCATTTCAATGGAGAGAGATCTAGGATCAGAACCGGTTATAAGGATTAAGATTGTATCGAAAGTGAACCTCCCAAGCACATCTTGCAAATCCACAGTTGTTCCTTCCTCTGCAAAATGATTAAGAAGAGGAACAAGCCCGTCCTTGAGTTTACTTCTTGTGGTACTCAATGAAAAGCTTTGAAACGCTTGATGATGGAGCATTTCTTGATAAGACTTCCTTAGATTCTTCCATAGCTCAGAGTCCGTGGTGATAATTCCGTCTCCGAAGACATCAAAAACTTCTTTGAAATCAGATCCTTTGATGTAATTTGAGAAGTTTGAGTTCATCATATGATGAATGTTAGCTGGATCAACCGTGAGCAAGGTATCCATTCCGGCGAACCACGGTCCCTTGAATGAAAATGTCAAATCAGAGATTTCGAGAATCTCAACGATATAGTCATAGATCCTGTGGAGCACCACGAGCAGACAGGGGAGCATCCCGAGAACCGGCCAGTTTCTAGGGAACCGGCCATTATAAGTTGTTGTTTTGAACAAGTAATGAAGGATGAGAAAGCAAAAGATGGCTACGGAAGCTTCAAGAAAGCTTATAGAAGAAGCCATTGGAGTAAGGCGCTTGGTAACACACATTGTGATGGTTACTTTGCTGGCAGAAGGAACTGGATTTTATATCACACACTTCAATGCAACAATAAAAGGGATTTTTGCTTTAAAATACACTATATTTTTTATATGCACACACTGCAAGGTACATTTAATTTATACATAAGATTAGAAAATAGTATTAAATTATTTATATACCTAACTTTTCTAGTATTTTGAAAAGTGTCATTTTCCAAAATAGAACTAAATTACCGATACACCTAAATTTTGTGATAGATTTTTATTTTATTTTATTTTTACAACTAGTGCAACGTGATTTTGAAAGAAACTAATTTGACAATAGAGATTAACACTTACTTTCGAGAATCAAACAAACCTTGTAATCCTTTGTTATAGCATCTATCTCCGATAGATTTTATTTCAACGGAAAAAGGATTAATTTAAGCATTATACATACAAATTTCAAGCTGAACATCTCTTAGTAATTGTGACTCTAAGCCCATGCTTCATGTGCAACATAAGACCAGGTTCTGGCTCAATCTTCTGTCCTTTGATAACATCAATATCATAGTTTTGTAATATCTCCACAACTACGGTCTTCATTAGAGTCATAGCTAATTGCTTACCAGGACAAGTTCTCGGACCGGCGTTAAATGATAAAAACTTGAAGGAAGGTGCATGTCTCAACCCACCGGACTCAGAAACCCATCTCTCTGGCTTGAACTCTGTTGCATCTTCTCCCCAAACCGCTCTCATCCTTCCCAACGCGAAAAGAAAAATTATGATGACTGAGTTTGCTTCTACCTTATGCCCACTTGGCAGCACATCTGGCTTTATAGGAGACTTGCGTTGGAAGGCAACCGGTGGATAGAGCCTCATTGATTCATACAACGCCGCATGTAAGTAGACCAACTTGTCTAAGTTCTCTTGGCCATTTCTTCCGTCTTTTGAAATATTTTTGTCGATGATCTCTTTACGAATCTTTGTTACAACTTGAGGGTTTTCAGAGAGAAGCCAAAAAAACCAAGAGAGAGCAGAAGACGTTGTGTCTCTCCCAGCAAGATTGAAAGCTAAGATGGTGTCTCTGAGGAACTTATCATCACTCGGGTTCAAGAGCTCGTACTTGGTTGTATCAAGCTTTATGTGAGATGTCAAAAGATCCTCACTTTCACCATTTGCATGATGATCAATCCCCTGTGACCTTATCTCTTCTCTCTTAGCTAATATGTATTTCGCAGAAACGCGATCAAAAGTGGCATCAGCTTCAGTCATCCTCTTCTCTTGCCCTAACCCAAACCGGTTTTGCAGCTTCCAGAAGAACTTCGGTTTAATGTGCCTATAAAAAATCCCTTCTCCAAGATCGTCAAGAGCTTTAGCATACTCCACTTCCGGCATTTCAATAGAGAGAGATTTAGGATCAAACCCGGTAACAATAAAGAAAGTTGTATCAAAAGTGAATCTTTGAAACACTTGCTGCAAATCCACGACCTTCTCTTCCTCACAACATTGATTGAAAAGAGGAACAAGACCATCGTAAAGCTTACTCCTCGTTGCACTCAATGATAGCTTTTGAAAGCCTTGATGATTAAGCATGAATTGAGCAGCTTTTCTTTGATTCTTCCATAGCTCCGAGTCCGAACTAAAGATCATTTCTCCAAAAACATCAAAGACTTCTTTAAAGTCGGCACCTTTGGTATAGTTGGAGAAGTTTGAGCTCAATATGTAGTGAATATTAGCTGGATCAACTGTGAACAACATATCCATTTCAGCGAACCACGGTCCCTTAAATAGAAAGGTTAAGTGGCTCATTTCAAGAGCCTCCACGCCGAAGTTGTAGATGCGGTGGAGAACCATCAGGAAGCCTGGAAGCATCCCAATAACTGGCCAGTTTCGAAAAACCTGACCATGAGGTTTCTTGAAGTACATGTAATAGAAGAAGAAAAGGCAAATGATGGCTATGGCAACGTCAAGTAAGCTTACAGAAGCCATATGAGAGAGTTAGGAGCTTGGTTTACAGACACAATATGGTGGTGGTTCCTTTTGTGTGTTGAAGGAACTTGTTTATATAGAGTAAGATTATTACATATATAAATTAGCAACCAACAAAAAGAAAATTTATTAAAAAAGAAAGAAATTACCAATGCATTCATTCAACTGCTTTTCATATCTTAAGAATTAAGATTAGTGAAAGTGTTAAGCTGGTGAAGCTACTAACCACACAAATGGATGAGACAGAATTGGTGGAGGACTTGTAAAGAAGGGTCCATAATCTTACAATTTCAGACACTAAATGACAAACCAACTTTAAGAGGATAGACAAATCGAGAAGTGCATCAGAATTCACGGTCCCAGACACTGCAACGAAGGTCGTTGTAATAGTTTTCCAAATCTATTAATGTCATTAAATTTAATCAACAGTCCAAGTAACAACTAACTGTCAGAAATAATAACACCTCGACCTGGTCAGTGCAATGAAGGCCGTTTTAACAGTTTTTCTTTATTACATGAAGAAAAACTGAATCATATGTTTAGTAAATAAAATCCAAAAAAGTCTAGTTGCATACATAAAAACAAGGGAGGAGAAAATCTAGGCAAACCCATACTGGAGATAATAGGAGGTGTTCCGACAACATCAATCACATGCTTAATAGTATTATTGGAAGAAGACAAAAGTATCTAATAAGACATAAAAAAGGGTGTAGACACAGATTTCGTCTGGATATAATAATACAATTACAAAAGAAAGATAAAGCTGAGAAACCAAAAGAAATCCTGACCTTCCTATAGGAGATCTCATTATGGCTACTTTGGTTGGTCTCTTGACTGCTCTCCATTATCTGCAAAAATCATATCTTTTTAACGATCTGAACAACATCCTCGTCCTCAAGCTCGTGTTCCTGAAGTATAAAATACGATGTCGAGACAGCAATAGTTAGTTAGTCAGGGATATTGCAATATCGATTTACCAGATTAACTTTTGTTTGATTTGCTAGAAGAACTAACCTTTCCAACTCTTTGTGGCTTGTGTTTGGCACTTGAACCCCAAACCAGAGCGCTGTATCAGGAGATCATTAGTTAAGTATTCATGAGCGATGCTTTTGAGCAAGAACCATATAACAGAGAAAAGAAAAATGTTAAGGATTTTAATTACTTACTACTTGAATTGTTTAAGCATGTCTTTGTGAATCCGGATGCAGAAGTCCTCTACTGTTCTCTTCTTGGATGATAAGATTACGGGATCATCATAATCCGGATTCATTGCCTTTGGTTTTGTGTAGATTCGAGTTAGATCCAAGTATTCCCATATCTTGTCCAGAAGTCCATCAAGATTCCACTCCAGATGCGCACTGCAAGATAAATAAATTTATATCTTAATGGCAAAAGTAAACAAGTTTATCGCAAATCCTGCCGGTAATTTAACAACATTTACCTGACAGGACAGTAATGAGGAAGTTTGTCCAAAATTTCAAGTTCCTCAAGTGTGATTGAATCGATCTTGTTGACAGCATAGATACAGGGCATATAAATCCGACTGCCCTCGATGACATCAATGAGGTCATCAGCGGTTGCATCGTAGCGCAGGGTGATGTCAGCATTGTGCATCCTGTACTCACCGCAAATCGCCTTGACGGTGTCAAGGTCAAGGTGTGTGACAGCGACTGTAGAAGTTAGATTGATACCACCTTTGTCTTTTTTCCTAAATGTTAAATTTGGTGGCTCCTTGTTCAACCTACATAGCAACAGTCCATGATCGAGTCAGACTATCTACCAGAAACGATCAAATATACAGTGTATAAAGGTTGTTATATAAACAATCTATACCTTATTCCGAATCCTTCGAGCTCTTTTTCAATGAGACGCTTGTGAGTAATTGGTTTTATGGCATCAAGAACTATTAAGATGCAGTTGCATGTCCTAGCCGTACTTATAACCTGGAAATAGTAAAGTGTGAAAGATGATCAAAGAGGGTCAAAATATAAAATACTCAAGAGATTTAGACTCGACTTACCTGTCTTCCTCTACCTTTTCCATCTTTAGCACCCTCAATAATACCAGGAAGATCTAATAACTGCAAACACATAGAAGGGGACATAAAAAAGAGTATTAGCATCAGTGTCCAATGAATAATTACAGGTCGTTTCCTGACTTAAACTAAGTACCAAGAAGTCATTAAAAGATCAAGCAAGATACATGTTTAATATAGAAGTAAGACTCGAGAAAAGATAATTACAAGCTAGGACATGGCATATGTAGCCAAGGATTTCATTGTGTTTCAACAATTACCAAGACAGAGGAAACACTATCCAAGAATTATCATTTTTCCCCCACAAATAACAGATTAACACAGACGCATAGATGTAGATACCATACCTGGATTTTAGCTCCACGATATGTGATAACACCAGGAATGCATGTCAAAGTCGTGAACTCATAAGAAGCAACCTGAGAAAACATTGTGTATCACAGTATGTACCTTCAGAAAATTGAGTATCAGCCAAAATACAGTTCTAATTCCAAGATTTATGTTCATCTATCCAGGAAAAGACTAGCGCCGAACAGTCTTGCCTTATAAGTGATATTGCACAGGAAGTTGGTCAAAAAGTAACTAGAAATAGGATGCCATGGATACGTGGTAGGTTTCAAAATTCCAATTACAACAAGAGAAAGGAAGTTCAATATTCGTAACGATAACTACAAACCTCGGAAAATGTCCCAGTCAGCTTGTTTAATAGCGTAGATTTTCCAACCGAAGGAAATCCGACCAGTCCAACTCTAGAATCTCCACTTTTAGTCACATCAAAACCTTCTCCAGCACCACCACCGCCACCTTTGGTAGGCGGTGCAAGAAGGTCCCTCCGAAGCTTAGCAAGCTTGGCCTGCAAAATGGACCAGTGAAATATGACGAGAAGCTAATGGTGCAGGAATAAGTACCAAATTCTAAAATCAATACAGAATAATATATAATGCCTGCCTAGTAGTTGTTTGATCCAAGGAACTTCACAAGAGATCATGCCGTAAATAAAATATCTCAGCTTTGTGCTTATTCAATGATTTGGGAGTTCGTATAAAACATAAACGATTTCAACCAGAAGTTAAAATATTTCTTAATGAGCTTGCTTACTGGTTGGGATTTCATGATAGCTTTTATCAAGTATCAAAACAGATATAAACCAATCAACCAAATTTGCATTTGATAAGCAAAAACACCTCAACCAATCAACCTCACTCTCAAAGCTACAAAAAACGACCTAAAGAGGAGAAAAAATGTACCTTTAACAAACCCAGATGATGAGAAGTAGCTTTATTCTTCTGTGTTTTAGCCATCTGCCACATAAACAAAAAAAACCTCGTACTTGTGAGTCACCCAGATTGAAAAATCATTTCTTTGATTCAGAATAGATATTTCGGATTCACAGTTCTATGCATCCAAAATTGAAGAGAAGAGGTGAAGAATCAGAGAGGATTGAATAATTACCTCATCTTCAATTTCTTTGATCTTCTGCATAATAGTCGACATGGTTGCAGTCAAAGCACAGAGAGCTCACGGAGACAACGTCAAGGAAAAGAGGTTATACGCGAGTGAAAGGAAGAAGGACACCGGAATCTCTGATGCAGAGAAATTGACGACGACGGACGAGACAGAAGCAGAGGAATCCCGAGGGTTTTCGTTTCGTCCACCTGATTACGACAAAGGAGAAAAAACTAGAACAGAACTGTCTAGAATTCGGCCTGACCCAACAACATTTTAGGCCCATATATGTCCGATTTGGTTTTCCGGTTTAATAAAATTTACAACAGAATGAGAATTTAGTTTGGTTATATACAATAAACCCTGTTCTGAATTTTTGTTTTGTTTTGTTTTGAATTGGTGTTTTTCGGTTTTAGTTGATTTCAAAAACGGTTTAACTAAATTCAAATGAATCATGTACAACATACCATTCATGCATTCACCATTACAACTTCTCTCTCAACCCGGTTTTAGGAGATGATGAGAAGAAACTGAGAACTGAACCGGGGTTAATTTTTGAGTCTTCCTTCGGATTTGAACGGAACAGAATCGATTTTCCCTTGATTACAAAACTTAATAGCAACATCTTTGCTCTCCTGAGCTAGCTACCCCTTCAGCTTCTCGATATTAACCATGGCTTATTCTTTCTTCTTTGGCTCGCTTTTAAGCTTCATCTGCTGCATTGGTCTTTAACCAAATAGAGTCCATCACTCCAATAGAAAATGAGTTCTTGTATGGTAGTTATTAACTAACTCCTCTGATCTGCACAAGTAAGTCGTCTAACACTTCATAAATTTGATTAGCCTTGCAGTGAGATTTATCCTTAGACAAAAATAT
This sequence comes from Arabidopsis thaliana, assembly GCF_000001735.4. Taxonomy (NCBI): domain Eukaryota; kingdom Viridiplantae; phylum Streptophyta; class Magnoliopsida; order Brassicales; family Brassicaceae; genus Arabidopsis; species Arabidopsis thaliana. Next base: position 18,374,829 of record NC_003075.7, read on the forward strand.
ATGAACCTCCTTATTAATCCCAATCCAACTACGTCCAGGTTCTTTCACCACACCTTCAACCTTCATTCTTTCTCTCACCTTCTTAGCTTCAGTCCACATACCCTTGGACGCGTAAATATTAGAAAGCATAGTAAACGATCCACTGTCCTTGGGATCAGACAAAATAGCCATTTCAGCAGCATGTTCAGCTAACTCGACGTTACCGGCCTTTGCGCATCCACTCAGCAAGCTCCTCCATACTATAGCAGCTGGTTTTGTCGGCATTTTCTCAATTAACTCCCTTGCTTTGTTCAATCTACCAGCACGGCCTAAAAGAGATACCATACAAACATAGTGCTCAGTTTCAGGTTCAATTCCAAATCGAAGCATTAACTCAAATTGCTTAAGTCCATCTTCTACAAGACCAGCATGGCTACACGCTGATAGAACTCCAACAAAGGTGATGTAGTTAGGCTCTATTCCCTCACTCATCATTTTTTCAAGCATCTGAAGAGCCTTTTTGCCTTCTCCATGATTCGCATAAGATGAGATGACAGAATTCCAACAAACTACATCTCTTGAAGCTGCTGAATCAAAAGCCTTATGAGCGTCTTCGGGACTACCACATTTGGCGTACATATCTAGTAGAGCATTTGTAATATACGGATTACATTCCAAGCCTCTTTTCAGAAGCTGGCAATGGAACTCTTGACCCAATTGAACACTTGCTAGGTTGCCAGCTGCTGTAACCATGTTGGCAAACGTGAATTCGTCAGGTCTTTCTCTTGATAACTGTAATTCCAGAAACAGGTTGAGAGCTTCTTCGTTCTCTGATTGTTGAACATAACCTGCAAACATAGAATTCCAGATAACAAGATCTTTCACTTTCATTTCATCAAACACAAGCCTGGAATCCTTGAGGCAGTAGCAATTTGAGTAAACATCAATCAAAGCGCTTCCAGCAAATATATCTAAGTTTAACCCATATTTGAACATCAATCCATGGATTTGTTTACTCAGTCCCAAGCTTGTTAAAGAAGCAGATGCACGTAGAAGGCTAACAAAAGTCAATAGGCTAGGTCGAATCAATCTGAACCTCATGTCACGAAAGATGTTCAATGCTTCATGTAGTTCCCATTGTGTCCCAAGTCTCGAGTAACCTTCAATCATTGCATTGAATAAAACCACATCAGCAGCAGCGAAAATATCAAAAACTTTTCTGGCATCGGTCAAACAGTCACATTTCGCATACATGTCAATCAAGCTGTTAGTCACATAGCTATCATTGCCAAGATTGGCTTTGATAGTGTAAGCATGAACTTGTGTTCCAAATCCCAAAGCATGAAGTGAGGCACAAGATGTGAGTATGCTAGAGCAAGCATACATATCCGGCTTTAAACCAAACTTTGACATACTGGTAAACAATTCCATGGCTTCTTTATGAAGAGCGTTCTGCTTATAACCAGAGAGCAAAGTGGTCCACGAAATGATGTTTTTATTCGGCATTCCATTGAATAGCTTATGAGCCGCTATAACTCTGCCACACTTCACATAAGAATCTATAAGCACATTCATCAGTGAGGCATCCATCTCAAGTCCATATCTTAAGATGTGCGCATGAATCTGCTTCCCACCTTCAAGAAACGGAAGTATTGAACATGCACTTAGAACCGTCGAAAGGATGTAGCCATCTGGAACAACATTGTCTTCCATTAGTTGGTAGAACAGCTGTAATGAAACGTAGCTTCTTCCCATTTTTACACACCCACTGATCATGGTCGTCCAAGTCACAGTAGATTTCTCTGGTAAAGCATCAAACACAAGCCTCGCATAATCGATATTACCATCCTTCAAATAAAAATCAATCAACAAGGTACCAACATAAACATCCCTATCAAACCCACTCTTGACAAGAAAACTTTGTAGTTGAAACACCATCCAACGCCCACGACCATCTAAGCCTGAGCAAGCTTGAATAAAACTCGACAAAATATATTCATTCGGACTGTCTTTTCTAGTTCTCCAGAACTCTAAGAAAACCACCAAAGATTCCTCATAAATCCCATGATGGTTGCAAGCTGAAACCATGGTAGACCAAGAAACTAAGTTTCTCTCAGGCATTTTCTCGAACACCTTACGTGCATAAACCATACCACCAGCTCTCGAATACAAATTGATCAAAATGTTGCTAAGATACGTATCTAACTCGAGGCCCCAAACAATAATCTGACCATGAACTACATTTTGATAATGCAACAGATCATCTGACGCACGCAGCTGCAAGAGACGAGCAAATTCGCGCCTTCCTCGGATTCCTATCGTAGAAGGAAAATCTGCGTTTACAAATTCCAAAAGACTTGAAGCAGAAGAAGATGAAGAGGAGTATAAACGTATGGTTTCTTGGACTTTACGCCAACAGCGATAGCTTCTCATCCTCCTGAGTGAGAAGAACAGAGCGTGCTGTGACGAATAAACATGCTGCCGTTTTTTGTCATAAGCGAAGAAAGGGTGATGGAACTAATAAATAAAACGGCAACCAGTTATACTACCAAACATCAAAACGACAGGTGGCTGATGATATTGGATGATTTAAGTTTTTTGGTTAGGTTTGGTCGAAAAACAAGAACGGTAGATTTTGATGGCCCGGCATGTTACATTGCGTGGGCCATCCTTTAGCAACATATGTTGAATTTTAATTCCACGTTTCACCTACCAATATTCCTATTTGGACGACATTAAATATTCCTATTTTATACATCATTCTGCTAATAAATCTTGAAATTTGTAAAATATTTACATTCATTTATGGTTAGTAAATACTCCCTCCGTTCCACTAAGATGAATTTTTTAGAAATTTCACATTCTTTAAGAAATATTGTATAAAAATAATTTTAACCTCTTAATATACTTTAAAAATAATAATAAATATTTATCTAATTATTTAGTAAGGATAAAACGGGAAAACAGTTTTAAAATTTGCATTGGAAATATAAAACTTCTATTTTTGTAAGACAAATATTTTTCCTAGAAAATTTCTCTTTATGGGACAGAGGGAGTAATTATGTTTTATATATATCTAGATTTTATGATTAAGTTTAATAAGAAGACAGATTTTAGAAATTTCATCCTTAGTTTACAGAGAAATTCTATCCATTCAAATCTGTAAACATTGGAAAGAATACGAATCAAGATCATTTGAGATACTCACAATATGAACAGTTGTCACATATCATAAGGAAGATTTCTTAATTTTAAAACACGTTACACTTTTTCCACTAACATTTTATTTGGACTTTTAATTGTCTTATTATCTTCAATTAAATACTTAATTATTGACTTGGCATAAATTTAGTAATTAACAGATAGTTTTGGAAATTTTCACCAACCCCTACGTTATAAATTCGTTTTATTCAGATTATAATTCTAAAACTAATTTTGGCCAATAAGAAAAGCGTAAGTTAAGAGAGAGAGAGAAAGAGTCTCTGCCTCTCAAGCTCCGCCGTCGGGGAAAAAAGGTGAAACCTTTATACATTCTCCGATTTCATTTGTCTTTGCATTGATTGTTTATGCAGAATTTGGATTTGTTTATTCCTTAAAACTCTTTCTTTTACTATTATTACTCACGAAGTTTCTTCAAAAGTGTCATCTGCAATTAGTTTAATTCTCAGAAAGGAAATGGTTCCATTGATGATATTTGGCGTTGAAGATGAGTAATAGATTTTGCTGAATTCATGTACTGTGCATTTGCAGAATATGGAAGCAGCTACTGTTCAGAGGTTTCAGTACTCATCATGGAATGATTTGAGAAATTTTGAAGGGAAGCCTCGTGGTTCTCTGAGGTATAATACACAGCGAATTAAGGAAGATAAAAGGTTTAGAGTTGTTGCTTTAACTCTTGACAAAAGAAGGGATCATCGACTTAGATCAGTTTCTGATAAGAACTCCTCAGGTTCTTACGAAAAGCATGAATCTTTCGATATGATTTAGATTGTGTCTATTTTGATGACAAAGAGATTTCTTTCTTCCATCTTTTTTCTTTATTCTGTAGCATTGTTGGAAACTGGAAGTCTTCTTCATTCTCCATTTGATGAAGAACAACAGATTTTGAAGGCCAGTCTAAATACTCATCTACTATTACATCAAGACAGTCGGTTAAGATGTTGTTTTGTCTTCCTGTATATTTTCTCTACCTAAATCTTATGTTGACAGTGGATTACATTAGCTTCTGCAGAAAAAAGCTGAAGAGGTTAAACCGTATTTAAATGGACGATCGATGTATCTTGTTGGTCAGTTTCTATGTCTCATCCTTTGTTTCAGTATTGTTTAGCTTCTCTTGCATTTTGGTAGTTGAACAGTTTCCTCGTGAATGCGTTAGGTATGATGGGTTCCGGGAAAACGACTGTAGGGAAGATTATGGCAAGATCGCTTGGTTATACATTCTTTGATTGGTATATTGTCTGCCCATTTTCAACTGGATGTTGGTTCAACTTTAGCTGATCTTAAACATTGTTTTGTAAATGTGCCAGTGACACTTTGATCGAGCAGGCTATGAAGGGAACTTCTGTAGCTGAGATATTTGAGCATTTCGGTGAGAGTGTCTTCAGAGAAAAAGAGGTTGGTTTTATGCACTTCTTCCCCTAAGTCTTATTGTAGTCTAGCTGCTAATTTCACCACATGCTTTATTCCTAGACTGAAGCGTTAAAGAAACTCTCTTTGATGTACCACCAAGTTGTTGTTTCAACCGGGGGAGGGGCAGTTATAAGACCCATCAATTGGTGCGTTTCCTTCTCATCAATGATCAATGATATAATCTCGATCATTTGGTAATAATGTGTCCAATTTTGTATTCAGGAAGTACATGCATAAAGGTATTAGTATTTGGCTTGATGTACCTCTAGAAGCCTTAGCGCATAGAATAGCTGCTGTAGGAACTGGTTCAAGACCATTGCTACATGATGATGAGTCAGGGGACACATACACAGCGGTAATGCTACCACTGTTAAGCTATAAAAAAGAATTTATCTTTCCCTGTGGTTTTGCTCATTTGTAACTTCAAATAGGCTTTAAACCGTCTTTCAACGATTTGGGATGCACGTGGTGAAGCATACACTAAAGCCAGCGCAAGAGTTTCCTTGGAGAGTATGATCCTTTCCACCTTTCATGTTATATAGCTTGACACAATCTCAGCCATTTTGATTACTGACTAGTTTACTCGATTTGTTCAGATATTACTTTGAAGCTCGGTTATAGAAGTGTCTCAGATCTTACACCAGCTGAAATCGCCATTGAGGTAAGTCTTAGAATCTCTCTGTTCCTATTCAGGTGTGTACATTGGAGTTCATATGTTTTATGAAAGCTCAACTGCGTAATTCATCATCAGGCCTTTGAGCAAGTTCAGAGCTATTTAGAGAAAGAAGATGGTATGGCTAGACCAGATGGACTCTAGTTCCAGAAAGTTATGTTTCCCCGCAACATCTCATGAATTTGTGCCTAGTTTTGAATGTTGTATATAAATGAATAATACTCTGTTTGAGCACATTGTCTTCTTTTCAAATTGACCCAAAAAATGAAAAGGAGCCATTTGCATTTTTATAAAAAGACGGTAAGAAGAAACCCAATTTTTTGCAACTTCATCAGTGAGTCATTAAGAAAGACAAAGCCAAATTATGTGTACACTAGACGACCAAACACTCCTCAATAAAATGTGAATGTCTTAGATTTACTTGTTCTTCCCATAGGTCTTTTAGCAGCACAAGATAAGCAAAGCATCAAAGGTTTTCAGCATTCAGCTAAAAACAAGAGACACAAGCATCCAACAAAATGATACGATACACGCAAGAAACAAAGATTCACCACATTCACGTCTTGTCTCATCAAACGGTAGGGGAAAGAGCATACACGACTTCATATGACAAGGGAACTGTAAGAACTGCGTCATGCCACTCGACCTTCCCCCAAATCTCTTCGCTGTTGCGCCTTTCAAGCGCAATCACAGCACACAAAATCATCTTGTTCTTACATCCATCATCGGAAGTCACAATCTTGTCCCAGAAAACCGCCATCTTTCCACCATAATCCGCCATTTTTCCACCACATCTGGCAAACCTGGGGAGTCCTTTCACACCCTTGAGATCCCTCCAGAGTCTTGCCATAGTGTCATACCATTTGAAGACTCCCTTATAGTAATAGTAAAGCACGTTCTCAACAACGCAATAAGAATACCATACCCAACCTATATCCATGTCCCATTTCATCCTTTCCCACCTACCTTCCTTGGGTTTGTAAATCAAACCATGAGAGTTTGCAATCAAGATTTCTCCTTCCACCACTGCGCTTTTATGTATGCTACAACCTCCAATCTCTGCGCCAGGGCTCGAGACAGACTCCCAAGTTTGGGTTCTAGGATCGAAAACCTCCATCCAGTTGGAGGAATTGCTGCAGTCTTTGCAGCCTCCTGTTACATATATCTTTCCTTCAACAACATTAGCCGCCGGATATCTCCGCTCTACTCTCATGCCTGGACCCTCGTGCCATGTGTGAGACTGACAGTCCAGGACCGAGACGATAGACGAGTGTGCTTTGTCGATGGGTCCTCCAATGTTGTAGATATTAGAACCAACGGCAACGAGACCCGACCAGTACGCAGGACGAGAATGGAGAACTGGGATTGCAGCCAGAACATACCCACTTGACATCTTCTTCTTCTTCTTCTTCTTCTTCTTCTTCTCAGTGATATCATTGGTTAGAGTTCGATTAGGTTTCAGACAGAGAGTGAACCAACGAGGGTTAGGGTCAGAATCTTTCTCCTGTAAACACACATAGAGACAACTCTCAGTGCGACCTAACAGAGATCGGGTCTTGTAGAGATCTGGTGAAGCAATCAAGGAGCGGAAGCTCTTGGAGACTAAGGAGAGAGTTGGGTAATACAATCTCGAGACGCGTGCTAAGCAGCTCACTACTAAATCATCTGGAAGTGAAGGATTTGGGGTTGTCGATTGCGGCGTCGGCGATGGCTTCTTCGTCGTCTTCCTCTTCTTTTCCGGGGACGACATTGGCGAGTATAGGCGTCGATCAACCTCTGTATTCTTTTCCGACAGCAGAGGACAAAAGTTAGGGGTTTTGACTTCACTTCACTACCGAAGCGCGTGTGCTTTAACCGCTAAAATTTCGCGTGAGAATTTCCACAAATCTTATAAGGGCTAATTAACACTTCTAGGCCCAATTTATAAGTTGGTCTCAAAAGCCATTATATATCTCAATGGGCCTCATATCATTATTTGATTTCATCACATGCTTTCTTTCAAGACTGAGGCACTAATGCAACTTGATACGATGCGACCATGGATAGAATGTCTCATTCTTAACTCTTAACATGTATGTATATAACAGAATAAAGTTTTGTGAAAGAAAAAAAGCATGTGATAAGCGTGTGAAAAAAAGCATGTGATAATTTTTTTTATTTTTTTCACAAAATACTGTAATAAGCGTTTATCTTCTTTTGGTGTGATAATATTAAATGAAAACACACATAAAAGCCATAATCATTTGGTTTATAAGATTGTAATAAGCAAGCAAGCAAAGCAAAGCCTTTGCAAACGAAGCGAAATAAAACAAAAAATTTCTCGTAACTACACGACCAAACTCTCTTCCAGAGTACACATCTTTTTACCGTCCTTGCTACGAATGTGAACACCCCAACCTGTTCAACAAAAACAGTGTGAAACATTTGGTTATAGTCTCGCATCACAAAACAAGCAAAGCTTAAACATTTGCAAGATTCACTACCGAGTCAACAATTCATCAAACATTAGCGGAACGAGCACACACGAATTCATAAGGCTCAGGGACTGTAAGCACAGCATCAAACCACTCAACCCTCCCCCAAATGTTTTCATTGTGGCGCTTTTCAAGTGTGATTACCGCACACCAAATCACCATGTTATTATTGCCAGTAGTAGGTAACTTGTCCCACAAAACCGCCATCTTCCCACCATAATCCGCTAATCTAACATAAGAATAACTAGCAAACTCAGGCAATCCTTCCAAACCCTTGAGCTTCATCCAGCATCCTATCTTAGAGTCATACAATTTGATTCCGTCTATATTACTGTAACAATACAGCACATTATCTATCACGCAACAAGAAGCCATACCCATCCTAAATCCAAATAATTCACTTCTCCTATCGCTTCCCATTTATCTATTCTTGGGTTGTAAGCAACACCCACACCCTTATACCCAAACAAGCAGATAGCTTCTTCAATCACTGCGCTCTTGCGTATACGTCTGTCACATCCATCTGCGATAGGGTTTAGCACAGGCTCCCAAGTTTGGGTTTTTATATCGAAAACTTCCATCCAATTGGAGGAATTGGAGTCTCTGCTGCCTCCTGCAACATATATCTTCCCATCAATAACATTGGCTGCATGTGAATTCCGCTCCACCAGCATGTTTGGAGCATCACGCCACGTGTGATACCGGCAGTCCAATATCGAGACACTAGAGGAGTGTTCATTGATGATGGATCCGCCAATGTTGTATATATCAGAACCAACAGCAACGAGACCAGAGCAATGTACAGGACGAGAATTGGGGATTGAGATTGCCGCCATAACATGCCCACTTGGCTTAGGTTTTCGGCAGAGAGTGAACCAGCGAGGGTTAAAGTCAGAAGGGATCCCTAAGCACAGATAGAGACAGCTCTCTGTGCGGCCTAAGAGTGACCGAGTCTCGTAAAGCTCCGGTGAAGCAATGAGAGATCGAAAGCTCTTGGAGACGAGAGAGAGAATTGGGTAGTCCAATCTCGAGACGCGGGCGAGGATACTTATTAGCAAATCAACAGGAAGTGATAAAATCTGGGTCGAATGCGGCGTCGGTGAGAGTATCGGCGACGTCGTCGTCTTCTTCTTCATCTTCTTCACCGGCGATGACATTGGCGAAAATAAAATTATCGACTGCAGAGAACCAAAGTCAAAGAGGATTTTAGGGATTTTGACTGCTAAGCCTTATCGAGCGTAATGGACTTTGTTGCTTCTGCGTTTATCCTTCACATTAATAAATTCTTAATGGGCCTCAAAGCATTAAATTTGTTAATTTGAAGAAGAATGCACAATTCATTACACTGGATTTCGTTTCTATAAATACATTTGAAAAGTTTAATTTCAACTCTAACAGTACTGCTACTGCATCATTGGATGATTCCATAACGTACAATGACATGAGACATACTTGCACAATGAAAGTATTAAACTTTCTTTTCAACCAAAACAGTGTTTCATAGGTCTGACTGTAGCAGCAGAAAGAAAGCTAACCATCAAAGGTTTACAAGTGAAACAATGTCAATAGCATAAGTCATAAGAGCTAAAAAGACAAGACACAATCATACAACAAAATGATCAAATACCCACAAACCATTAAAGATTCACCACATTCAAGTCTGTCATTCATCAAACGGTAACAGCTAGAGCATGTTCAAACTCATATGACACAGGAACTGTAAGCACTGCCTCATGCCACTCGACCGTCCCCCAAATCTCTTCACTGTTGGGCCTTTCAAGGGCAATCACCGCGCACCGAATTATTTTGTTCGTATCGGAAGCAGAAGGGGAAGGATTGTCCCAAAAAATCGCCATCTTTCCACCATAATCTGCTATCTTAACATCGACATTACGGGACAACTTAGGTAGTCCTTTCACCTTCATAACTTTCCACAATCTCAGCTTAGTGTCAAACCATCGGAAAGCATCACCATAACAGTACAAAACATTCTCTATAACACAATTACAAGACCAAAACCAACTCTGACCCATCTGATATCCAGCAAAGTCCCATCTACTTTCCTCTAGATCATAAGCCATAACCTTCATCCCAATCGTCAAGTAGAACTTTCCATCAACATACGCGCTTCTTGATAGAGCGCCCCAGTCTTTCTCCCAGTAAGGGATGGGCCTATGATCCCAAATTTGGGTCTTTATGTCGAACACTTCTATCGGGTACAAGGAATCTGCATCATCACCGTCGACACCTCCAGCTACATAAATCTTTCCATCAATAACACTAGCAGCAGGGTCCGACCTTTCCATCTGCAGGCTTGGAGCCTCACGCAACGTGTGAGACCGGCAGTCTAGGATCACGACTCTAGAGGAACGCACATTCTCCTCCATGTATCCGCCAAAGAAGTAGATATCGGAACCAACAGACGCGTGACCTGACCAGTGCTCAAGAGGGGGATTAGGAACTGGAATTGGGATCAAAAGATTACCACTTGACATCTTCTTCTTCTTCTTCTTCTTGCCATTTTTTAGGGTTCTGTCAGGTTTCATGCAGAGAGTGAACCAGAGAGGGTTCGGATCAGGATTTCCCTCCTGTAAACACAAATACAGACAACTCTCGGTTCGGCCTAATAGTGACCGTGTCTCGTAAAGCTCCGGTGAACGGAGGAGAGATCTAAAGCTCTTGGAGACAAGAGAGAGAATCGGATAATACAATCTGGAGACTCGTGCGAAGATACTTACAAGCAAATCATCAGGAAGTGACGGTATCGGCGTCGGCACCGGTGAAATCTTCTTCTTCTTCTTAACCGATGGATTCTTCGTCGACGTCACCCTCTTCCTCTTCCTCTCCGGTGAAGACATTGGCTAATTATCGAGATGAAATCGCCGTTGAGCAAGTCAATCTAGGGATTTGACTTCACTTCACTGCTATGAGAGTTCTCGAACGCGTTTGCTTTACTCGTTCAGATTGCGAGTGTGTGATAATTCAATTGTGGGCTTAATATATAAATCATTTTTTAATGGGCCTCAATATAGAAACAATAAACAATCATCCATCAAATTAAATAGCCCAATACTACACAAACTCTCCAAATCATCATGAATCAAACAGTAGCAGCAAGAACATGTACCAATTCATATGATTTGGGAACTCTAAGCACAACATCAAACCATTCAGTCTTACCGCAAATCTCGTATATGTCGTGCCTTTCAATCGTAATCTCCGCACACCAAATCATCTTGTTCTTAGAGCTAGAAGGCACAAAAGTATCCCATAAAACCGCCATCTTCTCACCGTAAGCCGCCAAGTTAACACGGCTATAGCATAGAAACTTGATTAGCCGTTCCAACCCCATCAACTTTCTCCAAAATCTTCCTTTATAGTCATACCATTTAAACTCTCTATCATTATAATAGAACAATATATTGTTTATCACACAATATGAAACCCATGTCCGACCCATCTCCATATCCATTCCAACTGAGTCCCATCTACCTTCTTTCGGGTCGTAAGCCACATGACCCGCACCGCCAAACAAGTGATACTTTCCTTCGATCCCTACGCTCTTGTATACAAGTCTCTCGCATCTCTCGGTGCCAGGACTTGCCACAGAGTCCCAAGTTTGAGTCTTAGGATCAAACACTTCTATACAATCCAATGAAGTGCAATCTTCACAGCCTCCTGCTACATATATCTTCCCATCAAGAACGGTCGCAGTGGGGTAGTTTCGTGCCACCCGCATGGACGGAGCTTCACGCCATTTCTCACACTGACAATCCAAGACCGAGACGCTAGAGGATGGTGCATCATTGATAGGCCCTCCAATAGCGTAGATATTATAATCAACAGCGACCACACTCGACCAATGAGCAGGAGGAGCATAGCGAGATAAGATCGGAACCAATAAATGACCACCTGAGAAATTTGTTAGTTTTCGATCCGGAACTCGACAGAGAGTGTACCATCGGAGGTTAGAGTCGTTAAGTAACCGTAAGGACACATAAAGACAACTCTCGGTGCGGCCGAGGATGGAGCGAGTCTGATAAAGCTCTGGTGAAGCAATTAGAGAGCGGAAACTCTTGGAGACAAGAGAGAAAGTTGGGTAATACAATCTTGAAATGCGGCTTAGAGAGCTCAAAAGTATGTCATCAGGAAGAAACAGATTCGTGGTCGGTGAGGGTACCAATGATAACGTCTTCTTCTGCTCAGATGGTGCCTCCTCTTCGTTCATGGCCGCCAGAGGTTTAGTTGGAGAAAAAATTATTGAAGATTTCTTTTCTTCTAATGGTAGAACAAATCAACACGGAGTTTAATAGATAAGAAAAAAAAAAAAGTTAGATAGATCATCCGATTCTTCACCATGCCTTCTTTATTACAAATTTACAATACATTATTTTATGATCTTTTTGGAATTGTGACTTTTTTTCCACAAATGAAAATCATATAAGAAGAAAATGTTGGAGCAGTCAGAGAAGACTCGATAAACTAGAGAGAGATTCAAGACTCTAAAGTTTGACTCGGTCAAGATGCACAACAATAAATTAGAAAATTATTTATCTAAAGTGGTTAACGTGTGCTCCTTTGTTTGGAACGAATAATAAAAGACTTTGTTGTCCACAAATTATTAAAGTAAACACAAAGATGTTAGACCGGTGCAGAGAAAACTTGGTTTAGAAGATGACTTTGTTGCCTACTAATTTGCAATCACAATTAAGCTAAATCATCTACAAGTGCGTCAGTGCATATGTTTAGAAGAAAACAAATAATGTAATTGCATTCGGCTAAAAACATGAACCGATCATTCAACATAGTTGCATACTAATGGAAAAGGAAACGTAAAAATTCAAAACAAAATGAAGCTACCCACATTATTCAAGTAGTGTTTCTAATTTCATCATTCTTCAAGCTTGTTCTTACGAATAGTCATCATTTCATCAAACAGAAGCTGAAAGAGCATCCGCACTTTTCAAGCTACAAGACGCTCCAACTTCAAGTACAGTATCAAACCACTCAACCTTCCCCCAAATCTCATCTCCATCGCGCTTTTCAAGTGAAATCTCAGCACAGAAAATCATGCAGACCCCAGAATACTCCCATTTATCCCACAACACCGCCATCTTCCCACCAAGATCCACCAACTTACAATACTCACGCTGGCTAAAATCATCAGGTAACCCTTCAAGGCCTTTCAATTGCTTCCATGAACTTACCTTACTGTCATACCATTTGAACACTCCTTGATCCCAGTAGAACAAGATGTTGTCGACCACGCAATTACTCGAGCCTATTGCATAACCTATAAGCCAATGCTCTTCTACTGAGTTCCATTTACCTTCATCTGGGTCGTAAACCACATACTTATCCCCAGACAGGTATAATTTTCCGTCATGTCCTATGCTTTTGACTGCACGTCTATAGCATACCTCCTCCCAAACCTTGACGATGTGAGGGTTCGTCACAGTTCCCCAACTTTGTGTTTTTGGATCAAACACTTCGATCCAGTGTGAGGGATTATCCGTGTCTTCAGTGCCTCCTGTTACATATATCTTCCCATCAACTACGCTTGTTGTGGAGGATCTCCTGTTCAATCGCATCCTCGGACCATCACGCCACGTGTGAGACCGACAATCCAGGATAGAGACTTTCGAAGAAGGTTCCCTATCGAAGCCGAGAGGGCAGGAATCATCACCAACGGTTCCACCGATTCTGTAGATATTAGAACCAACGGCGACGAGATTCGACGATAGCGTAAGAGGATACTGGGGAGATGGAATTTGGAGAAAAACCTTGTCGCTTACGGTTCGATTAGGGTTTTGGTAGAGAGTGAACCAGTGTGTGTTATTGTCGAAAGGGAAGCGTAAGCATAGATAGAGACACTTCTCGGTACGGTTTAAGAGAGATCGAGTGTTGTAAATCTCTGGTGAAGTAACGATGGATCGAAATCTCTTGGAGACACGAGACAGAGCGGGATAATACATTCTAGAGACACGGGCAAAGCAGTTCAATAACAAGTCATTAGGAAGTGAATCGATCGAGGTTGGTTCTCTCGTCACCGGAGATGGCGTCTCCTTGTTTTTCTTACGCGGTGGATCTTTGCGATTATTGGCGGCGGAAGATCTGGATGTGGAAGACATTGGGAACATAAATTTTCTGAAGCAAATTCGCTAGCGAAAAGAAAACAACTTATCAAGGAACAAACTTCCTTTTAGGGTTTTTCAGATTCCAGAAATCTCGGACACGTTATCTTGCGCGAGGAAAACCAATAATATGTTAGCCCATGGGCCAAAAGATACCATGTGAATTATGGGCCTTTAGTTTACAGGACATGAACATAAGCCTTGCCTTATAATACAAACCTCTGTTTTTTCTTGCAACTAGGTCATTTTAGTTACATAAATGTGAATGTACACTGGACAAACAAGCACTAACTTTGTATCTTGCAAAAGTTAATTCTCATGAGTCATGAACCTAAAGAGAACCGTAGTCTTCCTTCTATGCAACCCATACAAAAGAGTGTTCAAATACATCTTCACAGTCAGTCAGTCACTGTCCCAAAATAAGCTAACACATTATACAAATGAATCAGAAATACCATCAGAACAAAAACTACAATACCCGCTTATCTCAAGAGTGTCCATCACTAAGCTATGGCAGAAAGAGTTTGAGAAAATGTTTTTTTTTTTTTTTCTCAAAAGAGACAGTCACAAAACAAGCTTAATCATCTACAGAGTAAATGAGTGCAGATTTTGCATCCCGCCAAACAACACAAGACATTCCTTCAAGTGTGACGTACTTGAAAAAGAAAGCGATTTTAACCTGAGTCATAACATTCAAACCTGCCTCATGAGTCATAAATCAAACAGTAGCAGCAATAGCACGCACGAATTTACAATCCTCAGGGACTGTAAGCACAGCGTCGAACCACTCGACCGTCCCCCAAATCTCTTCATTGTTGCACTTTTTTTGAAGCGAAATCTCTGCGCACCAAATCATCTTCTCCTTAGACTCACTTTCAGGGACATAAGTGTCCCACAAAACCATCAACTTACCACCATAATCCACCAATTTAACACTAGCATAATCATCAAACTTAGGTAACCCTTCTAAACCCTTTAGATTTCTCCTAGCCGATTCCCCTTTTCCAGAGTATATCCATAGAAACTCCCCATTGGGTCTATAAAAATAGACTATGTTCCCTATCATACAAACAGAAGACCAATCCTTCTCCCCACAAAATCCTACCACGTCACATGTTAAATCCTTTGGCTTTATAGTCACACCCTGTCCACACTCTGTCCTACAGATCGTATAAATCTTTCCTTCCAGATCTCCGACTCCGAATATCCGCTTTTGGAACGGCACAGGCTTCCAAGTTTGTGTCTTTGTGCTGAACACTTGAATACAGTTCAAAGAATCTACATTCTCGGAGCTTCCTGCTAAATACATCTTCCCATCAAGTTGGCTATTGGTGTGAGCCACTCGCATGCTTGGAGCTTCGAGCCAAGTGTGAGATCGACAGTCAAGGAAGGAGACGTTAGAGCATGGAGCATCTTCGATAGGTCCGTTAATGGCGTAGAGATGTGAACCAACAGCGACGATGCTAGACCATTCCAGAGGAGGAGAGTTGATGATTGGGATCGGAACCAGAAGATTGCCACTTGACTCATTCTTCTCCTTGCTTAGGGTTCTTCGATTAGGTTTTCGGCAGAGAGTGAACCAGCGAGGGTTATCTTCAGGAGAGTATCGTAAGCACAGATAGAGACAACTCTCGGTGCGACCTAACAGAGATCGAGTCTTGTAGAGATCTGGTGAAGCAATCAAGGAGCGGAAGCTCTTGGAGACTAAGGAGAGAGTCGGGTAATACAATCTCGACACACGAGCTAAGCAGCTCACTACCAAATCTTCTGGAAGTGAAGGATTCGAGGTCGCTATTTCTATCGACGGCTTTTTCCCTTTCATGCCGGTGGTAGCGGAAGCTGTGGACGACGACATTGGCTAAATTTGCTACCAGCTCAACGGAATATTAGGGATTTAATAACGGAAACGTGGTGGCGCGTGAGACTAAACCAACCAATAATTGGGCCTAGTGGGCCTAGATGTAGTAATTTCATTTTTTTTCAGAGCCCCAAACATCTAGAGCTGGAAATCAACAAGATGATATATAGGCCAAAACCTGAATTATTTGATCAATTCGGATAAGGAGCTTCAAAACAAAACTATGTCAATTCATGTGAAACTAGATATCATAATTGCTTCTTGAATTACGTAATTTGAAAAATAGTCTTTTGCATCGCCTTTTAATCAATTTTCAAACCCATCTTTCTCCTATTTCTTTCACACACACAACAAAAAACTAAAATACCAAACTGATTGTGTTCAGATTCCCGGAACATGCCTGCCCTGCATACCAAGAACAGTAGTAAACCAGTAAAAGTGACGAACATCTAGAGCAGAAATCACTAAGATAGGCCAAAACACTTACTTGTAATTAATGTGATTCATTGATCATATAGCCACATGACATGAGATGATACGTTTTAAAATGGGACTATTTGAAGTAATGAGCAATGCTGTTCCGAAGATGGTTTAGACAAAAGCTCTTTCACATTGATCTCCAAAAAAAAAAAGAGGTAAACGGTTTATATGATATTATGATGAAACATCCGAAGAAATTTAAAAAAAAAAAACTTTTATTAACGTCCCGAAGTAATTAAAAGTTTAAAACAGTTATCCTATTATTTTTGTTTTTAAAAAGTAAAATTGTAAATAGAATGGAATAGATCCCACCAAAAAAAGAAACTCTACAAAGTTAATACCATCAGGTTTCTTTTATTTGGAAAAGTAAAATCAAATAACAAAAAATAAAAATAATAATGAAAAACATACTTTAAAGCAATATATCAAAATCAATAGTTTTCTATGTGTGTCAAAATATTATCAGTACCAATCATAATTATAGTAGATAAACAATTATGGATATTTATATTTTATTGTCTAAAAGGAGAAATAATAAATTTAGATTTACCACAAAAATTTTTTTGGATAAGTCTAGTTTTCTCTCCTCTTATTTGTTTTATGTGTGTGCAAATGTTCTCTCTTCTCTATATATACACAGAGTTTACATTCTGAAACTCACAATTTTAAAACTGAAAGAAAAACCTTAAAATGTATAAAGCAGTGTTTTGGTTAATTACTTTGATTTTTCTCTTGTTTTCTGGATCATCAAACACAGCATTAGCCCGAATGGCATATGAAACACCCAACACAAGTAAGATTACAATCTGAGAAATTATATAGTTATGTTTCTTACATGGCCATACTTTGGTGGGATAATACATCTATCATAGAGATCAAATTGACGCGAATATATTTCTCAGCAAAATAAATTTGAATAACCTAATTGATCATTATTACATTGTTGTTTGGATGCTGAAAAAAAAAACAGAAGAGGGACAATGGGAAGAAAAGGTGATAAGAGGGAGCAAAATTGAAACACCAGGCAGCATTTCAAGGCGGGCACCTGACCCACCGACAAACCCCAAACCCTATTGATGATCATATTTAAAGCTTACTCTTTTATGATGTTACATAGCTCAGATGCGGAATAAAAAACCTCTTATTCGCAAACTAATGTTTATTTTGTCTTCTCACGTATATATATCATCTTCACACGGGCCTGTCAACAAATAAAAAAAATCAAGAGAATATGTTTTTTTTTTGTGTCAGGCCAACCAAAAGATATAGATCTATGGAATCTAATAGATACATAATACATGTACCGGATTCGGCTCAGAAAACCAACAGTTGAAGTATGTATAATTCATCTACAATGTGTTTGAGTCTTGTCGTGTACGTTTATGTTTGGATTTGATCAAAACCAGTATCGCTTAACCCAAATCGAACCGCATTATAATTATAGTAAACACATCAATCTCATTATTTTGATGGCAAATAAATAAACTGAAACTGAAATCATCGTAACAACTTAATAAATGAAAATCCATCAATAAGATCTTTTGCTAGAATTAAAACAATATTGAGATTAATAAAAGATTGATTTAAATAAGATCTTGTCTTTCAAACGTTAGAAACAACAGGTGACTCTCTCGTTAAGATTTTTCTCTCGAAGATAGCCTTAAAACGCATCTTCTTCGTTTGACCGTCTCTAAGAGTCTTACCAGACGAGAACATGGACTATTCTTCAAAAAGAATAGATAACGCATGCAAATTAAAAGAGTTGGGGACGACTTTTTCTTCGTTAGAGAAACCTTATTGTATGACTATAAATACACCTTCTCTCCAAAAGAAATCAAAAATCATTTTCTAAGACAAATACAAATTGACATAGACCAAAATATTTGGCTTATGAACGATTTATGCATTGTAAAACTCATTATTTAATTAAAATCAAAATGTATCACCGCCTGGTTTGGTTAATTGCTTTGATTGTTCTATTGTTCGTTGGATCATCAAACATAGAACAAGTAAGTTTCTAGTTATTGATAAACTTTATTCATTTCTCAAACCAAATTAAAGTTATTTATTTTATTAATATATTCATTGTATATATTCATGAAAATTTCATTTCAAAAAGGGTGCATGCATGTTAACTGTGAAAATGAATTTTATTTTTTTCTCATTCATGAATTCACATCTTTTCTGCACGGACGATCATTAGAAAGCATCCGTATGACTCTCAACATGGTAATTTTAAATATTCAAAAATATTGATGGTTTTCAATGTTTACTAATTGTATGTGAAGAAAAGGAAGAAAGGGTTTGGGATAAAATTGTGATCAAAGAAATCAAGATTGATGTTGGTGGAAGTAATTCAAGACGTGCAGGTCAAGGAAATGCATCAGATCCAGGCACCAAGATCTAGCGACAGTTTACCAATGATTATTATTACTAACTCGGACAATTTAGAAGAGTTCCGTAGATTCAAATTCATTCCATTTTTTAAACTAAAAGATATATGTCTATAAGTTTTGTCAATTAAACCTCCTCCTATCCAATGTCATCACATACATTTCCTTTCAGGACGAAGAAGTGTGTATATACACACACTTACAATTCAATCTTTTTATAAAGATCGAGAGATTAACAACGAAAGAACAACAAAAAATTCTTACAATTATCCTAAACAATAGTATATAACGTCGACGACCACCGCCGTTTCCGGTCATTTACATACACGTTACATTAATTTGAACCATAACAAAATAAGTCAAACTCTCACAAAGAAAAAGCTAAGTTCGGGTCCATTATTCCCTTCAGGACTCAACATATAAAAAGTCTCTGAATCTTTAGACCCAATAACTCTCTCAAAATAAGCTCTCATATACGCCATTTCGCCGTCGGGTCCTTCCGACTCCGAGTTTCCCGGCAAAACTCCGGCGCCCATAGACACCGGACGTAACAACTCCATCACGTTAAGATCTTCTTCGGTCGCTTCTCGTTTCACACCGTAACCCGTTTTCTCTCCTTTACAATACATTGTCCATAACGGTTCTTCCAAAATATCTGTCTTCTTCTCGGTTTTAGAATTGTTATTATCAGCTCGAGGCTGTTTCTCAGTCTCGAGAGCTATTCTCACCATTCCCGTGCTTAGCTCTTTTTGAAGCGTTGTGGTTTGCATGGCGAGCTCCACGACTAAAGAAGGTAAACATTTAGGGTTTTCTTGAATGGAAAGACTTACTCGGCCTTTACGGTATCCGAATAACGTTCCGGTGATTCTTGACGTGTTGTGATGTGGATCCGGTAAGCCTAAACCGGGATGTATAACCGGGATTTTGCATGCTACGGATGGTGTTGTAAAGATTGGGAAAGATCGAAACACGGTGCGTAAGACTCTGAAAACGTTTGTTCTGTTTTTCTTCTTTTTTGAAGATGGTGGCTGGAGGAGAGGATGTTGACGTGGCGGAGTGGTTGTGGACGTCGGAGAGGGTGTTGGAGACGAAGGAGGAATTGAGGAGGAGGAGGAAGAAGAACTTGTAGCCATTGGATTTGATGATTCTCCCATTAGACGACGATCGTACGGCGAAGAAAGAAGGAGAAGATCTTTCTTCGACGACCGACGACGACTAAAAGAACCAACGTCCTTGTAGAAATGTAGTCTTTTTTCTTTTTCTTTAGCTCTCTATTCCTCCTCCTTATTGAATTGATAATTTTCTCCTAGTACCAATCCTTATCCTTGAATTTGATTTTTTTGTTTTTCTTTTCTAAATTTCGTTTTTGTTAATTTCTTTTTTAAGAGAAGTTAATTAGGGATTTCAATGGTGGTTAAAACCGAAGCTATATTTGCAAGCAACAAATCGCATTTTTATGTTAGTTTTTCTAAGCTTGGTCATATTTTATAAATGTGTAGTGGTTGCTATTGTTTGCATAATCACTTGTTATGAAACTTTTATCCGGTTAAGTATATATAATGAAGCCAACAGTACAACAGGATCCGTGGCGCAATGGTAGCGCGTCTGACTCCAGATCAGAAGGTTGCGTGTTCGATTCACGTCGGGTTCAAATACCCCGAAAATTAGATCCTTAACTTTTTTATTCCTGTATTTATAGAAACGGCCCAATTGTTTTGCTGTATTTACAAAACGGCCCAACTTGTTTGCTGCTTCACTGAATGTACCCTCAAAACTTTTTTGGTTGCAACTGTAAAAACCTTATCCGCCATTAAAGGATTAGGAAAAGAAAAAAACTTTTCGTCAATGGACTACTTGTTGACATCACCTTCGTCACTGAGATTCTCCGATTTCATCTCTTCGATTCCCAAAGAAACCGATCACAAATGGCTTCGCTTCTCAGTAAATCTCGGCGATGCGAGGAGGTCGACGAGGACGAGGATAACTTGCGGTGCGATTTCGTCAAGGAGGAAACTTGCTGAGAGAGAGAGTGCGGAGAGAGAAAATAGAGTGCTGGTTCGGAGTCTTATGTCGAGGATTAGTGACAGAGAGCCATTGGTGAAGACGCTTGATAAGTACGTGAAGGTCGTAAGATGTGACCATTGTTTCTTACTCTTTGAAGAGCTTGGTAAAAGCGATAAATGGCTACAATGTCTCGAGGTAGTCCTAATTTGGAGTTTCAGCTTCTGTGTATTGTTAGAAGATTTTGGATTGTTTTTATGATCCTTTTAGCTCATTGATGGATTCATAGATTGTGTTTGTGGTTATTTATGTTCCAATGGCAAGACTGTATCATGAAACCATGCTTTGAGGTTTTACTTCTTCCTTGCTTGAATTTGTGTAGTTTTGAATTCCAGCTTCTGGGTCTTTGAAAGATTGGATTTTTATCAGTTTAGCTAAATGGTAGATTCATAAGCTGTGTTTTGTGTTCAGAAACAACACTTTAGCATGAAAGGTTCTGTGTGGAGGTGTGTTGGTGCTTTCATTCTTAACTTGCTGTGATTCTTCCTTCTATAGGTGTTCAGGTGGATGCAGAAACAGCGGTGGTATATCCCAGATAATGGAGTCTACTCGAAATTGATATCTGTAATGGGGAAAAAGGGTCAGACCCGTATGGCAATGTGGTTGTTTTCCGAGATGAAAAACAGTGGGTGTCGTCCTGATGCTTCTGTTTACAACGCTCTCATAACGGCTCATCTTCATACACGAGACAAGGCAAAAGCTTTAGAGAAAGTTCGTGGATACTTGGACAAAATGAAAGGGATTGAGCGGTGTCAACCCAATGTTGTGACTTATAATATCCTGTTGAGGGCTTTTGCTCAATCTGGTAAAGTGGACCAAGTCAATGCTTTGTTTAAGGACTTGGATATGAGTCCAGTTTCTCCAGACGTCTACACCTTCAACGGTGTTATGGATGCGTATGGGAAAAACGGGATGATTAAGGAGATGGAAGCTGTGCTTACTCGTATGAGGAGTAACGAGTGTAAGCCAGACATCATCACCTTTAATGTGCTTATTGACTCGTATGGTAAGAAGCAAGAGTTTGAGAAGATGGAGCAGACTTTCAAGAGTTTAATGCGGTCCAAGGAGAAGCCAACTCTGCCTACATTCAATTCAATGATTATAAATTACGGGAAAGCTCGTATGATAGATAAGGCGGAATGGGTTTTCAAAAAGATGAATGATATGAACTACATACCAAGTTTTATCACATATGAGTGCATGATCATGATGTACGGTTACTGTGGCTCTGTTTCCAGAGCTAGGGAAATATTTGAGGAGGTTGGTGAATCTGATAGGGTGTTGAAGGCGTCAACACTTAATGCCATGCTTGAAGTTTACTGTCGTAATGGTCTATACATTGAAGCAGATAAGCTTTTCCATAACGCAAGTGCTTTTCGGGTTCATCCAGATGCATCGACGTATAAGTTTCTATATAAGGCATATACCAAGGCAGATATGAAGGAGCAGGTCCAGATACTGATGAAGAAAATGGAGAAAGATGGAATTGTACCTAATAAGAGGTTCTTCTTGGAAGCCCTTGAAGTTTTCGGGTCAAGACTACCTGGTTCTGGTTCTGAAAACAGGAAATCAACTCGTTCCAGCAGGTCACGAGACAGCCCTAAAGGACGTGGTGGAAACCAATTGACTGAATTCCAAGATAAAGATGTAACAAACTGAACAAACTCTTTGCTGGATGTTAATCTGAGCGCACTGCACTCCCAATGAGTTATCCAGTCCTTTCCCTGAGTCATGGTTAGTATTCTTCTTTATTTGATACCCATCTCGAACTAAGATTATATGTTCTTATAGAGATGATGAATCTACCGCCATAGCTAGAGGTTCAGTTTGGTTGATTTTTATTATGCTTGAGACTAATTGACATTTTTGTCATACGATTTCAGAATAAGCATGTTTTCAGAGCTGTTCAAGATTGCAGAAAGAACTATTTGGAGAACTTGAGTGGACATGATAAAGGTTCCAGGGATGAATCAAGAAAGCCTAGTCAAGAAAAGCAGCCACTATTTGCTTCAGATCAAAATAATATGATGATCAAAGAGAAGAAAGAACTATTCACTAGAGTCTTGTAATCGATTGGTAAATTGTAACTGAAAAGTATCATATATATATAAACAAAACATCATTGTTGTTGGAATTACCCTAGCATGCTGAAGAAGAACACACATAACAAACATATCTGGTTTTTGGAACACAAGGTTTAACCATTACAATTTGAAAGTGTCTGAATCGTTGAAGCTTTTCAACTGTTTTCCTCTGCAAAATCAATTCATTCACATAAGAACAAATTTCTGTTTGTATCTCATAGGAGGAAGCAAGAACAAAGAAAGACAGTGATCTAGAAACATACCATTTATTGCTCCCATGTTGTGGTCTTCTTTGTAGACCCCCAAAGGAGAGCCATGCACAGAGAGCATCATCTCTCCAGCTTTTGGTAGCCTCAGAGTCTTTGGAGTCATTCCAAAAGAAAGTCTTTGCCCATTAACCTGCAAAATATAAAAGTTTCATTGTAGAGTCTCTCCTTGTATGCCCAAAATCTATCATTGAAATGCTCATTCTGCAACAGAGAATGTAATTGATAAATGTCGAAACCATAAACTCAATTTCTTCTCTCTAGATCAATGTACAAACAAAATCTCGAAGGAGAAAACATGCTAAAGAATCAAACAAAGAATTCTAGAGTAGGTACGAGATAATTTGCATCAAGACAGAAATAGGGAATATAATCATAAATACATACCCCAGGAGTCTGAAAAGCATCATGGCCTGGAAGCATTTGGTTCTCAGATGTCCCCTGAAAGACCTAATAACCATTGGAAAATAGCAAATTAGCGTTTTCTACTTACTGTCCTGAAGTAGTTTTGCATACTTTTGGAAGGCCGAAGAAAAATACAAGGTTGACAAAATTAAAATTGATAAAACCTAAACATCACTAAAAGAAACAAGTAAAGGCACTACTCAGTTTGGTGAAAGCCTGCAAAATTGATAAAAGCAGATGACAAATTCACTAAATGTTCTACAACAGTTGTATCTAATCATTCAAGTCTGTTCTAATAGGATTAAGGGAACCACCAGAAAGAAAATGGCAGGAAGACAAGATATAAACTTACAAGATTATCGAGCTGTGGGTTATCAGTTCCTAACAGGTTAGCTTTCACTGCCACCAAAGACAAAAATAAAAGTAAAATTCAAAGTCAAATTCCTAACAAAAGAACCTAAGTGAGCTTTACATACCGTTGTCAGGTAAATCATAGCCACCAAGAGATGACCTACTGTATAAATCGGTAAAACGCATCGACAAGCGTTTCAAAATAGAATAATTCATGTCAACGCCATTCTCATTTCCAGCAAACGAATCACCATTTTCGTCTCTCCACTTTAACTCAATCTCCCCAGTTTCTTCGTTTCTCGATATCGATAAATCCGGAAGATTCTCTTTAAAGAAGTCTAACACAGGAGTGTGTAGCTGTTCCTCAGTAAAATACGAACGAAGCAACCGCAATGCAGTTAACATTTGTTCAATCTCAACATCACGGATTGCTCTAATCGCAGCAATTTGTCTTTCGACTACACAATGTTACCCAATACACCAAAAATCAGATCATGATAATCCTAAATTTCTGAGTTGGGTATTGGAATAATTGATACCTTCTTCGTCGACGAAGTCTTCTTTCTTCTCTTCGATTCGAATTCGTTTCTCGTCGTTCCTATCTTCTTCAGTGAGTTTGACACACTCCTTTGCTTTTCGCTTCGGCATTATCGATTTCTTTCGAAGAATTAGATGCTCAATTCGAGGAATTGATTGCAATTTCAAATCACAATCTGAAATTCAAAACCCTAGAAACAGTGAGGAAGATGAAAAACCCCCAAAATCAAAAGGGGTTTTGAAAATAATATTAAATAAATAAATGGGCGGGAGTTACGCTTAAACGAAATTAAAGAAACGAAATTACGAAAATATCCATAAAGTTGAATACGGCCCATGGGCTCAATAATATTATGATCACCAAATAACATTTCTAAATAAAGCCCGAATTGTGATATTTTTTTAAAAATAGTTATGTTTCTAATAAATTCGATGTATTTAAAAGTTGTGGTGACAAAAGATCGGAAAAAGAAAAAGAATGTTCTTTCTTTCACGGTGTCCACAAGGCTGACAAGCATGATTAAGACGACCACTAAAGTTTTCTTGACACCAACATTGTACTTACTTTAGATGCTCTTCACGAGTTTGCTTCAAATGTAATAAAAAAACTTCTTTTAGTTACATGAATCGAGATCTTATTACTGAACTAATTATGGGAGAATATTCCCCATTTTTCTAATATTAATGGCGAGGTATCAATCTACATCTATAGCCAATTTAGCCACGTGTGTGGGCCAACTTTTATCCGTTGAATAAGTGCTTCAACGTATAATTAAAGACTTTTGAAACTCTTATATGGACATATAATTAAATGACTTGGCCTCAACGTATACATCATAGTTTTATATCTCATCTCTACCTTCCATAGAAACTCATTTGAAACTTTTGGGCAGAGAGTCTGAACAATCGCTTTGTTGTCGTCAAGAACGATACGTCCCTATAAATGTAAGTTATTTTGTTTCTCTAAATTCAGAAATATCCCACCTAAAAATTCGACTGTTTGGTATTTTTAGTAACAAGCTTCATGAATAATATTGGAGATTTTCTTGGATAAATTATTGATTTTCATCTAAGTTATTCCAAGTTTATGAATTTCCCACTCATCATATTTAGAAGAACTTTGATTTTTTTTCTTGGGTGGCTTTTGGGTCAAAACAAAAGAATGATAAAGTCTCATTATTATTTTGAGCTTTTGTTCATGTACTGTGTGGTCAAAGACAGTAACATAAAGTCTTTGTTGGCTTTGAGTTTTAGCGTATACGCGTAAGACTGGTTTTAACATTTTCAATAGTTGACTAATCTCTATTTTCAATTTTGTTTTCGGGAAAGTTCGAGGATTCTTCAAAATTTATTGTTTATATGAATCTGTTTCTGTTTAAACGTTGAACATCATTTTCTTTTTGTGTTTATCCTCTGTGATTAATCTCTTTGTTTGTTTCTCTATCAATAGTAGCAATGTCGCTGGTTCGAACAGTGACGATCGTTCTTTTTATAATCGCGTTTCTGCAAAACGCTGCGGCTCAGAAAAGACAGCAAAGTATTGTTAAGTCTCGCGGTGCGGTTGCGACAGATGATGGACGGTGTTCTGTTATCGGGATGCGTGTTCTTCGTGAAGGAGGAAACGCGATTGATGCGTCTGTGGCTGCTGCTCTGTGTTTGGGCGTTGTAAGTCCCGCGTCTAGCGGTATAGGCGGTGGAGCGTTTACAGTGGTTAAGATAGCTGGTGGGAAAGAAATTGCTTATGATTCTAGAGAAACCGCTCCTCTAAGAGCCACTGAGGTAAAACGCGTTTTAGTAATAATGTCTTTCTTTATCCTCTGATCAAATATGCGTTTTGTAATAAGCGTTTTCGTTAAAAGTCTTTGTGAATAGTACACAGTCTTGGTTTTTTCTCATGAGCTTAAATAACGTTTTCCTTATACGTTTTTGAATCAAAGGCATTATTTATTGGTTGTTTCACTTGATGCAGAATATGTATGGAGGTAATGTTGACCTAAAGAAGAAAGGAGCCTTATCAGTAGGCGTTCCCGGGGAAGTTGCAGGTCTATTCACGGCTTGGAAACAACATGGGAAGCTACCGTGGAAGCGGTTAGTGACTCCTGCAGAGAAACTTGCAGAGGGATTCAAGATTTCCAAGTATCTTTATATGCAGATGAACGCGACTAGAAGCGATATCTTAGCAGACAAAGGTCTCTCTGACCTATTTGTTTCAAATGGAGAGCTCAAGAAACCAGGGACGATTTGCCATAACCCAAAATTGGCTTTAACCTTGAAGCTAATTGGAGAGTACGGTCCAAAAGCATTTTACAATGGCACAGTTGGGGTTAACCTAGCGAGAGATATCAAAAAATCTGGAGGAATAATAACTTTGAAAGATCTGCAAAGTTATAGAGTTAAGATTAAAGAACCGTTGTCTGCAGACATTCTTGGATATAGAGTCCTTGGTATGCCTCCTCCTTCATCTGGTGGCGCTGCAATGATGCTTGTAAGTTCGGTTTTTTCGTGACAGAGTTTCACATTTGATCAAACCTAAGTTTCAAAATATTTATACGGAGTTTAATTTCTTGTGTTGCAGGTTTTGAACATTCTTTCTCAATATGGGATTCCATCAGGTGTTTCAGGCCCTCTCGGTGTTCATCGACTAATCGAGGCTCTGAAACATGCATTCGCAGTTAGAATGAACCTCGGGGATCCAGATTTCACTGATGTTACCAAGGTTGTTTCGGATATGTTGTCGCCAAAGTTTGCAAAAGACTTGAAGAGCAAGATAAACGACCAAAAAACTTTTGATCCAAAATATTACGGGGGCATGTAAGTTCTAATATTTGTTAACACGTAGATTTCTTCTTAAATTCATGATTTATAGATCTTTCTATCTCCAATTCATAGGTGGAATCAGATCGACGACCACGGGACAAGTCATTTATCGATCATAGACCGCGAGAGGAACGCTGTGTCTATGACTAGTACAATAAATGGTTACTTTGGGGCATTGATGCTATCTCCGAGCACAGGAATAGTTCTGAACAACGAAATGGACGATTTCTCAATCCCTATGAAATCTAACGGTAACTTAGATGTTCCACCACCAGCACCAGCTAACTTCATCCGTCCTGGAAAACGACCTTTGTCCTCTATGTCACCCACCATTGTACTCAAGGTAAGGGGAAAAACCCTATTACTTGTGATACACGAAACTCTTAATTAGGGATATAAAAGATAGTTATCTCCTCTTTTGTTTACTTAGGACGGTAAAGTGAAAGCCGCTGTGGGTGCGAGCGGAGGAGCCAACATTATTGCCGGGACAACGGAAGTTTACTTGAATCATTTTTTCCTCAAGATGGATCCTCTTTCTTCCGTCTTAGCTCCAAGAATCTACCATCAGGTTTGTTACGTTATTATTACTTGTACACAATAAAAAAGCTTACCTTTTTGTTTCGTAACTAAAATTTGCGATTGGTAATGTCATTTTCAGCTGATACCAAACAGAGCTTCGTACGAGAACTGGACAACAGTATTCAATGATCATTTCGAGATTCCTAAAGCAACAAGAGTTGTGTTGGAGAAGAAAGGTCATGTCCTATCTCCTATTGCCGGAGGGACGATTGCTCAGTTCATAGTTCAAGAATCCGGTGAGAACTCCGGTGGAAGAAGTGAGCTTGTGGCAGTTAGTGATCCTCGAAAAGGAGGGTTCCCTTCAGGATATTGAGAATTTTAGATCGAGATTTATTTTATGTTTTTATTGTTTCTTTGATTATTGAACCGAACTTTGTGATGAATATATTTTTATTTCACTATCAAAACTCGTTGCATTGGCTAACCAAAATCTGGACCAATTTATTATCATACTCAGGGTTAGGCCTCCTAGCTAGTCCTACATGCAATGGCTAACCAAAATAACACATCAGAATTCAGAAGATAATAAGCAACCAGAATGATTAAGCATGAATTTCAGAATCAATAAAATGGGATATACAGATTCTATATTGATGTGTATTTTGTATAGAGTTTAGCTAAATTAATGAAAATTATTAACAAGCAAAAATAAGCATTAAGAGATCAATTTAGTGCAAGTGGACAACTGTTACCTATAGATTTTTAAATACAATTTATACAAGATAAAATCAATTATTCTCAATTAAAATTTTTATTTTAAAGATTTCTTAAAAAAAAAAAGATAGATAACTAATTATTAGAAGTTAAACATTTAAAGAACATTTAAAACATTGACCAACAATAGATGGAAATTTCTTTAAGAGT
The DNA here is from genome assembly GCF_000001735.4 of Arabidopsis thaliana. Classification (NCBI taxonomy): domain Eukaryota; kingdom Viridiplantae; phylum Streptophyta; class Magnoliopsida; order Brassicales; family Brassicaceae; genus Arabidopsis; species Arabidopsis thaliana. The sequence goes on from NC_003075.7 coordinate 18,403,413, forward strand.
TACAACTTTTGGAAAGGGTTTTATATTCATAATTTACCTTCATTTTGGAAAGGGTTTTACATTCATAACTTACCTTCCATGAAAATCTCAGATGAGAGTTTGACCACAGGTCTTATTTAATACTCGTCTGAACAAACTCTTGTCCCTAGGGACGAAAGAGGACGAGATCTCTAAGAAAGAGACATCCATATGAATTGTAAGTCATTTTCTTTTTTTCTAAATCCAATACAAAAATTATTAACGATTTTATACGTTACGTTCTGTGATTAATCTCTCTGGTTTCATTCTCTATTGATCGTAGCATTTATGTCGCTCGTTCGTACTGCGACGATCGCTCTTCTTCTAATCGCGTTTCTGCAAAACGCTAACGCTGTGAAAAATCTGCAAAGTATTGTTGCGTATCACGGTGCGGTTGCGACAGACGATGGACGGTGTTCTGCAATAGGGACGAATGTTCTTCGTCAAGGAGGAAACGCGATTGATGCGTCGGTGGCTGCTGCTCTTTGTTTGGGCGTTGTCAGTCCCGCATCTAGCGGTATAGGCGGTGGAGCGTTTACAATGATTAAGCTAGCTAATGGCACGGAAGTTGCTTATGATTCCAGAGAAACCGCTCCTCTAAGCGCCACTGAGGTAAGTAACACGTTTTACAGTAATAACGTCTTTCTTTTTACTCTTCCCAAAATGAGCATTTTGGATAACGTACGTTTTTGAGTTATGGACAGTGTTTTTTTAATCAAAGATATTTATTGGCTGTTTCTCTTGATGTAGGATATGTATGGTGATAATCCTGAGCGAAAGAAGAAAGGATCCTTGTCAGTAGGCGTTCCCGGGGAAGTCGCGGGTCTATACACGGCTTGGACACAACACGGGAAGTTACCGTGGAAGCAGTTAGTAGAACCTGCTGAGAAACTTGCAGCTGAAGGATTCAAGATTTCAAAATATCTCTATATGCAGATGAATGCGACTAGAAGCGATATCTTAGCGGACAAAGGTCTCTCTGAGCTATTTGTTTCAAATGGAGAGCTCAAGAAACCAGGGGCGATTTGCCGTAACCCGAAATTGGCTGATACACTAAGCCAAATCGCTGAATACGGTCCAAAAGCGTTTTACAATGGCACGGTTGGGTTTAACCTAGTGAGTGATATACAAAAAGCCGGAGGGATAATAACTTTGAAAGATTTGCAGAATTACAACGTTAAGGTTAAAGAACCATTATCTACGGAGATTCTTGGATACCGATTACTCGGCATGCCTCCTCCTTCATCTGGTGGCCCTGCAATGATGCTTGTAAGTAAAGTATTTTTGTGAAAATTTCACATTTCATCAAACCTAGGTTTATCTTTTGGAGTTTCTCTTGTGTTGCAGATTTTGAACATTCTTGCTCAATATGGTATTCCATCGGGTGTTTCCGGCCCCCTCGGTGTTCATCGACTAGTTGAGGCTCTCAAACATGCATTCGCAGTTAGAATGAACCTCGGGGATCCAGATTTTGTCCCTGAAGTTACTAATGTTGTTGCAGATATGTTATCTCCAAAGTTTGCACAAGACTTGAAGAGCAAGATAAACGATGAGAAGACCTTTGATCCAAAATATTACGGTGGCAAGTAGGTTTTTTCAATCTTTTTCCGCAAATCTTTTTTCTTCGATTCTGGATATCTCAATCTTTTTCTCCTATTCGTAGATGGGGTCAGATCAAGGATCATGGGACGAGCCATTTATCGATAATAGATTCTGAGAGAAATGCTGTTTCAATGACTAGTACAATCAACGGATACTTTGGGGCAATAATGCTGTCTCCGAGCACCGGAATCGTTCTAAACAACGAAATGGACGATTTCTCGATCCCGACGAAATCCGGAGGTGACCCAGATGTGCCCCCACCAGCACCGGCTAACTTCATCCGACCGGGGAAACGACCTTTGTCCTCTATGACTCCCACCATTGTACTCAAGGCAAGAAAAAAGAAAAAACCCTAGCTCTTGTGCTACAAGTAACTCTGAGTACTTTAGGTTCTAAACGATGGTTACTTCTGTGTTGGTTTACACAGGACGGTAAAGTGAAAGCAGCATTGGGTGCGAGTGGAGGAATGTACATCATCGCCGGTACAACACAAGTTTACTTAAATCATTTCTTCCTCAACATGGATCCTCTCTCTTCCGTTGTTGCTCCAAGAATCTACCACCAGGTTTTTGCTATTTTTTGTCCTTGTACCCAAGATAGAAACTTTCTTGTTCTTTGCTAATTTTACTTTTGTAACCTCATTTGTAGCTGATACCGAACAAAGCTTCGTATGAGAATTGGACGACAGTGTATAGTGACCATTTCGAGATTCCTGAAGAGATAAGACTTGTGTTGGAGAAGAAAGGTCAAGTCCTAACGCCGATCGCCGGAGGGACGATTTCTCAGCTCATAGTTGAACAATCCGATGGAAAATCCGGTGGAATTAGTAAGCTTGTGGCGGTTAGTGATCCAAGGAAAGGAGGGTTCCCTTCAGGATATTGAAATTTGGATTTGACTTTGTTTTCAATTATATATCATCGAACTTGTGATGTACTAGTATGAACCTTTATATTCGATGAATATAATATGAAAGTAATAAAGTTTGTTTGCGATAATGTTGTTGATCCAGAGATTTTTCTTTAATCATAAATTCATAATAGTTAGTATGGTGAATATTGGAATTAAACTACTAAACCTTTTGCTCTTGCATTAGTGGGGGTCGTGGTATGAGTCGATGACCAGTAAAAGACAAAATTAATAAAGATCTTAATGTAAATGCGTTGGTTGTTATGGACGACAGCTCTATTAGCATAATTAATTAGCATGACTTGATGATCCTTCGTCAAGTGATAGTCATGTACACGTCTAAGACCAAATGTGAAAATTGTGATAATCTTGAAACCTATATAGTACTATTTCATATTTTATATACAATGTTAATTAGCTCGGAGTTAGGTCCACTAACTAAGTCTAATTACTAAAATAATACAATCTTCTAACTTAACAACTAATCATGGTGCACATGCAAAATTAAAATTAAAAAAAAAGATTTGGAGGATTAATACTCCAAAGTCCAAACCTTGGATACTCCGCCTCTAGTCAGTGACACGTCATATAATTAGCAGACGATAATCGGAAGAGATTTGTTACAGTGTCACTGTCGGTTGCTTAATCAGCAATCTCATTCAAATGGAATCTTAATACATGTAGGAATCTTTTTCCTAAGAATCATATTTGACACGTCATCATTTCTTAAAAATCTTTTGATCCTCCTACTTAAGTAGCACTAATCAATCCCTCACTAAACTCTAGTCTTAATCACACTATATATATATAGTACTAGTGTGATTTGCCCAACTTGTCATCATTATCTCTATCTAATAAATGGCGTTACAAAGGCAACTCCTGAAGAGAGCTACTTCCGATATCTATCACCGCCGTGCGATCTCTCTCCTCCGTACTGATTTCTCTACTTCTCCTTCGATTGCTGATGCTCCGCCGCACATTCCGCCGTTCGTTCACCAGCCACGGCCGTATAAAGGTCCTTCCGCCGATGAGGTTTTACAGAAACGGAAGAAGTTTCTCGGACCTTCTCTTTTCCACTACTACCAGAAGCCTGTACGTCCGTTTATGTTTTCGTTTTCTCGTTCTGCTGATACCGAATTGAGATTTTGTTATATTGATTTTGGCGATCGCGATTTATCAGTACGCAATCGGGGATTTCAAATTTGTAGTTGTGATTTTCGATCGATTCATTAGCTCCCGAAGACTAAGAGGATTTGTGGACTTAGAAGCCAGCTTGATGATCCATGGATCTCTGATTATTCAGTGTTGATGTTATGTTGCAGCTTAACATCGTTGAAGGGAAGATGCAGTACTTGTATGATGAGAGTGGTAGGCGATATCTGGATGCCTTTGCTGGAATAGTCACTGTGTCGTGCGGTCACTGCCATCCGGATATTCTTAATGCGATTACGGAACAGAGCAAGCTACTTCAGCACGCGACTACTATTTACCTGCATCATGCCATTGGTGATTTTGCTGAAGCATTGGCTGCCAAGATGCCCGGAAATCTTAAGGTACTTGAGAGTTTTAAACAAACAAGTCTGAATGATGTAGTTAGGTTTCTCTTGTTGGTTTATCGAGGAATCAGCATGCTCTATGATTTGGATGCAGGTTGTGTACTTTGTGAATTCTGGCTCAGAAGCTAATGAGCTAGCAATGATGATGGCTAGGCTTTACACTGGTAGCCTTGAGATGATTTCCTTGAGAAATGCTTATCATGGTGGAAGTTCCAATACTATTGGACTAACTGCTCTTAACACATGGAAGTACCCATTACCTCAGGTTTTCCCCAGAGACTTTCATTTAATGAATTGATTCCTCTTCAAAGTTGAGATATTTTCTTTAGCATTGATTTTTGCCTCTCAAGCCGAGTCTTTCATCTTTAGCCTCGTTTTAGACCCATCAGAATAAAATTCTCTGCAAAGTAGTTCTCTGCCATAGACTGCTTGTAAATTTTGGTTGCCAATTCTGTTATTGTGCAGGGGGAAATCCATCACGTAGTAAATCCAGATCCATACCGTGGAGTTTTTGGCTCTGATGGTTCTCTTTATGCTAAAGATGTTCATGACCACATCGAGTATGGTACCTCTGGAAAAGTAGCTGGATTTATCGCAGAGACCATCCAGGTTTTTGTTTGTTTAAACAAACCATCAAGTGAAATTTAGTGATTTACCACTCTCTTGAACATAATCGTCACCATGCCATTATCATTTTTACTTCAGGGGGTCGGAGGAGCTGTAGAATTGGCTCCTGGTTACTTAAAGTCGGTTTATGAAATTGTTCGCAACGCTGGTGGTGTATGCATTGCTGATGAAGTCCAAACTGGATTTGGGCGAACAGGAAGCCACTATTGGGGTTTCCAGACTCAAGATGTGGTTCCTGACATAGTCACAATGGCAAAGGTTTGTCAAAAGAAGTTGTTACCACTTGCTCTGTTCTTACTTCTTACCATATGCTATGTTCTCCATTCTTTGACTACGTTTACTGTTATATACTTAAAGAAACATGTGTAGTTCACTAATAATTGACACCGGTTATATTCACAGGGAATTGGAAATGGATTGCCATTAGGAGCTGTGGTGACTACACCAGAAATCGCAAGTGTTTTAGCTAGCAAGATTCTGTTCAACACTTTTGGTGGGAACCCGGTTTGTTCAGCTGGTGGACTTGCGGTTCTAAACGTTATTGATAAGGAGAAACGCCAAGAACATTGTGCTGAAGTTGGTTCACACCTTATACAACGTTTGAAAGATGTGCAGAAAAGACATGATAGTAAGTACCAAACAAACTTATATAATCAGATCATTTACTCTGTTTTTACTTACAACCGTGTCTGTTTGGTTTCAGTCATTGGAGACGTGAGAGGAAGAGGGTTAATGGTTGGGATTGAGCTTGTGAGTGACCGGAAAGACAAGACACCAGCCAAGGCTGAAACATCTGTCTTGTTTGAGCAACTTAGAGGTAAACAACATTAAAGCCAAAAGCATCGATTTGATAAGCATCAGTTGGTTAACCAAAATGTTTTGCTCCTTTCTCTTAATGAAGAACTTGGCATTCTCGTCGGAAAAGGAGGACTTCATGGGAACGTTTTCAGGATAAAGCCACCAATGTGTTTCACTAAAGATGATGCAGGTAAATTCTTAGTTTATATATCGCTTAAAATTATGAAGTTTCACCAAAGAACAAAACGAGATTGTATAATATCTATAATGAATTTGTGTGTGTTGTAATGTATCCACAGATTTCTTGGTAGATGCATTGGACTATTCCATCTCCAGGTTGTGAACAAGGATGAAACAAAGCCAACGAGAGTTTTTAACCATATGAACCGTTTTAATGTTTCCGCGTCTTTGTAACGAAAACCAAGCCAAGTCTCATCTCCTTTGATTTCAGAATAAATAAATAAAATTTATTTATTTCTCAGTGTTGCTATGACATAATACAAATACATTAGAAAAGCCCAATTATTTTTGTTTTCTTTGTTAAAATTCCCATATTTCATCTGGTGGACTTAAAAAAATAAAATTATACATGAGCTATATATTATTCTGCTAAAGCATACTTTAAATAATAAAAATTTAAATTCTATAGATATATTTTGTGTTTCGGATTAAAAAGAACACTCCAAATCATAGAACTAACAATACATGATTTTGATTATATAAAAAAGAAAATCAATAACACATGATTTTGTTTCGATATCAAACTCCATGAACCAAAAAACCTTATAATGTGGAAGGATTACTAAGATTTAAATATTTTTTTTTTCTTTTTAAAACACTTTATTAAATTTTTGATATCATTTATATTAATATTTTGTTGATTTTAGTTTAATAAATAAATTAGTATCAAAAATAATATTGTAGAAGATAAATGTTACTTTAGATCCTATTTCTTTCACTAAAATAGGTACAAGCATTTATAGCCATTAATTATTCTTTGTATAGTTAAAAATCCCATAATAATTAATGGTGGACCCGTAAAGGTTGCGAAAAGTCATACACGTTCCAAAACAAAAAGTCGCAAGTCTACATTTTCCTTCTTCCAGAACCATAACACGTCTCCTCCCATTTCTTCGTAAATACGTTTCTCCTCTCTGACCCATCACGATCACAATCTAACAAAAAGAGTTTTCAACAAAAATCAGCAATCGTGGCGAAGCTATATAAGAAAGAGGAGGAGAGACACAAAGCGATGGAAGCAGAAGTAGAAGAGGAAGAAGAAGACATGTTCGAAGACGCCGTGTGTACCACGCAAGCAAGAGTCAACACGCCATTGTCCGTAATCACAGAGGCCTTCGAAGATCTCGCGGATCTGGTGAAACCGCAACGATCTGATGAGATCGATGAAGACGAATTAAGGCTTGATGATTTCTGCAGTGCGTGTACTCACGTCTCTGTTCTCTTCAATTGTCTTGGATTCGCTTTCAAATTTGCGGAAATGGAGTACATCGCCAAGGTTAAGGATTTGGTGGAAGCGTCGAAAACGTTCGAAACGTTACACAACATTCTTGACCTAGACGTGGAGAAAGAAACGGTTAAAACACCGGGGAGCCATTCGCGTAACCTAAGACGTGTGAGACAAGGTTTAGATCTGATCCGAGCCATCTTTGAACAATTTTTGATCGCAGATGACTATTCGTTGAAAGACGCTGCGACAACGGCTTACACGGAAGTGTGTGCACCGTTCCATACGTGGGCCGTTAGAACCGCGGTTTACGCCGGAATGTATACACTTCCGACGAGGGATCAACTTCTCTTACGGCTCAATGAAACTGATCAATCGGTTGAGAAGAACATGAGGAGGTACATGGAAGCATCGCGACCTATCATAGAATATATTGACAAGCTTTACATTGAAAGGAATATTAAACTCGATTGGTAAAAAATTTGTTCTGCATCAAGTACTATATATTAAGGCAAAATTTGTCTTGTAAATTACTATTATTTTTTCAATTAATTTTTGTTCTTGTAATTCAAAAATGGAGCTTTGAGGCCTCCCAAAAATAATTGTTTCTCACCTTATGTAATGCGTTGAGCAAATTAAAACGTTCTTGAAAAGAAAAATGCAAATCCTCTAGTCTTAATTACATCAAGTTTGATGTTCGCGATCTCTAATGAGTCCTCATCTTCATTGTTCAATATCTGGGTTAATCTTACGTTTATCAATTATAAAGTTCTTGGATCCATAACTTCAATTTCAACACAGTTACGTTATGTGTAATCCAAATAAGTTTATCTATTGTATATTAGGAAATATACATTAATCTGAACCTATGATCAACAATGTCTGGGTGGTGTAGTCGGTTATCACGCTAGTCTCACACACTAGAGGTCCCCGGTTCGAACCCGGGCTCAGACATAATTTTTTTATTTTTATTTTTTATTTTTTTTATTTTAAAGGATTCTACAGCGTTTAATTGCTGATTTCATAACTTTCATAATGATTTTTGCCTTACTTATATCATTCATGATATACTATATTTACTTGTTGCGTATCAAAGTTTTTTTTAGTCCAGTAAATCACATACGCTATCCGATTATTTGAACTCTAATAGTAAAACATTAACATCATTATTACAAAGAACTAGTCCACATGACCACATGTTAAGGTCAATGTTAATGTCGTTTTATATGTTTGTAAAACTTTTAATTGAGTACCATGCATATAAACTTTTCTTGGTTTTGAATTTGGTCTGAATAATTTAACTACGAATTTTTTTCAAAAAAAGTTTGATATATTTTCCCACTTAGAGCATCATTATTGATGATCTCTTAAAACAATTTTTATGTTAAGAGATATGTTTTATAATGGCTTATAACTATAAAAAGTAAGAGACTTTAAAACACTTTTGTTAGTTATAAGACATATCTCTTAACATAAAAGTTATGTTAGGAGACCATCAATAAGGATGGTCTTACTAGCAAAGAACTGGACTTTTAGATAAGCAACTCCAATATTTAAGATATGAAAAGAGGTCAAGAAGAGAAAATTAAGATTGTGATTATGTTTATGGATTGGCCTTTAGGGAGAAGTATGAGACAGATTAGCAGATTGCCCCCAATCACTTGTTATTGGCTCCAAACTATAATTACTAAATATATAATAGTAATATTACAACTACGTACAAAACCAACATAATCCAAATCCAAATGATGAACTTAATTATTTGAACTCATAAGTAGACGAAACATATAAGTAGAACTATATGGGAACAAATCACTTATAAAAATTAGATTATTTTTTATAAAATAGGTAGAAAATGTTTTGGTATAAGCCTTATAGTACACCCAAATCACATATATATATATATATATATATATATATATATATTCATGTGAAATAAAAGGAACTATATATATATGGCTATGGACTAACGCATATACAAAACCATTCACGATGAACTAGAAAGTCAATCCTATTATTTAATGATGTAGATTTCGAGAGTGGAGTGGCAAGTATTGTCCATTATCATCAAACATACTAAAGTCGGTCCACTAAATTCCATGTCTCACTCGTTTCTTTAGAACTAATTAATTAGTGTTAATCTAAGTGGAAATTGAGTCGGTCAATTGCAATGATAAATTATACCAAATTTAGAAGTGTTATGAAAAACTAAAAAGAAATATTTTGGTGAATAGGTGCGTGTGCCTATCCTTAAAGCATCTCAACTTTAATTTTCCTTATACAATAGCGTGGTGCTAAATTGCTAATTATATTAATTTCTAGTAAAGTTTTTGTCTTTTTTTTTTTTTTTTCTTTTTTGATAACTCAATTTCTCGGAAAGTTATATGCAGTTTCTTGTTTTATTTTTAAAAGTGATTATAAAATGTAGTCACTGACTCGAATATTTGGGGTATGATATATGTAAACACGAGCAAATATATTCTAGAGATATCAAATTTGAAGCTCTAAAACGTTTCTAATTAACTGCACCAATGATCATTCTAAACGTTAACCCTACCTACTATTTGAATGGAGAAATAATTATTCTCTCTGAAGAGAGAAAGATAATGTTCTTATTTGCATGTTGTAGAATTGGAAGCTATAGTTTATTGGATCAAAGCCCTCTTGTTGGTAACCTTTTCTAAGTACTTATATCTTTGTTGTTCTCTTGTCGTGAATTTGATCAATGCATTTTTATTGTTATCTACTATAAAGCAAGTACATGTTAGTGGTTGAATCATACCAGATAAGATATATGTCCACAGATTTATAAAGATGTCAAATTTTTAATCATCTTCATATTTGCGTTCTTATCTAATTTTGACATATACTTTTCTACATCATACCAGATAAGATATATGTCCACAGATTTATAAAGATGTCAAATTTTTAATCATCTTCATATTTGCGTTCTTATCTAATTTTGACATATACTTTTCTACAATTTCGTCTTTTTTAAAGATGTAAATTATCATTCCACAGACTACCGTTAAATCATTAATGAATGATAAAATCTAAAACGTACATATATATTACTTAGCGAACCATGCAAAGATCTATCATATTTTTGTTTATATGACGAGATGTGAATGTATTGGACCATAGTTTGTGCCGCTGGTATAAGAGCCGCCCTTAAAGCGAAAGCCACAAACTAGATAAAACCTCCCCCTATAAGTAATTTCTAAATGAATCATTATTAATAATATGTGTAAATTTGTGGAACAACCGACTCCCCATAGTTTAATCACCTAAGACATCAAGGCTATCAAAGAGAGAAATATATTAATTAAGAGCGGCAATGAAATCGTAGAAACCTCTATAAATAGGCACTCTTCTACAAACTCAACCTTCACTTCGAAAATCTTAACCACATCTTATTCTTAACACATTTATTTTGTTAACCAACACTAAAAAGTAATGTCGTCCATTGGAGCAAGTTACGCACACCTACAAGTCATGCAGAAGAAGCAGAAGGAGAAGATGAAAAAGCTAGAAAAGGAGAGAAACTTCGACCACGATGAAGCTCATAGACTCCCTGTCGAAACATCTTTTGCGTCCGGAAGGATTTCTAATAAAATCTATCCTTCTCGTTTGTCTTATGAACAAGTAGAGTTCAAATCACAAAAGTGAAGTTCAAAGTAATGAAATTCTTGAAAAGGATCTTCAGAGCCTTCTCTCCCAAGTATTTGTCCTTTGTGTTTGCATGTAATTATGTATGTATGTGTGATGTGTCTAAAACGTATCTTGGTCGTCTTTGTAGTTTTGTGAAAGTGTACAATTTGTGTGTTTATGTTATCAAGTGTTAAAAGGTTATTCCATTGACACACGCCCATTACTAGGTTTGACACATGATCTAAAAGTAAGTTGCAAGATTTGAAATTTGGTAATATTGGGCTGCTATTACTTTATTTTTGACCCAACAATTGTTCATAGATCCATGAAAAGGTAAAAGAAGAAATGGAGAGGAAAAGATCTAACACACAGAGAGCCAAACAACTCTGTTAGTTCATCACAGGTTCAAACCAAAGTCTACTAAACATAAGAAGAGTCTTCCCATCCGTTCTACATTAAAAATAACAAACCAAACTCAACAGAGTACTCAACTTTTGTCCGCACTGAGCTAAATTCCTAAGAGCCTGCTACGAAAACAATGACCTGAAATTCCCAAGAACCAGCAAGATCACTTGTTATTATTCGCTGCAAGTTTAGCTGCAACTTGCTCCTCTGACAAGGGTAAGTAATATATCCTGGGGATCGCTTTTGTCTTCTTGAATAGATCATCAAGAGTGACAATGGGAGGTTCTTGTTCCTCAGGGGCTATAGGAGGAGGGGGAGGCAGAGGAAGACGTTCTACAACGTGAGGTGGTTTGGCCAGAGGTGGTGGTGGTGGAAGAGCAGTTGGAGGTGGCCGCGAAAGAGTCTGAGCTTGTGGCTGATGCTGAGGCTGAGGAGGCAGAGGAGCTTCCAGTTTTTCTTTTACTTCTTCTGCTCTAACAAATTCAGCTATCAGATGGCGGCCTCCATTAGGTGGCCACTGGAGGTTATACACTGCTTCTCTTGTTGCTGCTGCTTCTTCAACCGAGGGATACTGCAGTCACGTCACAACTCACTCATGTTACACAAAATTCTTTGGATATTTAGATAATTGAATTCGAAAGTACACAAACAGAATCAACATTTTTGTAAATCAAAAGGATTTGAAGAAGCGGTCTTACCGATACATAGCAGTGGGTCTTAATGTGGTCCATCCAGAAACTAGTGACATTTCCGGTTTTACCCAGGAGCTCCTGAACAGCTTTCAGTGTGAACGGCCTAAGGAAACGGTCAATCCTGAGGGAATTTGTAGGCTCCTTTGGAGATGGAGGAACTGCCAATAAATATTGAACACATCTATCAAACAAAGCTTTAAGACAATGAATAAGAGATGGAAACATACATAGAGGGGGTGCTGTATTACATACCCACACGTTCCTTGGGTCCATCTTCACTAACCGAAGAGTCAGACCTTGAGAAGTCGCGCTTCAGACCAGTCGACCTTGGTGTTGTAGTGGGTGTAGCACTATTAGTGATCTGTGCTTCAGGAACTTTAATACTATTAGAGTTCCATCGGCGCCTCTTTGCAGGTTCATTGTTTCCAACAGCTTCTTGATCTACATTGAGTTACAAAGAAAGACATTTCAGCATACATAGCTAGAATTTCAAAACAGATGCTTCAAAAGCCAATATATATAAGAAGTAGCCATAAACGACAAAGATGAAACAACTATTAAACACTACCAGTATATGCCTCAAACACCAACATTACAGATTAAACACAGTAAAAGATTTGATTAATAAAACAAATGAATATGAGAGGAATTACCATTAGCAGGAAGCTTTCTTTTGTCAGAAGCCACCAGTGGGTGACTTTTATTTTCAGGGGATTTCCCTTTCCCCGCATCCATATCAGCACGGCTTTCCTCCTTAGAAAGCATTTCAATTTTTGCACTCTTATCATCAGATGTAATTGACTCGGATTGCTTTGTCTCCGGCTCATCCTCCATAGACTCATCACCAGAACTTCTATCTAAATTCAACTTTTCTGAGTCGCCTGCATCGATAATATTATTTTCTTTGATCATATCTGCGTTTGCAGCATTGCTGTCATCCCCACCTCCAACAGATGTCTTCTGCTCAAGTGGCTCCTCGACATCCATTGGATGCGATTCGCCAACGACTGTTGATGGCTCTTGGAACTTATTAACATTTTGTTCTAATTTGACATTATCAGCAATTTTGTTATCCTTTAGTTCTATTTTTTCATTATTTGACACAGAATCAGTAGAAATACAATCAGATTTTACCTCAAACCCTGTAACGGGGATGACCTCAGATACCTGGTTGTACATAGCAGATTTTTCAAGCACTGCCTCTGATGGTTGAGCCTTAGAATCCCCACCATCCAACCCACTAAATGGTTCATTATTCTCAGATTTGTGCTCACTAGACGCCACTTGCACAACTGCTGCATCACGTGCAACCACTGAACTATCAAGACCAGCTATGTCTCTAACATCATCAACTTTCTCTTTCTCATCTTCATCACTAGCGAATGGCACAGCGTTAACCTCTGGTTCTGAAAACACCGGGGCTGGTGTAGTCTCAACACCAGCTGAAGCTTCAGTTGTTATCTTGGTCTGAGTTGGTTCTGGGGTTTTCTCAGCTGTAACAGGAGTTGTCTCAGTGCTAAATGCCGCTTCAACAGGAGTAACAGGAGTGGTTTGATTACGATCACCTACAGTAACAGGAAACATCTGAGGCTCTTGATTGGCTTTTTCAGCAGCAGCAACAGTAGCACTATTGATCCTTTCAGACTCTTCTTGCTCAGCACGAAGTGCTTCATCAAGACGCCTAACCAATTCCTCCTTCAAGCCTCTTGTTGTTAGTCTCCGTCTTTTAAGCTCTTCTTTCAATTCCGTAACCTTCCACTTATCAATTGGTCGGTTGTCCAAGACTGGAAAAGGCGATGACGACATCTTAGCTTATGAGAGAGCTGATTCTGAAAAAATATTGAATATAAAATTAGAGAAACCCATCGCAGAGGACAAAACCTAAATCAGACAAATTAGCAAAGCAACGCAGCAAATCTATATAATTTAAAACCAAAGCTTAAATCTTTAACAAACCCAATCCAAAAGAGCTAGAAGTTTAAAGATGACTTACAACAAAATGGCTTGAAACTTCCTCTGATGGGTAAAAGAAGGCAGGAAAAATGTAAAACCCTAAATTCGTAGCATAAGAAGAATGAAACAATTAGAGAGACAAGACAACAATCAAAACCCAGTACGGAAGATTACAAATTTATCAAATTTCCGACTCAAAATAGATTCTTCAACACCAGATTTTACTCTCTTAAGACGAAGAAGAAAAAGAAGAACGCAAACCTTAAAAACGAAATCCAGAAGCAATGGAACGGAGAGAGAGTGACCTTTGGTTGAAGAATTCTAATCGAGAATGAAAGATAAAGCGGACATTGGGAATTTTTCTATCCCGTCATTACAAAAATTGGGAATTTTGGAAAGAGGAGGCGAATTCTAGGGTTCTTGTTCGTCGAGTGGTTTTGATATTGGGGAAAAACTCGAGGACCTGAAGTGATAATGGGTCGCATTGTATTGTGAAATGTCTAAATTACCCTTTTTCTCAAGTAATTTTGTACGGCGTCGTTTCAATGCTTTTGGGGTTTTCAGAGAATACTATTATTTTACTCACCGGAGGCTCCGAGTCTTCTCCGTCCGTCGTAACATCTTCGCTCTCTCGTTCGGCGTTTGTATCACCAGAGACGCGACGCGATAATGCTTCGGAAGTATGTTTCCTGAACCCTAAGTTTATTATCTCAATCCATCTTGTTGAATTTTGGCTTCTCTTGTTCCATCAATCTCGTTGCGTAGCTTTCGGGTCTGATTTTATTGATTCCTCTAAATTGAGAGCTATTTGTGACTTTGATTCTCTTGTGAATCATACCGAATGTGGTTTATGTTGTTGCTCTTTTGCTTAGGTCGGTTCTCGAGCTGTCTTCTCGTTTGTCAATAAAGAGATTCCCGAGGAATTTGGGAGCTCAGGTGAGTTATGAATTTAGTTGTGATTCTTAGTTAGCGTCTTGTGAGTACTCTCTTGGATTGATTGTGTTATGTTATGCATCAGAGGTTTCATTTGAGCTCTTCGAGAAATGCATCTACATCTGGTAAAAATGGTCTCCCTGGAGCTAAACCCGTTGGGAAACCAGATGCCTCAAAAGTTGATCCTCCAAAAGTGACTCCTCCTCCTCCTACTAAAGGAAATTCTTCAAAAGTGGTTATAGGAGGTGTTGCAATCGCTGGGGCTTTTCTGGTAGCGTATCAGACTGGCTATTTGGATCAATATCTGGGGAAAGAACAGCAGAAATTAAGTGAGCGAATTCATTCTGATGCTCTAACTGAAAAGCTGGAGGAGGCTCATCATTTGAATGTACCTTCCGGTGTTGAAGATTCTACTGAAAAAGATGGAAAAGTTGAAACGCAACCTCAAGTTACTCATTCTGAAGCTTCCGAGGGAGTGCAGAGTGACATAGAACTGCAACCCGAGTCTGATCTATCATCTGACCGTTTTACATATATTTCTTCTAACCAAGAGGAGACACCTCAAGAAACTGTCATTGATAGAGCAGAGATAAACTTGCCTATTTCTGCATCTGAAGATTCAGGAGCTAAGCCGGACATGCCATCAGAAATTATTTCTGAGGCAGAAAGTGTGAAGTTGGAAGCTGTACCCAAACCTGGGGATAGTCCTATTATTGTTAATGCCCAGTCTAGTTCGGTTCATAGAGAAAGCGAAACGGAATCTGCTTCACCAAAGGATCCTGCCGCTCTAAAGACACCTGAGGTACTAAAATTTCCTTTGCTGAACTTGAAAAAGAACTACAAGTAATGAAATGAATAGCTTACAGATTTAAAAATCAGAAGATGAATGTCTCAGTATTCCTTGTTTCATGAAATTTTTCTTGTCTCGTCCTTTTCCTGCATTGGACCAGAATGCTTGTATTTTGAAAGGGGATACACCTATGTAAAGGGATTCTGCTACATTGTTGGAGTTAAAAGCACTCCTTTGTTTTGTGCAAATTCTTATTATATTGGTTGAAATGGGATATTCATATGGACATTATGTTAACTGTCCTGAATCAAATTCTGATAGAAACTGATTTTTTAAGAAGGAATGTAGGGAACTAAAATTAGTTGAATTAGATACCTATTACTCTCTAAGGAAAGCGGGAGGTTCTTATGAAGCTTTAGTTGAATTCAAACCCCTCTTAAATACTTGATTTTTCTATGGCCTATATAAGTTACCTGAGATGATGAATATCTAATCAATCACTCTCTTACAGGATGGCATTGAGCGGGAAGTACAATTACCAGGTTCTCTCCTTAAGGAATATAATCTAGAAGGCAGTGATACTGAAAGCACTGGGTCCTCGTCAATAGGGGAGCAAATAACTAAAGAAACTGAGGTTTAATACTTGATATTCCTGTCTCTGTTCCTTACTTCAGTGCTTTATATTGATTGATAATTTGCAGAAAAGTGTTCTTAATCTGGATAGTTTCGTGAATTAGGCCTTTCCTAACTCAACCGAGGGGCTGAAAGATAGTTACATGACTGAGGATGGAAAGTTGGTACTTGATTTTCTGGCTGCCATTCATGCAGCTGAGAAGCAACAGGCCCATTTAGATGCCCAGGTTTTTGCTGAAGAATTACGAGCCTTGAAGGTTGGTTAAAAGACAGAATATGTCGTATGAGTATTTATTTCTGTAGTGTCTTTGCTTTATAAGAGGTTTTAACGTATACACTACTGCCAATTGTTTTGATTGTACTCAGGAGAAGTATGAAAATGAGTTAAGAGACCTTAGGGCACGTGAGCTAATGCGTATAGAGGAGGCAGCAATATTGGATAAGGTGCGTTTATCTTTTTATCTCTACTTGATTACTCAGTCCAGGACATATGTCCAGTGGCACTGCTCATATGCATCAGATGTTTACTTTGTATTTTACTAATCTATAAGTATGGGCAATTTGATGCGAATTTGTAATGGATTCTTGTAAGCATCTATCTATTCTCGGTTTCATGTTCCTGGGTAGACGCATACGACTATAATTGAACTGCCAATGTTGCTTTATTCAGGAGCTAAAAAGAGAACGAACAAAAGCAGCAGCTGCTATTAAAGCAATCCAGGAGAGAATGGAAGATAAGCTCAAAGCTGAACTTGAACAAAAGGTCTGTGTACATTTCAGGAAACTGAAGATAAAAAGTGTATTGTGACTTAGGAAATCATAACTCACAATTTGTATTTACTGTAGGAAACTGAAGCGCAGTTGGCTTTGAGTAAAGCTGAAGAATTGGCAAAAGCTGAGATGATTTCGACAATTGCAAAAGAAAAGGCAGCACAGATTGAAAAAATGGCAGAGGCAGATCTTAATGTAAGTAAAAGACGAAATGGTGTACTATCTAATGGTTCCAACCTCATGGTATAGAATATTGCACAGACTGTTTTGAAATCACAATTAGGAAGAATGTGTAGGAATCCAGATGTGCGTTAGTTGTTACTGCACTCTGCAGAAAACATTTCATCAGAAGATGTTTTAGTAAAGATGTTGAAAGTGAAACCTCTATTCTAATGGAGTCATGAATGTTTTGCATACTTTGAAGTAATCAAACCCACATTATAACTTTCCACTTTACACAAACTTGAGTTACCTATCCCTTTGTAAATAAGCAGAATTCCTGAATGTTTAGCCCTGTCTCTGCATTGTCTTCTACTTTCTGTAGATAAAGGCACTGAGTATGGCATTCTATGCGCGCTCTGAAGAGGCTCGCCAAAGTCATTCAGTTCACAAGCTTGCATTGGTAAGAATCGAATGCATGCTTTTTTGTCATGGGTTCATGTTAATGTCACGACACTCTGCTTTTCTATATCACCTACTAAGTTTGAAATGTATAAAAATTGTGATTTTGTAGGGTGCACTTGCGCTGGATGATACACTCTCGAAAGGACTGCCAGTCCAAAAAGAAATCGATACGCTTCAGACTTATCTTGAAGGGACTCATAAAGATTCAATCCTAGGCCTGGTATTATCATCTCTTCCAGAAGAAGCACGATCCAATGGAACCGACACAGTGCTGCAATTGAATCAGAAGGTGATCCCACTCACAATCAATGTTTTTGGATATAAAAATTGTTCCAACTTTTCTCTTACTCTCCTCTCGTTATGTTGCCAGTTTGATACCTTGAAAGGAACACTTAGACATTTCAGTCTCATTCCACCTGGTGGCGGAGGCATCTTAGCACATTCCCTAGCACATGTAGCATCTTCGCTAAAGGTGTGCTAATTACAAAACCAAAATTCGGCGCTCAAAAACTCTGAAGTCTAACTGTCATTCTTGGGCTTCTTTGTTTTAATAACTTAAACAGTTTAAAGAAGTGGATCAAGCTAATGGAGGCATCGAATCTGTAATTAAAAAGGTGGATAATTACTTGGCGGAAGGAAAACTAGCAGAAGCAGCAGCAACACTAGAAGAAGGTGTTAAAGGAAGTAAAGCAGAGGAAATAGTGAGTGATTGGGTGCGACGTGCAAGAAACAGAGCCATTACAGAACAAGCTCTTACGCTTCTCCAATCTTATGCAACTTGTGTTAGCCTCACTTGAATCCCTTCCAGATCTTCCATTGAGGTACATTGCTTCTTCTTTTTTTTTAATTCGATACTGAGATTCCTGGAGTTAACAATTATTTTGCGGGAAGTAGTACCAACTCTTTTTCTGGTGAAGAGGAAGAATTACGATTCTCTATTCCAATGTTTATGTTTGAATCACAGCTGTTCATGTTATCTGAATTAGAATGTTACCAGAAAGTTTGATACAAAAATAAGATCGAATCTCACGAATTTATGATATTTGTCTGGAATGGGATCAGGAGATGTTGATTTGGTGATGAATGTTGTTGCTGTACTGATGTGGCATCATGTGGTATATCACTGGGCTTATAATATATCATCCCTCTGTAGCATTTCATATTTTAAAACTGTCATAAAAAGCCCATGAGCTTACTTCTAAGCCGAATACTATTGAACACCTCTTAACCAGATAGGTGTGATGTGCATACTAGTGCCCTGGAATCTAACATTGTTCATTGCTTGCAAAGAGTGTACAAGCAACATTAGCTAGTGTTGCGGGCCAAACTTCATCATCTACACGAGCGCGAGAATACTACTCCCTGAAGTAGTTACTACTCTCGTTTGCCTTAAATGAGAAGAAATATTACAATCTTAACTGGTTCCTATTTGAAACGGTTTTTGGAAGGAAATGCAAATTAGTTTCTAAGGATAAAGAAATCAGAAAAGATGATGAATTTTAAAATCGACACCGCATTCACTTTCGGTGAGTTCTCTTTAGCAACTTTTGTTGTGATCCTAAATCCAAATTAAGAATCTAAGAAAGATAACACACTAAACCCAACAAAACAAAGGTCATGCATGTATCTTTTTTTTATCCATTTAAAGACAGATATATAATTGATACCTTGTCCTGTCCACATTAGAAAGTTTTCAACTCTTTGATGTATAAAGTTTGATCTCTGGTCGTTAAAAAGAAAAACCTTATACTTTGATAATCGGATAAACTCGTATAGAATCATGCCAATGATGCCATATAAAATACAATTAGGAGTTAGGAAATACATTTAAATAAATATCTAACGGCTGCCGGAAACTTCTTATCGACAGTCTTTAAATAGAGTGCATAAACTTGTTATTATATGTACCGAACGTTGAAGGTTTGCTCGACAACTCCAAAACATTATAAAATTTTGTCAGCTAACTTACCACTAATTATTTCGATCGAGTGAGGAGTCACCTTCATATTCTTATCTATATTTTTATATATATAACAGAAAATTTATAAATTCTTGTCAACTAACTTGCCACTAATTATTCGAGTGGAGTCCCCTTCATATATTCATAGATACATATAACTACAATTTATTATGTCAGCTAACCGTTGGTATTAGTATGAGTTACCAAAAAGGCAAAGATTCGAATTTATGACAAGTTCTGTTTATTGATAGACGAAAGAAACAAAATTGTCCCTATATTCAAGATAAAAAGAACGACTTTAATTACATGTACGTATTTGTATTTGCTGGACGATAATAAACATACAAATTCAATTTTGAGGAGTTGAAAATATTCCCTAGCTTCATTCCAGATAATTATATGAGTTTTTGTATATCTACTATTGAATTATTACGTAAAATTATGAATACGTGAAGAGAATGTAATACATACTATGAAACAGCTAGCTAAGTTGAGAGGGGAGGTGGCACAACTCCTCCAATAAGGAGACAGCCTCACACGCGTATTCCAATCGGCGCCGTCATATTGCCACGTATACAATTGAACGCTCGAGATCTCTTCCCCATACGTGTGAAGCTGTCTCGTAGTGAGTAAATATTAACTTTATAAATCTCCACGATGGTTCTTGCTATTTTTATATATCACCTTTAAATTTTGCTAAATTTGATCATTGATCCTAATTAATTTAATAATGAACCGACTATTAATTATGCTTTAGATAAATTAGTATGAATTCGTTAATAAATGCATGGCTCTCTCACCTTCTTTCTGTCTTCCTTGTGAAGAACAACAAGATTTAAATAAAAATACCTAAAGTTATTATTCCATGATTTAGTTGTATTCACATCACATGGATTCCCTTTTCCCTACAAAGCTTACCTTCGTATATATGCTAAGTTAAAATAGTAACATATATACATTTGTTCAACAATTGGATACAAATATGAACCAAAAAAACAATTGGTTACAAAAATACTTTAAATGATTGAATTTAGTATGGTTTTAAAGCGTATATATCCCTTTAGTTCCACTTTTCCCATCAAATATCTTCTTAACTAAACCACAAGGTCTTTGGCAATTGGCATATATATTGCTTACGGTCTAAGTTCTTAAAGACATCTTTTTCTATTTTTTATAAAGTTGGCCAAATTTGTGTCAATTATAAACACAACAACATACTTTTTCTTTCGTACCAATACAATTATATACACAAAAGTAATTCTTTATTAAAATATCAAATTAAGGCCTTTATAAGTCGAGGCAACCAAGCTAACAACTCATTGCAAACTGAAACCAAAACAAATATCTATACAAACACATAACACATATTGAGAGCCAGAGTGAAAAGAATTATACCCATTACTAATCGCCTTTATCTGTGAATTTTCTTGATAAAAAGAAGACACAAGTCAAAGATAAAATCAACAAGATGGGAGTTGGGGGAACGTTGGAGTATATATCAGAGCTAATAGGGAATGGAGGAAGCCATAGTTATGGAAAAAGGAAGAAGAAGAAGCAGTTTCAAACAGTAGAGCTCAAAGTTAGGATGGATTGTGATGGTTGTGTCCTCAAAATCAAAAACTCTCTTTCTTCTCTAAAAGGTAACTAGCTTCTTCTTTTATAATCAAAATTCTCGTCCGAATTTGTGTTACTGTCCCTTATGAGATGTGTTTGCTTACTCCTATCTAAAACTTATATAAATACATGCATCAATCATCATGCATGCATATATATAACATGAAAAATCTTCCTTCATATATTTTCAGGAGTGAAAACGGTGGAGATAAACAAGAAGCAACAGAAGGTGACAGTGAGTGGTTATGCGGATGCGAGCAAGGTGCTGAAGAAGGCTAAAGCGACGGGGAAGAAAGCCGAGATATGGCCGTACGTACCGTACAACTTGGTGGCTCAGCCGTACATAGCTCAGGCTTATGATAAGAAAGCACCGCCTGGTTACGTCAGAAAAGTTGACCCAAACGTCACCACCGGGACGATGGCTGTTTACTACGATGACCCTTCTTATACTTCTTTGTTTAGTGATGATAATCCTAATGCTTGCTCTATTATGTAGTTTTTTTTTATTTATTAGATAATTTATAAAGGAATTTATATAATATATGCCGGTAATATATGCATAAATGTGGGTTATAAATTTTGGTGTTTGTTCTCTTTTAGTTCATGGTTTTGTCTTCTTTTGCATGTGCTCTTTGTTGGTGTTACAAGTGAATGTTTTATTAATATTAATATAGATCTAGTATTATATTAGCTTAATCAATTGGATATCGTAAGTAATCATTGTTTACTATCATTGGAAGATATAAGTGGAAACTAGTTAATTTTTTCTATGCTAGTTTCAAACTTACAAAACAATAACAAAGACGTTTGTTTTTGGTTAAGGTGTTTCATGGTCTTTTAATTTGAGTTTAGTTTTTTGGGACCCCAATATTCTAACTCTTTTCACCCACTCTCTTTCTCTTTTACATACATTATTAAAAGAAAAATCCAAAAATGGATAGTAAAGATCGATCACATAAAGCTTAAAAAAACTGTGTATCATAACATACACGGGTCATGTAATCTTTCTATACATACAACTACCCCCACCATACTATATTTTAAAGGACTTATTCAACAATTTTTACTGATATGATTCTTGCTCTTCAGTCTTCAGGTGTAAACAAAGTAAGAGCATCCTCAACAATAAGCTCTTATTAAAAACCTCTTAACAACAATAACAATGATTATTTTATTATAATATTATTATATAAATAAATTTTAAGTTTAAGAAAAAAATGAACCAATGTATAAGTGACATGTGGCTTAGGTGGTTTACTTGATTATTAAAAACCTCTCTTCATTCTCTTATCTAAGAGCTCCTCTTCATTTTTTCTCTTCTTCTTTCCATGTTTTTATTTTTATATTACTAGATGAATTCCCACGCTACGCGTGGGTTTGTTTTAAAAATTCTTTAGATAAAAATATGTTAATTATTTTTGTCGCTAATTTATGTTTACTTTTTGTTTGTTATTTTATACTTAGTAAAATTAGACTCATCTTATGTACTTACATTTTTATTGTTAGATTCATTTTTGACTCTAAATATCAATTTTTATATATTTTCATGTATAATCTGATTATTTTTATATCCAAAATTCTAAAATTTGTTCATTATCATGAATACACACAATAAGAATATAAGATATTTTGATTTCAAGAGTTTTCGTATGAAAAAAAAGAAGCAAAAATTAAAGAGTTATTTTAGTAACACTTTTTAGATTTTATACTATTGCATATAGCCGTATAAGACAAATGGATTTGTTTTGAATTTTGTGGTATGTTTAACGTCTCAAAAGTCTATTACTTAAAAATATTGAATGTCAATGTTACGAACTTACCTAAAGATACAAAAATAAAAATACAGAATTTCATATGATAAGATATGAACCATAACGTAATAATAATTAAAAAATCAAGGTAAAATAACTACACTAATATTAGGTAGCAAACAAATAAACTACAACATAAACAACTATTTAGTCATTATAGAGTGATGACCATTGACCATTAAAATTTTTAAAAATAAAAAATAATAAAAGTAAAATAAAAGTAGTAATTGATTTATTTAAATAAGTAATTTTATTTATATTTATATTTTGAAAAAATCATTTAAGAAATGAATTAATGGAGGATTTAACACAATATGAGATTTTTTATTTTCTCTCAATTAATTTTGCTAATTTTAATTTAATCAATATTAAATGACACATGATATTTTCTTATGTGATGATGTGTCACCCATATGGAGAGAGTTGGCCAACTTTCATATATATGATTTCTTTAAAAACCTCATTTATCTTAGAACCCTCCATTGAGGATGGCCTAACATCAGCCTTTAAGAACCTCCGGTACGCTGTAAATTAGCTCATGCACTGTGTTTTTCCTGGAAAATCGAAAAATGAAGATTTGTCTTATGTATTTTCAACATGCTCAAGTAGGCAAGAACCAAAGTTTTACACTTTTTTTGGCCTTAAGATTCATGAGTTGTTGTGAGGGGACCAATTACAGAGATATGACACCGATGAAAAACCACATCACACAACTTTATTCTAGACTCTGTACATCTTTGTGACACAAGCTGCATCACTTACCAAGACTGAATCTAACCTAACACGCGCTTATACATTTATGCAAGTATATGATTTTCCAAGGTCATAACTTAACAAAAAGACAGATCTGCACAGAGAAGATGTGTCTTGTTCTTTAATAGGAGGTTAGACATTGGATTCAGTTGGAAATCATCAATGTTTTAGGTTACAGAAATTATAATCTGAAGCTTGTCAAAAGTAATCACCTGGTGATATACATCACATACATAGTTGTTTGTTCCTTTACCAAACGGGATTGGAGTTGGCTTCATCTTGTATTACTTCCTGGGTAGATCTCAACAAAGTTGATATCATAGAGCAAAGTTGCATTGCCAGGTATGTTGCAGTCACCTGCATAAAGAGTCGATTTATTACTCGAGATACATATCTTACATATACAAGTGAAACTGTTACAGAGGAATTGTGCAAGTACCAGAAAAGCATCCTGCAGGCTCTGGTCCATAAGCTAACTTAGGTGGAATCTGAAGTTTACGCTTTCCGCCTGCAAAATAAAACCGCACCAATATGTTATCAGCCAAATAAAGGACATTGAACAAAGGAAAATACAGTACACTTGCCTACTCGCATAGGAGGTACTCCTTCGCCTCCAAGAATCCCCTGGTCTAGTCCCCTAATTACCTGATCATTTTTGGACATCAAGAGTTTAGATATATAGTTGTTTTGCTCACCCTAATCACAAAGAAGAACATAAGAAACTAACTAACTTCAACAAAGACAAGTGTGAACTTTGCTAGCAATGCAATTGAAGACTATGGAAGCTAACAAAGAGAGAGAGAGACAATGGTTCTTTGTTGTACCTTGCCGACTCCAATTCGCATAGTAAGTGGTCTTGCACGCTTATAGCTACTGTCAAACAACGTTCCATCTGCAAACCTCGCCGTGTAATGGATCTGTGTGTGTGTGACCAACTCTCCAAAGTCTCAAACTTTGAATCAAAAACCCTAAACAGAGGAAATTAGAGAGATGGAGAGATTACATTGACGAGTACGCCACGAGGGGCTTCATCACCAAATCCAACATCGAGATCGCAAAATCCAAGTCCTGATTTTGCGTAGCTGTATTCGCAGAGAGGATCTCCTACAGTGGCGTAGTAGTCAATCCTCGTGGCGTCTGCGTCCAGAGGCGTTAGAGAGAGAATCGAAGAAGCTAGGAACCCTAAACCCACTCCGAAAACGCGTTTCTTGACGGAGAGTTTCGGCTCGCAATCGGAGGAAGAAGAACAGAGACACGAAAAGGACGAGGAAGAAGAAGAAGAAAAGAAGATGGTTGGTCTGAAGGAACGTGTATAGAGAGATTGTGTGAGTGTTAAAGTAGAAATCGCCATTCTTCTTTGAGTCTTCGTTTCGATCTCTGCTTCCTTATCTGCGTGAAGCCAGAGCCTTTGGTCTGAATCTTTTGTCTTTTGAGTGTGCAACGGTACAATGGATATGATTATGGGACCCACCCGTATTTTTTTGGATTTCTATTTTCAACAGAACAAAAATAATAATGAAACTTTTGGAGCCAATCGGCCCACAAAATTGAGAACCCGAATCGAATTATTTGGATAGTAAGATAATGGCCAGACCTAGTTATCACTCAACTATGAAACCGAGTATCATCTGAATACATAGAAAACCCATCAGTGCGACAATAGCTTGATATCATGGTCCACCATAACCACCACCATAATATTAAACCATCATCATCACCCATTATTATATATTCCATTTAGATAGAGATACACATATATGCACATTGTTGATAGTTTATGTAAGTGATGTGTATAGGTTATACAGTGCATTGGTGACTTAAGTGTAACTGGTCCGTGGACAAAAAAATATCAAAATCATTTGAACTTTTGTATACACAAGAACAAGCAAAAGATTTTTCATCAAATGTCATTATTTGTTTTGCGACCATCAATCCATCATCAAATCTTATTGTGAAAAACAAGAATTATTATTTTTAAGAGTTACTATTATACTATACAGTAGCAAATGATATTATTGAAAACCCCGCTTACAAAGAACTGACATTTCATTCTGAAGTGTTGTTAAGCTAGAGACTAGAAAGAGATATAAATTAAGCTGAATATTCTAACGATTGATTGGTTAATGAGAAGACTGAAAAAAGTTAGGAATTTTGTAGACGCATCACATTCAGAGCCGTGACAAGGTCAATGGTTGTCGGAGGCGGTCAAATGAAATTTGCCCCTATTCACAAACAAAGAGACTTATAATAATAGAAGTAAAAGTGTCTATAAAGATAAATTGTCATATGACAAAAGTAGGTCAAAACCAAAATGTATGTATAATTATCATTATTGATTACCTGTTTTTCTTTTGCTTGGGAAATTTTCAAATTTCAAATCTGTTGGTATGGTAAAATGAGAGTCAAGTCAATAAAAATTGACGTTAATGTAGATGATACACCAAAAATGAATAAGCACATGGGAGAACAGTAATTTATCAAATTTCAAATCACCACAAGTCTATAATTAATTAATAATTATATACTATGGTCCCAAAACCATATTCCACAATCCGGCGGCCGTGGAAGATTCCCCAAATTTCGCCACCATTCACTCCAATATTAATTAGGAGAAATATTAACCGTAGTGATCCCAAAACCACGTACTGTATATTGATTGTTGAAAAATTAAAATTTCATATCGCAAGTCATCGTTGTCATTAAAATTTAAAAGTTCTATATAATTATAAGAAAATATACCAAGAAAATCTGATTCAAATGGTGAGATCCATCTACTAACTAATACTTACCAACATATAGTTATGGAAAAAACTAAGATTAACAAATAACAAGCATATTAATTAAGTATTAAATAATTAACAAACCCTACACGAAAAAAGTTTTAAAGTGGTTTATACTGAAATATAGAATATATAAACGAGTAACTTCATCATGCTATATGTGCTATGTTTAATTTGTTGAGTAATCATGTCAAGAGATTAGCTTTGATTTCGGACTTGGACTATACATAAATATATTTATGTTCTCTGGTCGGAAGACGAAGATAACCAAGTACCGTCATTATTATGTTCATGATCGGAGCCACCGTAGCTTCCATTATCACCGGTGTTTATGTTCCCGTTAGCCGCTGCCGTTGTAGTAGGAGGATTAGTAGATGGAGTCTGCATCATACCAAGACCAAACTGATCGTGCTCATTGCTTCTAGGGTTTGAAATATGAGCTTGAAGAAGAGCTTGCAGATTCATATCCTCGAAACCGTTGTTAGGGTTTTGATATTGCTGAATTTGTGATCCGGATAAGAGAGGAGTCGCTGGAGTGAGTTTTTGAGCAAACGGTCGTAACAAGAGATTGTTGGTGTTGTAAGTGTTTGGCGAAGAAGAAGACAAGCCGAGGAAAGTGTTGAGGCGCGTGGTGTTCACGATGGAGTTGTTGTTGAATAGCGGTGGAGCTGGGATTCCGGTAAACTCTTGAACCATCGCTCGGAAGTTGGAAGTATCCGTCGTTAGAACCGTCGTTGGTGCTCTTCTTGATGCTCGAGATCTTTTCTTTGTTTTCTTGATTACTCCTATATTGTTAGTAGGAGGGAGTGATGACGTGGCGGAGGAGGTTCGGAGGTCGAGTTGAGAAATCGGGTCGGGTTGTTGGTTTACGGGTAAGAACGTGTTGTTGTTAAAGTAGTTTGGTGGTATTAGAGAGTTGTTGTTGTTATGGTCGAAATGGAGGAGGTTGCGATGGTTTTGTTGCGGCGTGGGTATAGATGACACGTGGTTGTTGTGGTGGTCGAAGAAGGCGGAAATGGATTGATCTGCGGCGCGTGAATCGTATTCTTCTTCTCCTCCTCCGCCACCGCCGCTTGAAGATTGCATGCTACTACTATTACCGGACTCCATCTCGTGACAAAGAAAAAAAGACTTTGACGAGAGAAAACGTAAGAAATTGATTTAGAGGTGAGAATGGATACTTGAGTTTAGGGAGCTATTGTTTGTTTAAGGAGTTTATGAGATAGGGTATCATGGTAAATAAGACATTTGGTGTGACATGATTTTTTAATAATTTTGTTTTGTTTTTGTGTGAAAGGGAGAAAAACAGGGAAGGTGAAATCGCATTAAGTGGTTCCACTACCACCATCCACTATTGTCTACTCTATATCCCAATATTATATACATGTATCTAAGGTTTAGTTTATATTAGATTTATTCCTTTTGGTGATAGTCAAAATTCACTTTGATTGTAGATATTTGGTTCGGCTAATGCTTTGTTTTGTTTCTCTACCACTGCAGGATGTTACGTTTACAAATCTTATGATGGTATTACTTTTACTTTTCCTGATAAATGGTACTTACTTTTCTTCGTGATTTGTGCGTATATTCATATCAAAATCAATTATGCGATAAAAATGTTAGAACAAGTTTTAATTTTCCGTGTGCACAAACAATCATTTAACTTCCTCTCGTTATTCTCTAAAGATATAGAATAATTTGAATAATCTACTAATCTCTTACATGATGACATAATTAGGTCAGTTAATTCGGACCAAATTCAATAATATATATCATAATTATTAGATGTCATCATATAGCTAGTTCCACCAAGATAAGTTTTTTAGCTGATTAATCTTTCTTTTCAATTGAATAATTTCGAAATCACCAATTTAAAAGATGCAACAAAGATATGTACATACTCATTTCTACTTATTTCACCCGATTAATTTGCAAGTGGAAATTAATGGTTTGAGTGTATATTTTGATAGAGATACTAGGTTTGGTCGGAAAATAAGAATCAATCATATAATATACTATTAATTATCAAGGAAAATTCAAAATTTATGGGCCCATTAACCAAAATGCCATAACCCTATTATCACTTTACCCATACGGCTTAGTTTTGTTTGGTTACCCACACTCATTTATAATTGTGTTTTTTTCGTTTTTTTTCTAAATATCAAAATTTCAGTTGACTTGTAAATTCGTATGAAATTGATTATCATTGCATTGCAAATAAGAAAAAGAAACATTTAGTAAAACCAACCACTACATTCGATTAACTATTATCACTATTAAATGTTTTGTTAGTGTTTGATAAAAAAAAAATTGCCGTGTTAGTAAAATTTTTTACGGGTGATCAATGATCATCATATAATTAACCAAAATAATGTAAGTCTACATAGTTTTAGTATTGAAGATCACAAGGATATCAAAAACTAAAGAATCATCACTCTCTATAATTTAGTAAGCTATGGGTTTGATCAAATTTCCAGCATGTAGTTTTTTTGCTACGTGTGCATTTTGTTATAACAAGATAAATATATAAATGGGCTTACGCTTCTTCTTTTTTGTGCAACAATGGGCTTACGCTTTATGCCCAATATTTACCTATACCAAGGCTCCATATAATTAGTATTTGTTATTTATAAGCCCACACACTTTTGAGAAGAAGATGTCTAAAAATGAAAATGCTGAGAAGAAGTAACAATTTGTTTTTACAAATATAAATTATACCTGGCCATAAAATAATAAAAATCTGACAGCAAATATATAAGCAAATAAAAATGGGAAGAATTACTTATTCTCAATATAAATTTGAATTATTCTTAATATAGACAAAACCATCAAAAATTTCGTAGTCATTAATAAGGAAAATTTCATACAATCCAGTGGACTATTTTTCTTGGTCCGTAAGCTGCCAGAGAGAGAGAGACTTAAAAGGATAATTTCGTAAATCTACCAACCCATCATATACCGACTCGCCGAGTAATCGCCAAGCCTCTCAAATTATCCATCTCAATTCTCACATCACAACAGATAAGAGTCAGCCACGTCAACATTACACGCTACTCCGAATAACACGTGATTATTACCCCAATTGTTAATTCCCAATAATAACCCTTCCCTCAAATAATATTCGCATCTATTAATACACCTCTGCAGAAAAAAAATCAGAGAAAAAATACAAATCGTTCACCGGAAAAAAACAAAATGGCTCGTCGCGATGTTCTCCTCCCTTTCCTCCTCCTTCTCGCCACCGTCTCCGCCGTAGCTTTCGCCGTAAACTTCCTCAATCTCTAACCACTCTCGATCAGATTTAGATTTTTCGATAATTTGACTTTTTCAGTTTCTGTTTGTTTATCTAGGAAGATGATCCAGACTGTGTATACACATTCTACCTCAGAACCGGATCGATCTGGAAAGCCGGAACCGATTCGATCATCAGCGCAAGAATCTACGATAAGGACGGTGACTACATCGGAATCAAAAACCTTCAAGCTTGGGCTGGATTAATGGGACCTGATTACAATTACTTCGAGAGGGGTAATCTCGACATTTTCAGTGGAAGAGCACCGTGTTTACCTAGTCCGATCTGTGCCTTAAACCTAACCTCCGATGGCTCCGGCGATCACCATGGTTGGTACGTTAATTACGTTGAGATCACGACGGCTGGTGTTCACGCACAGTGCTCGACGCAGGATTTTGAGATTGAGCAATGGCTCGCTACTGATACTTCTCCTTATGAGCTCACCGCCGTACGGAACAATTGTCCGGTCAAGCTTAGGGATAGTGTTAGTCGGGTCGGGTCTGAGATTCGGAAAAAGCTTTCTTGGGTCGTTTAAGTGATGTGTTGTGATTCGTGAGACTTGTCTGTATTGTTTGTATTCTCGTTGTTCTTGTGAGTGTAATGTGGCGTTAATGAAATATGATTCAATAAAATAAAACCTTTTTAGTTATTTTGCGAATTTTAACTCATGATTAGTGAATGATTTAGTAGATTAATCACAGGTTAGTTGAATCATTTGCTTTAGTAGATTAATCACAGGTTATGTAAATGTGAAACCAATCAATGAGAAGACTAGGACATGAAAATTGATTGAATGCATATAGGTGTCGGTATTAATAAGCGGAATAGAAATTTGAGTGGACCAAGTAATAATCCCTTGGGCCAAAAATGACGCCACGTCTGTATTCATTGAGAACTAACTCTTTGATATTTATATGATTTATTGTCCACATTGTATCTACTATACTTTTTGTAGGGTCAAAATCAAATCGTCTCTTGGTAGAGAAATATGGGAACACTCACTTCTTAAAGAATGTGATTTTTTTTTTTTTTTTGTTACGAATTCTATTAATAATATATGGTAGTATATTCTTGGACGTCAATTGGTTTTTGTAACAACATATGATAATTGTATACCTATGGTATGATTTTCTATTACTGTTTTGAAATTTTATTTAAGAAGTTAAATTCCATTTGGAATAACATATTGGGCTTACGACATGGCCGATAATCATATCTTCTCGCCGCCATTTTAAAAGCCCAATACGTTTTAAATGAAACTGAGTCCCACATCTGAAATTTAATAAACAGTTCTAACCCATAACAATTGATAAATTTAATAAATAATAGATAAACTATTTTTTTAAGTGTTAAGTTTTTAAATTTTATATAAACTAATTTGATATAATATTCGAATTCTTAAAAAGTGTTTAGGATCAAATTTGATATAATATTCAAATTCTATGGCATTTCATGTTGGTGGTGTGCACTTTTGATGCACTAATTAAACAAGTACAAAATTATTCAAAAGTTTTATTTTTTCTGTTATTTCACGTCCATAAAAGATTGTTAAGTAATGATGAATTTTTTGTCATTGCAAAAATTCTAATGAAAACATTGAAAGACCATTATAGCAATGTCACGTTTGTTCTTTTTCCTACAACAAAATCTCCCATTTGATGTCGATCTGACATTTACGAGTGTCTTACTTAAAACTTTAAAAAATATGTACTATTAAATCTTTTAAATTTAAAATTTTAACATTATTTTAGCACCAAACGCTGACTTCAGTTAGTCTCAGTGACACAAGCTTAGGATGAAGGCTCTTAGGCAAAGTAATACAAAAATAGAAATTGTTGTATATGCTCACGAGCAGGCAAAAAACGTTGAACAGCTTTCCTTTCTCCATCTCATTACTAGAAATATGAAGAAGCTAAAGACCGTGGATGTGATAAAATTATTGTATATAATTTATTACTTTCTCCCTTCCTTATTAATTGATCTTTTCAAAAGAAAATTGTTTCAAAAAATTGATTTTTTAGGTTTCTTATACACTATTTATTAGTTATTATTGATGAATTTTAAACTTTAAAACAAATAATTAAAATATCATTGATTTAGAATTATAGAAAAATGTAAATCATAAAAAGTAATATATTTATGATCAGTTTTAATATATTTTTTTAATTTGTGTGTTTTTATTAGAAAATCAATTAAAAATAAACAGAGAAAATATTAATATATAATGTTTATCCATTATTTTAAAATATCAGAGAATTATTTAATAACTGAAAACTGATGATTATGTTACAAACGTTGAAAGAAAATTTGTAAATAAGTAAAAGAAACAACTCTAACAACAAAAATAACATTGAAGAATAAAATATTACTATATGGGAAATTTTGGATTTTTTCGACTTTGCAGGATCTACCATCTAATTTTCATTTTTTCAAGAATAAGAGACGGATTAACAAAATCGTCTTTAAAAAAATCACGAATTGAAGAAAACAATCAAAGAGCATCCTAGTGTTTCTCTCTTTAGTGTTTGGTCAAAATGGGTCACTGTGAAACAGAAGCAACTTCTTTAAGAAGCTCTTGTGAGAGCTCGTCTGGATTATACTCAACCCCAAAGCACCTCACAATCTCCATCTTCGGATTTATCAAGTACCTATACACAAAAACATATCAACATTTAGCATCTTTTTCTTACGAACATATCAAGATTTGATTTGAGATGATGAACCCTTACATGTTGTGAGAAGTATCAACGAGATAATCTTCTCCGTCCTCTTGAACCTTCTTGAAGTAGACACGATACTCTTGTGCCATTTGCCTCATTGCACTTGCAGTCCCGGTTAGTCCTAGTATTCTACTATCAAACTCTGCATAAAGATACAAGCAACCAAACGTCAGAGGGTTTAGCAAAATAGCTGGAACACAAGGGCACGAAGTAAAACCGAGACCTTTCAAGTATGCGTGGAGATGAGAAGGTGTGTCTCGTTGAGGGTCAAGAGTGACAAAGACAGGCAGAATCTTCTCGTTATGTTTAGACTCTGTTGTTTCCATCAAGACAAGACATCATTACTAAAAGAAGATCATATATTATAACAAGAAAGATCTGAAACTAATGAAATGGCTGGAGCTTTGTATAAGTAACTCAACCTAGTTTATCAACAGCTTTGGACATCATCTTTAGTTGCTCAGGTCCAACATCCGGGGAAAAAGAGTATCCAAAGTAGAGTAGAACCCATTTACCACAAAAGTCATTCTCTGTGACTATCTTGTTTTCTGTGCTCACAAGCGTAAACGGACCTCCGATAATCGGACCTTTGACAGTTGTATTAGAACCGCAGCCACAACCGCTATTGCTGCTTGCTTGACCTGCAAAAGTAGAAGCATGAAACATCTCAGCTTCATCACTCCAATGTGTCAAAAAACCATCATCAAAGTCTATAGTACCTCTAGGAACTGCTCTCCTTTCGTCGTTGTAATGAAGAAAGCCGACGAATCCGGCAAAACCAAGTAGAATCGCAGGCTGAAAATGCAGACAAAAAAGGGAACATAAGTCCCAAATGAACGATCCAATTCAAGAACACAAGTGAAGGCAACAAGAGTTTTTAGGATCTATACAACAGCATAACGAGCACGAGAACGAGAAGGAGCTTGAGTTCCTCCTCCTGTGGGAAAAAGAGGTTTCACATCTGGAATTTCATGGCCCTGTCTTGTTGATTTACAGTAATTGACTGATTGAATTCGTTTCGATGGTCCACACCTAAAAAAAAAATCAACGCTAAGATTCAATATAATGTTTTAAGATCAAGAATTTCGATACTTTAGAAGATAAACCAAACAAGAAACATTCACAAGACCATCAAAATTCCAACAAAGAGAGACTTTTTTCGCAGATAGAGTAACAATTGTTCTACTTAAAAAACCCAGATAAAGTAAAATCCCCTAAGCAACTTAAAATTAGGGTTTATAAGGGGTTTAAGGATAAGAAGACTAACCTTCGGAGAAAACTGGCAGCTTGATTCTTGCAGGACAGAACAAGACGGCGACAAGGAAGCATTGAATTTGGTTCTTCTTCTCTGTTTATTTGATAAATTATTTCAGTTTCATCCAAAAGAAAACTTATTCCGTACTATAGAATCTTTTTTTCTTGGTGAAGAGCCAAAACCAAAACAAAATAAAAAAAGTTTTTGTTTTTTTCTTGGTGGCCAAGCTCATTTCCGTGTGTTTTAATGTTTTTATTTGTTTAATTTTGTGTAAAGTAATTAAATTATCTATGGGTTGACTTACTAATAAATTA
Source organism: Arabidopsis thaliana (assembly GCF_000001735.4). Taxonomy (NCBI): domain Eukaryota; kingdom Viridiplantae; phylum Streptophyta; class Magnoliopsida; order Brassicales; family Brassicaceae; genus Arabidopsis; species Arabidopsis thaliana. Next base: position 18,437,336 of record NC_003075.7, read on the forward strand.
TTGGGCTTCATAATTGACACACAAAAAATTATTGAGCTTTATATACAACAATTTGAGTTTTATTGGGCTTTAATTCAACAATTTGAGTATATTTTGTGTCGAAAATCTGCAATGAGATTATGTTTTCTTGTTGGGTGAGTAGTGTGATTTATCCATCGTTCCTAGTCAAAACCATCATTTTAGTCCTCACTTGCGACTATATAAAATTTACAATTATATTGATCAAAATAGGAAATGAGAAAGAAAAAAAATTGATACTAATAATGAGGGACATGAAAAGAAGAAAAAAACATTTGAGTTGGTAAACAAAAGAAAATTCCGGTCCGAAAGAGACCAACTGAAGTTACGCAAATCAACCACAGCCACTTGCTGCCACTCCATGCAAAAACCCTGATTTCCGCGTTGTCTCTCTTCTCTTCTCTCTCGACACTCCCTCCACCACCACACATTTCCTTCTCGCCGTTATTCCGATGGACGGGCCACCGCTACCTCCGACCTCTACCTCCACCTCCACCTCCATTAATGACAATGAAAACAAGACCGGTAATGATCCTTCTACGTGGCATCGTCCCACCAGCAGCCTCCCTCAATTCCCTTCCTCTGCCTCCCAAGTTTCTTCACCTCCACAACATTTACGTAATCGTTCTTTGAATCTCTCCCCACACGTATCACCTTCTTCGCCGCCTCCTCCTGATCCAATCCCAGAGATCGAGACCTACGTAGTGCATGTTCCAAGGGATCAGGTCTATTGGATCCCTCCCCCGGATAATGCAGGATCGTCGAAAGACGCAGGAATAGCGATCCGGGGAGAAATAATAAAAGTTTTTGTTCTAAACGATGCATTTGGTTATTCATCTCTGTGATCGTCATCGGATTCATCATCTGCGCGATCGCACTAATCGTTGGTTTTATATTCAAGCCCGAACCTCCGGTTTTCAACGTTAAGAAACTAGAGAAATCTCGCCATTTCGAGATCATGTTGACATCAAAGAACCCAACCTCCACCATGTGGGTGACCTACAAAGGTCTCGTCTCACTGACGTACAAAAACAAGAACCTAGGCCAAGGGAATTTCCCAGAGCTGTCATTAGCCGTGTCGGGATCCCATACGGTCAACCTAAAGCTGGATAGGTCCATGAACGCGGCTGTTCTGCCGCCTGAAGTGGTTAGTTTGGTATTGACGATGGGGCTAGATGCGGGTTTCGGCACGGGCTTGGTGAAACGAGCCAAGGAAGTGGCCGTAACATGTGACATTAAAGTAAATGGATTATTAGATGCGCACAAGGTTGAGATTGTGTCGGAGAGTTGTGAGAGTGAGTTCACTAAATAAAACAACAGCGAGCTTTATTACTTCTCATGTAAAGGTTTGTTCCTCTGACTGTCATATGCTTTTTTCTTTTGTTTTAACTTTTACATGTTAATGTGTGATACATCAAAGACGTTCAAAATTTCTTTATTGAAGATGCTCTGTTTTTGATGTAAGAGCTAGGTGGTACTTTGTAATCTGTAATTTATTTCCACCCGATTTATTTTACTTAATTTGAGACCAAAATAACATGTTTGAATGTGTACGGTCAAACTGACCTTGGCTTACGGGGTTCTCTTTCACTGTTTTTTTTTTCTCTAAAGGGGTCGAGTAGATCACCTAAATGAAATAGAGGGGTTATTTATAAATTAAGTAAAATAAAAGGTACAAATGCTGACCTAGTCGTGTTTAATTAAATATATAAAGTCCAAAATCGAAAAACACTCTCCATCGACTCTCGTGTTTAACCCTAATTTCAAAAACGTCGTCTGCCGCTATGAGTTCTGAAGTCGAACCACCGCAGAAAAAGAAGCAGCCGTGGCTTCCAGATTATATCGTTGAGAACTGTTTAGCACACATATCGAGATCTTACTACCCGAAACTCTCCCTAGTCTCAAGTCCTTTCGCTCTCTCGTCGTATCCAAAGAGCTCAACAAAGCGCGATATCGCCTCAACAACCGAAGAATACTTCTTCCACGTCTGCTTACAGCTTCCTAAGAGTCCTCTTCCAACCTGGTACACGCTCTGGATAAAACCTGATCAGATCGAGAAGAAGAAGAAGATTAATACGTTTACTGGAAATACTCGGTTGGTACAAATACCATCTTCCTATCATTATCCTTTTGACCAAGTGTTCATCTTTAATCTTTATGGTGCTATGCGTTCATCCAAGGCAATGGTCCGTCCCCCTTCATATGGGTTGGTAAGCATGTTTTGAATAGAACTCGTCGTCGTTGTTTGATTGAGATTGGTAACTACGGTGGGAAACTATTAATCTTATGGAATAAGTTTGTGCATCCTGGTCAATTTGGAGATAAACATATTTGGTGTGAGGTGATTGCTCTTGAAAGACGTAACGGTAATGGCGATGATTATGAAATTTGGGGAAACGTTGAGTGGACTAATGTTGTGCTTACGGTTCCCGGTTCATACGTCTTCGTGCGTAGTTTACAGACCAAATACTGTATAAGCATGTTTTTCTTTTGACCATTGCTAATGACTTACTTTATTGTCATTTTAAGATTCCGTTTCTTACATTAAAATAATTTATAGGTTACTATATAATTTAAATTATTGGCAATATCAACCGAAAAAACACATTTAGCTTCAAAATAACAAGTTTTGGCGTATGGGGTTGTCTTTGATTGTTAAGGGACAATTAGATATATTTTAGTTAAAATTAAGGGTTAAATATTCAATATTAAAAAAAGGGGAAGACATATATAAAGTGGTATTGGAAAAGCCCGAATCATGTTTAACCCTAATGGTCACTTTTTGGGCAGAAACCGCCGCCTCTGCGGCTACGACTTCCAAAGGCGAACCACCGTCGAAAAAGAGGAAAACGAATCCATCTCCTCCTCCGTCGCTTTTGTCACTCCCAGATGTTCTCATTCTAAACTGTTTATCCCGTATACCGAAATCGTATTACCCTAAACTCTCCATAGTCTCCAAAACATTTCGTGATCTCATCATATCCATTGATCTTAACCACGCTCGATTTCACCACAAAACACAAGAACACTTTTTTCATGTCTGCTTAAAGCTTCCCGATCGTCCTCTTCCCTCGTGGTACACACTCTGGATCAAACCCCAAGGATTCGATGACAAGGAGGAGGAGAAGAAGAAGAAGAAGAAGTCTACCTTGGTACAAGTACCTTCTTCCTATGCTTCTCAAACACCATTGCTCGTAGTAGGTATTGATTCAGATGTCTATGCATTCAAACAATGTTATCCTCCCTCTCGGGTCATGTTTGTTCGTAACAAGGAGTGTGTCATATGGCGTAATGCCCCCGACATGACTGTGGCTAGAGCTAATCCTGTTGCCTACGTCTTCGATAGGAAAATATATGTTATGGGAGGTTGTGCGGAAACCGAATCCGCAAATTGGGGTGAGGTTTTTGATCCAAAGACTCAAACTTGGGAACCTTTACCTGTCCCTTCCCCTGAGCTCCGCTTCTCTTCAATGATTAGAAAAATAGAGATGATCCAAGGAAAGTTTTACGTGAGGAGCAATGACAGCAAGGACTCTGTTTATGATCCGATAAGAGAGAAATGGAACGTTGCAGCGAAACCGCAGTTGAATGATAGTAGGTGTTCGGTAGGTAATGTTTGGTACTCTTGTCGTCCCAACAGTTTCTTGTGGTTTGACAATGAAATTAAAAATTGGAGACTGATCAAGGGTTTGTCTTCGTTGAATCATAGTTGTCGTAGTGGTTTGATTGAAACAGTTTGCTACGATGGGAATCTCTTACTATTGTGGGACAAGCCTACCAAGCCTCGCCGTCGTGTTTGTGAAGACAAGTATATTTGCTGTGCGTTGATTTCGTTTAATAAGCGCAAAAATGGTCAAGTTTGGGGTAAGGTTGAGTGGTCTAATGTTGTGCTTACGGTTCCCAGTTCATACCGTTTCTTGCGTTCTACAGTGATACGGACTTGATCAACATGTCTTTACTTGTTGAGGATGGCTTTTATATGTAATTCTTGAAACACTCATCCGTTGTTTGAAACATAGTAGTACTGCTTAAATCATTGATGTTCAAAGCTTTGCTTAACCTTTATTAAATAGTTTGACATGAAACTATGCTACATTTGTGTGTTTGTGTGTGTGTGCTTGGTGTTAAATCTAAGAAACCGTATACGGACTTTGGTTATTTTCCCAAACGGGGACGATTTTGATAATTTAACTAAATCAAGGGGTTAGTTTTTAAAGATTAGAAAAAGCATGTTTTTATATATATATATATAGTTCATTGCTTAGACCTAATTGTGTTTGTTTAAGTATGAAGAAGTCCAAAGTAGAACCACCGCAAACAAAATCTCCATCTCGAGGTTGGTTTGCTTATTCATGTTTAACCCTAATCTCTTCTAAGAAAACCCTAATCTCTGCCGCAAGCTATGGATTCCGAAGCCGAACCACCGCAGGAAAAGAAGAAACCAAATTCATGTCCGTCGTTTTTGTCCCTTCCTGAAGAAATCCTTGTAAACTGTTTAGCCCGCATACCGAAATCGTACTACCCGAAACTCTCCTTAGTCTGCAAGAGCTTCTGCTCTCTCATCTTATCCATGGAACTTTACGTGGAGCGATTGTACCTTGGTACACATGAAGACGTCCTTCACGTCTGCTTACAGTTGCCCGATCGTCGTCTTCCTTCATGGTTTAGTCTCTGGACTAAACCGGATCAAACCCTAACCAACGACATTGGGAAGAAGAAAAAGTCCACTAGAAATACTTTGTTGGTACCAATACCTTCTTCTTATTCTCCTCGTGTACCAATGTTCATCGGTGAGATTGGTTCAGAATTATACGCTATTAGCAAACATAATACTCCATCCTCCGTCATGTGGGTTCGTGATAAGACTAGTATTTATGCCTGGCGTAAAGCCCCTAGTATGACAGTAGCTCGTGCCAATGTTTTTGCTTATGTCATCAATGGGAAAATATACGTAATGGGAGGTTGTGCCGCAGATGAATCTAAGTATTGGGCTGAGGTATTCGACCCAAAGACTCAAACTTGGAAACCTTTAACTGACCCGGGGGCCGAGTTACGCGTATCTTCAATTATAGGTATGGCGGTGAGCGAAGGAAAGATTTATGTTAAGAACAGCTATGTGAAGGACTACGTTTATGATCCGGAAGAAGATAAATGGGACGTAGTTGCAAGCTCATTCATGATTGAGAGAAAGTGTGAGATAGAGAATGTATTGTACCGTTTTAGTAGACAAAGTTGTTCGTGGTATGACACAAAGCATAAAGAATGGAGAGATATCAAGGGTTTGGCTACATTGAATAGGCGTCGTCGTTCTAGTATTCTTGAAGTAGCGAAGTACGGTGACAAAGTCTTAATCTTGTGGGAAATCTTTGCGAAGCCTTTTTATCAAAACAAGAGTATTTGGTGTGCGGTGATTGCGCTTGAAAAGCGTAAAATTGATGAAATTTGGGGAAAGGTTAAGTGGGCTAGTATTGTGCTTACGGTTCCTAGATCATATGTTTTCTTGCGTTGTGAAGTGAAACCGGTTTGATAAATTCTAGAGATCATGCTTTTGATTTTAGTCTTTTGTGCATCGCCAATGGGTTGTTTCAGTCATTCTCTTTAAACCATCTCTCAGTTTTTTTTTTTTTTTTTTTAATTTTCTTTTATCATTTTATTTTTATTTTATTTTATCATTTATCTATTTATCATTTGTTACATCATCATTAGAAATATGTTGATTTAATCATGATATAAAAGTATAAAGTATGAACGATCGTCGGTAATTTAAAATAATAATATTATGTTCAAATTTAAATTGTTGACAAAATCAATAGGTAATATCACCAAAGTAATGCCAATAGACATCAAGAATACTAGCCAACAGGATAGCCAAATAGACTATTTATACCTATGTAAGTATGTAACTTATCTATTGCTTTCTTTTAAAAAAATATCTGTTTGCAATTTAATTTTCGTATATCCTAAGAGAAAAGAAACTTTATCACAATTTTCATATCTCGTAATATGCACATTTTAGTTGTAAACGACAAAAATAATGATTTAAATTTAATAAATTATACAATAGATTATATTTTACTTTTTTTTACATTTATTATTTTACTTACAAATACAGCATCGCATCTATCTTTATTTAATGACCCAATTATCTTGACTAATTTTGGGGCACAAAAAAAATTATGAAGATATACTTAAATCTCATTGTTAACAAAGTAACTAGAATCTTGCACATCATATCACATCTAACTTTGAGCGCCACCTATAAATTATTATCTAACCAGCCTTGATTAGATCCCCATTTGATTACTACCTTGCAACTCATGCAGCTATGATCTCCCAAGAAGAAGTACCGCAGAGTACAAACCATTCTCTGTCATTTTCATCACTACCCCACGAAATCGTTGTGAGTTGCTTAGCCCGCGTCTCGGGATCGTACTACCCGAAACTCTGCCTCGTCTCCAAGCAATTCCGCTCAATCATCTTATCAAATGAAATCTACAAGGCTAGATCCCACCTTGGAACCAAAGAAAACCGCCTCTTCGTTTGGCTAAAGTTGCCCACTCGTTCTTATCCTTCTTGGTTCGCCCTTTGGATAAAGCCTAATGAAACCCTGACCAACGATGGCCCGATCAAGAAGCAGTCTACTGGAAATCTACTGGTGCCGTTGCCTTGTTCGTATAATTATCAAGTACTAGTACCCTCAGTGATAGTTGGTTCAGAAACATACATAGTCGGTGGATACGATGATGCTCTTTCTTCATCCGTGTGGTTCTATAAAAATGGGAAGATCCACACCTTAAGTAAATCCCCTAGTATGTCGGTGGCTCGGATTGACGCAGTAGTTGTTGGACAGTATCCTAACATATATGTAATGGGAGGGTGTGATTCAGATGAATCCATGAATTGGGGTGAGGTTTTCAACATAAAGACTCAAACGTGGGAACCTTTGCCAGACCCTGGTCCAGAGGTTCGTGGCCAGTTGGTTAGGAAAATGAAAATGCAGAAGAAAAACGTCTACGTTAGTAGTGAAAAGAAGGATTATATTTATGATACTGAAGAACGTACATGGAAAGTTACAGAGGCAGTCTTTAATTTCAGTTGGTGTGTGATAGAGAAAGTACGCTACATATATTATAACAAGAATTGTTGGTGGCTTGACACAAAGTCTAAAGACTGGAGAAAGATCAAAGGTTTGGATTTTCTAAATAAGTTTCGTGAAACAGATAGGATTGAAATAGTTAACTTGGATGGCAAACTCGTAATGATATGGGACAGATTTACGCTATCTAAACGAAACAAGAAGATTTGGTGTGCGATGATTGCGCTTGAAAAGTGTCAAGGATGTGAAGGAATTTGGGGCAAGATTGAATGGATTGGTGATGTGCTTATGGTCCCTTTATCATATAGCTTCTTGGATTGTATGGTCATATCCATATAATCAAAAATATTGTTCTGTTTTTGCTTTGATATTCGTCGATCCCTTTGCGCAATTTGGTTTAAGTCAGAGATAATAATACTCTGATTAAGTTTCCTTTAGCAATTGATTTATTTTTTTCATTATTGAAATTTTTTCTTTCACTTGAATGGGTCAAGTTTTACGAACTTATCGTCTACGCCTTAAATCGAGCAAGATCACGATATGTATAGAATATTTCTAGTTCCTTCAAAGGGTATATGAGTGATGTGGGATATTAAAAGTTTTGCCTATCCATCTGAGGATTTAAGTGGGTCTCTAAAGAAAGGCCCGTTATACTTGATATCCGATTTTAAAAACAAAGCCCATTATATGTATTCTTTAAAATGATTTTACTTTTGACTATTTTATGTACTGAGCAAGATGAGCCCATTTTATTGATTTGTAAATGGAAAAGCCCAAAAGGAATGGGCCAATATACGTCACCCATTTACTGAAAAAAGCAAATTCAAATGTCGACGTTTTGAAGATTGCAACTCATCTTAATTGCAAACCCTTTTGTGAAAATTTTAAACCGTCACTTCACGTTTTTTTCCTTTTAGAATTTTGTATTCGTACTTAATAATTTGAATAACCCGTGGTTGGTAATACCGGTTTAAAACAAGAGAAATAAAGACCAATACAGACTTTTTTATCCTAAACCTCCACATGGTCTCGTTGGAACCCATGCCTTAATTTGAGTTTCTTTAAATTGTTCTTGTACCTTCTTAGCAGCCGTGTTTTAAAAACATATACTTTTTGTTTGTTTCATTTGCTTTATTGAACATCATCCACTAAAATCATTTGGACTTTGTTTAAAATTTCCTATCTTTAACAAGTGTCAGAGAGGATGGCTCAAGTAAAAGATCGACACATAAGTTTTGCTCCCTATAATGAGGGCATCTGAGTCACATGCCTCCACATGCCACCAAAGAGTTTGGAACTCCCCATACTCATAATTACACATAGATGGATGTGGCTGCGTAAATGATGAACACATTCTTCAGAGAACACGTGTCTGAAATTCATTGATAAAACATCGTAAGATGATTCACGAAAAAGGGGATCTTGGTCATGTGAAGTGTTCCATGTCATTTTTAATTGACAAGTATATATCAAAAAAAAAAAATATTAATGCGGAGACAATAGTTACATAGATTATACTTTTAAGATGTAGTCTTGCAGGTCTTGTATTTAAGTAATTAATTGAAGGGCCTTAAAAAATTCATTTCATTCGCGTTTGTTATTTCAAAACTTTGTTTATAGAGAAACTAATTATATATTATAGATTTATATACAAACTTCTTTCCTCTGAGTCCTATACAGAAAGAAAAAAAAAAAAGAGTTTTGCCTGGGGTCATTAATTAGAAACGTACGTAGTCCCAGGTTTGTGCAAACATTATTGTTATATGGAAATGTATAGCCGGATTTTTTATTATACGAGGAAGTCAAGCACGTTAAGCTTGAATGTGTCAAATTTCAAAGAGGACATGAATTATATATGTTTGTTTTACTATTTTCATACCTTCTCGTAGGAATGGATCTTTTAAAAATTGACCTATATGGACTATATGTATAAAAAAAGGTCTACGAACTTGAAATCTTACGGCGACCAATAATTGGTTGGATGCTACTATTATTGTGCTTATAAGTTCTCTAAAATTTATTCAGCCAATAATTGGAGCGTGAAATATTTTTATTCTTTAAAAAAGACAATTGGAGAAACTAAAGTTATCAAAGTTAAATGATAGAGAATCTCTCTCTCACCTTTTTTCTGGTGGATTCCAACTCTTCGGTTATAACTTTTGCTTTCCAACAAATTCTAAGAAATTGTTTAGTTAAGGACTTCATGTTTAGTTTAATACACGTCTTTTTCCTTTAGTTTAAAACCCTAACCCGATTAAAGAAAATGCTAAGCCACAGAAGAGAGAAAGAATAACACCAAATCTTAGTTTGAATATCTCTTTAACAAAAAAAAGCAATTTAAGTTTGATTTTGTGGATGTATAATGTAAAGAACAGAATAATATATTTTCTTGTCAACGTGAGGTTTCCAAATTATCAATCGGATTTTTATTTATTTTGTTGATTTGTACGTGAGGCCAACTCAATTTCAGCAAATGAACTAACCGTTTTCCAACACATTTCCGTCTTTCACCAATTTACTACTTGATCGTTCTTTCTAAATTTATCATTTGATATTAATTTGTTCTTTATCTAAAATGTTGTCTCCAAGATATAAAGATACAGCTTGTATTTGCCGATGAGTGTGAACAATTGTAATCTTTCATTAAAAAACAAATTTACCTAAATCAAAAACTCCAGCTCTCTGGGTTTGGTTTATTGAATATGAATATACGGAGGAAATAGTTTAGGAAAATAAAGTTTCTTAAACCTAGTGATTAGCACGTGTCGATAGTTGTGTGATTGGGAAACCTTAGACAGGCTTCACAGTTCACGGGCCAATTGGCTTTAGGATTTCCATAATACTCTAGAGCATAAGAGCAACCTAAGAACTTAGGGTTGTTAAAAATATATACCTACGCATTTCACATAAATTAATATACGTACGCCACAATGATCTTTCTTGTTGGCATGTCGGGAGAAATGGGTGAAGTAACGATGGTTTGTTCAAAAGTAGTCATCTAATAACGTGGGAAGACTAAACCCCTACTATATTAAAGTCTAACTAACGATAGTGAATAGTTTAATTGCTAACAACATATTTTCTTCATTTTGTCTCTCATGCTTTATAAGAACATAAACACTTGTTATTAAGTCCACGTCGGGGATATGAGAATCAATCAAGTTGATCCTTGAAACGGATTCTATATTAGACCTAGTTGTTGTTGTTTTACATTAATATATAGTTATGTGGAAAAGATTGAAAAATCTTTATTTGCTTCTTTTCATGAGTCAAAATATTGAATTGACTGACCACATGGGATTGTGACCGTAACAATCAAATATTAATATTAGATTGTCTACATGCAAAATATTTGGGGAAAGAATCATAAATTTCTGCCTAATAAGTTCATATACTTGATTTTCTAAAATCTTCAGTACTTGTGTTTATATATAACAATCCAACGCTTATACAACTTCAGCCGTTCGTCAAAATATTGATATTTAACAATGCTGTAAACCAAAACGAAAAAGGACTATATATGTAACAACGCATAACAGAATTATTTTTTCCAATATCGTATCAGCTTTTTAGAAAAATACAACAAAATAGGGAAACCGAAAGTAAACTTTTAAAATAGCAATTTTTTTTTATTAGTTTACCCAAATCCAACTTTGAATATAAACCCCCTAAGATCGAATGAAGATAATCATTCCCCACCTATATATGTTTTATTTTTCACTATTTAAAACCATATCGGCATTTAATGACCAGAAGGAAAACAATATGTGAACGAGGTCTTGATATACACAAATTGTTGAACATTGACTTCAAAGTGTATATGTACGTATGTTGTTGAATTGTCAGAGAGATTCTCTTTTTGGTGCTCTTTTCTTGGGATTCCTAAGACTTAGACAAAATGTTATTATTGGTTACTTATAATTAGGCGTTTATTTTCTATTTTTACTTAAACAATGTAGTTAAGCCTCTCTTAATATATTAAGCTTAGAAGCAAAGATCCGATCATAGGTCGAGTCTGTTTGACGCTATCTTGATATCTTCCCACCCAAGTTTTGCCCACCCAAGTTTTGCCTCATAGAATATTCTATTTTTCTTATGTTTTCCGAATTAAAGAAAAATAAAAGATTCCTTCTTCTTTGCAAATAGATTCCACACGATAAGCTTAGCTTTAAGATTCTATTGTATTTTCCTGGGACAGGGTTTTTAGATTCTATATTCTGAGAAAACCTGTATTACAAGTAATTAATAATATTAACAAAAAAAAAAGGATTGACAAACAATTTAATTAAGAGTGGGATGCATGGACCATTCGAGAAGAGGAAAAAACAATTGGTTCTATTTTAAATTAATGCAGAAAACTATCTAAAAATTAAACAATTTTTCATTCAGTCAAAATATATTTAACTCTGTCTCTCTATATCTCGCTCTCTCTTTAATTTAACTGTTAATTTACAGCCCAAAAAAATTGTATAAGAAATTTAGGGGAAACTATCTATGATATATTATGTAGAAGAACCATATATACGATTGATATATAAAACATATTTTCCTTGAGAATGATGGATCTACAATTTTCTTATAAACATTTTACATACGCGTTGAGTACAATATATGAGAGCAAGAAAATAAAATAAAATTAACAAGTTACTAATTAAGAAGAAACGATTCTTCTGTAGTTATAGCTCTCATCATGCTCCAGATCTCAATTGTTTCCATTCCACTAAACGTTGCAAGAACTCCATAACCTGTTAATAATTAAGAAAACGTATAGTATTATTATCAGCAGAGTACAGTGGACATATATAACAATAATTCTAAAATGGGAAGTTTCTAAATTAGATCGAAGTTGTGCTTGTCTTGATCAATTTACCTCATCGGGTTCTTGCAGTGAATAAGACGCGCTAGTCTCCTTTGGAAATTTAGATACAAGAATGCCAAGACCTTGTCTTCGTTCTCTCAATACCTATAACAATAATTAAATCAATTTTACTTAGATGATTGAACATAAATTATTTAATTTAATCTAATAAATGATTACTAAATTCTGTATATACCTTGAATGCATCTTCGTCGGTGCGATCATCTCCGATATAAAGAGGGAAAACGTCGGTACAATTAGCGTATCCTACACAATCCAATACTAATTTTAATTAATACTATTGATATAAACCATTTCTCTCGTCATTAAATAGTTGATTAGTTGAGGAATATTTTACCAAGTGACTCTAATAAAAACTCGAGTGCTTTGCCTTTGTCCCATTTAATAATCGGACGAACCTCCAAAACCTGAAATAATATACGAGAATATAAACCAGTTAATAAAATAAATTATAGTTACCTTATACTTTAATAAAATAATAATTAATACGATATCTTACTTTTCTTCCTTGAGTAAGACGGAGCTTAGGGTAGTCTTTCATTACTGATCGAACTTGGTTAGCCAAATCACTCCAGTTCTGTTTTCAAATAAATAAATAAATGAAGTGGTTAGTTTTCTTTTAAATACATGAGTAATCGGATATTGAAAAAGAATATCATCGTACATTTTCATCTACGCGTCGGAAGTGAACAGAGACACAAAATTTGTTGTTCTCTACTTGGGCTCCGGGAGTAGATTTTGTTTTCTCCACTAATTTATGATAAACCTGAACAAAAATATTTAAAACAAATGTAAGTAAGAAGAAAATAGTTTTATTTAATCGTATTATTATTTGAATATATATATGAGACTGAATTATGAAGGAGAATGTGACCTCGTCGATCATGGGGAGGAACTCTGTAGCTGGTTGGCAAAGAAGAGATTTACTATCCTGTAAAATCTTATAACAACAATAAAAAACGGTGGAAAAAGTTAGGTATAGTTTTCAAAGATTTTTTTACGTAAAAAGTAAAGAAAAACAAATCTTACTTGCTCATATTTGGACCCTTGCTCTGGTCCTTTGATGTCCATTCCATGACTTCCAGCATAGTACAACTCAGTTAGTTTTACAAAGTTATAAACCTGAAAAGTTGTCAAAACTATCATAATTAGCTTCAATATTTTATAAGTACTAATTATATATCTCACCAATTTAGTTGTAAACATACCTTTTCTATGCATCTCCCACTAACTATGGCCGTCGGGAAACAGTTTGCTAGTTTCCTCACAGTTCTTCTCATCTAAAAATCAGACCAAACATATATATCATAAGTTAAATATTTTTTAAATAAGTAAATTTCCTTATATTGGTTTTCGAAATGAACCTTTCTAGACATGAAAGCTCGATCTGGATCATCAACAATGGGAGATAAAGTGCCATCATAATCCAAGAACATAACGATTTGTTTTCCTTCAGAAAGGTGAAGAATCTCTTCAAACATATCCAAAGCTGATGGATGTTCCGTCTGCGAATTTATACACACCGTTTATTATTTCAAGAAAAAAAAGATGTAAGTAGAAACTAGAGCTTGGATCAATGGATGATATATAGACGTACGAGCCAAGAGCTTTGTTTCAACAAAGATTTAAGATGAGTAGGGGAACAAGCTCTCATTGAATCAACCCATGAATTGATCAATCCTACTCCATTGTTGATAATGATATCTTGAAGAGCTTTCTTCTTCGTTGTTGTTACATCGTTGTTTGATTTGTTCCCGGTTTCTTTTTCTACAAGTTTTGTGTTTTCTTCTATGAATCTAACTGAAATAACAGAAAACAAGATAAGGATTATGTAAGAGATTATAAACGTTTGTATGCATTAATCTAAGGAACTCTAAACAATTTACCCATTTCTGTCTGTAAATGAAAAGAGATTTAGGGTTGTAGAAACAGAGTGAGAATGAGTGTGTAGGCTTTGAGAGAGACAGAGGCTGAGGTTGTGGTATGGTCTGATTTTATAGAGTTGCAGTTTATTATAGGAAAATAAAAAAAAAGTCTTTTTTTAAAAAAACTTTAGTTTTAACTTGAACAAAAAAAGTTAAAGGGAAAATCAGATATTGTGTGTGTCTGAACGCTGGAACCCATTGAGTGTGGGTCCTACTAGATGGATGATGGACCCCACAAAGCGGCTTTCCCGCTCACACCGATCGTTTAGTTTGCAGCGTTCCCAGTAACCGCCACGTGGTCCCCTCCCCATTAACACCCCCCACCATATGCTTCTTTCTTTTGCCATCTTGCTCCTAATTTTTTAGTATATATATTAATTAATAAATAATCTCAGGAACTCATACGAACAGAACCAATTATTTTCAATCAAAAAGTTTCAAAATGAAAATTTGAAAATTCAAGAAAATACACATTAGGCAATAATCTTCTCTTCAAAGTGTTGGTCCTTCATTTTTGTTATTTATCATGATTTAACCCCTTTTGTGTTATTATTAAAAAAATGGAAACAATACCGTAGTAGTAGTAGTACGATAAAAATTGAAATACCATGCTCTGTAACATGGTTCCACAATTGTAAAAATTCAAAATAATTTGAAGGATTTTTTCATTTTTAATCACCACTTTAGTTTATTATTTTAACGATTACCGCATTAAGACTTGTATCAGCCAATCATGCTCCTAGCATGTAATTTTATAATACGCCAAAAGATTCTCGTAACTGCATCGGAACATTTCCTTCTTATAAGTTATAACTGTATTATTTTCTTTTAGCTATATATGCTATACTGTTGAAATTTATATAATGCCACGTGGCTTAGTATCTCATCGCTGACAAATATTCATCGGAGTTCGAGTCACGGTTGTGTGCCAAAGTCATTCACGTTTATTCACTCGTGAGTTTAACTCGATTCAATAATTTATCCGGCAGAATCAGATATTCATTGTTCGAAGACTCCCTCCTGCAGTAAGATCAAATATCAGATTCTCAACGGAATTTAACTACATGCTTTTTCACTCGATGGCTTAATTAATCCCATTTTCACTTCTTCTTTGAATGTCCATTTACCTGAACCATTTTATCTGAAATTTGCCTCACATGTCATCTTCATGACTCGCCGGTGAATTTTATTCTTCTCATACTCTAGAATCTCAGATGCTCAAAATCTCATAGAAGCTTCCACTGCTGATGTAGAAAACATCGATGCATATGCATGCATCATGATTTAATTACGAGATTTAGAAGAATTTGAATAGGATTCTTAGTAACTTCTAGGAGAAGGAAACCTTATTAAAAAGGGAAACGTGGTTATGGGACTAAAATAGTCTACAATTATTTTTATGACCACTACTTTCAGATATAGTTCGGTTTACATTTGATTGAAGCTTATTTTTATTTTTTTTGGGATAACGAAATTATCACCTTTTTGTTAATTAATTGTGGAACCTAAATCAATTGTTGATTGAACAAACCACACTTTCATATATATATATATACATACTTTCTTAATTTTTGTAAGCTTTCTGATTTCGCAACCAGTTATCTCTTCATATTCGTAAAAAACTACAGTATATATATGCATCAAGAAACAAACGACTTTAGTGTAAGCATTCCTCATATATATATACATATATCTTTGTTTCCACATATATATTAACTTGAACAATAACGTAATAAATCATAGATTCATTATCATATTCGGTAGCCAAAGGACATATTTATTGTTATATGTTCGTATGTTACATTATACACCCATAGAAGTAAAATATATATATCATGTGTTAATGTGTATGAAGTTATATATAAATATGCGTCCATGGCAATATGGCATGACATTAAGGCAAGGTTCAAATCAAAATTCCGAACCGACACCTCACGTGTAAGGAATCAAGAGTGTCTCTACCTAACATGTGGAACCCTACGAGGCATAAAAGTATCATATGCAAATAATTGTCCGCATCACGTTAATCCCGTTTATCGAGTCCTTAGTTACGCGTGATTAATTTATGGCTGATGAGCTAATTACGCTTGGCCAAAGTTTGTAAAAAGAAATGTGGCAAAATCACAAAAACACACATATATATATATATATATATATATACTCAATGCAATTCTTAGCAAAGCTAGAAAGTCTAATACTGAAAATCAATTAATTACCGGTATGTGAGAAATAATTTTCATGCTAAATAAGTATTTAATGAAATCAAGCATATTTTCGTACGTATGAGACATGCATGTTAATATTCTTTTGACCATATATCACATTCACAGGACAATTTTGGATGCGACGTGCTCTTATTGTAAACCACCAAATGGGTAAATTCGAGGACTGTGCACTTTATGGAAGAAAAAAAAAACAGAATATAACTAAATTTTTGTCCAAAATACAAAATGGAAAGAAAAAAAATCTCCTAATTTCATAACATCTACTGTTTTGCCCCAAAAAAAAAAAAAAAACTATTTCTCTGGAGTCAAAGTCTTTGATGACTAAACTGCTAACGGCAACCGTTTCTCCAAACTCTTAGGTATATGTGGGTCCTAAGCGTGCAACCTCGACCAGAGTTTTGCCACGTCAGCCATTACCTGATTTTCGGTTGACACGACAAAGTAAAGGCGTCTCTTTTTTTAATAATATTTCTCTTTTCTAGATTATTTTAAAATTACAGTTTTATTTATTTATTTTATATGCGTATTTTTCTAGTTATTTAACATAAAATTGATATATAATGGATATGATATGGTTTTAAAATATTTAATAACAAAAGTTAATTAAACGCCCACTAACAAAAAATAAAAAATTCTTGTGACATATTAAAAAAATATTTATTTTATCATGCGTTTAATAATCTAGACACGGCCATGTATTAGATGCAGATTCTCGTTCGACCATTTTCAAAGGAAAAATAAAAAGTTGATAGCCTTTAGTTTTAAGAATATTAGTCGATCAATATATGGACGTCGTCTATGAAAGAATAAAAGGTAATGATTCTTTTTGTCAAAACTATTTCACTATTCGATCAAATTGCTCATCATTTCCTGATAAATAAATAAACTAGTAACCTTGTAGGCTCTATATTCTTCATTGTAGATATAAATTTATCTCTCATCCCAACCAACCAACTCATCGAACTTGATACTCAGTAATACCTTTTCTAATCGTTTTCCTTTTGTAGAGCTGATCCACGCCTAATTATTACATGAATCTAACATAAACAATGTAATTTATTAGTATGTGATATGAATAATATAGATATTATAAACTACGATTAATTAACTAGATGTTGGATTCTAATCTTAGCGTAATGATATGATTTTAGGCCAAAATGCCCCCAATCATTGAGAACTTTGCCACGATTTAGACAATCATAGTAAAGCAGAAGCTATTTAGCTACATGCAAATGTTTTATTGCTTTTTAAAATATATTAATAGCTCCTTTTATTATCTAGAGATGATCGATTTGCAGATGTTCAGTAGATAAGAGAATCAATATCACAACATATATCTTATTTATTTCTATGCAAATATATATATATATATATGTCGTAATTATTTCTTTTCGATTCCTACAATATCGATTTTGGAAGAACCTTTTTTCGAGATTTTAAAATATTGTCAAATACAATTCATCTTTCTAATATCCCGTTTCATCCTTTTTTAACAAAAAAAATAAAACGAAAACTTTCAAAAGGTACTGTCCAACACCTTGCTAGTTAGTTCTAAGCATGTATGTCATGGTTCGATTTCCGTGTAATGCAAATTTGCATCCATGTAAAAAAAACAATAATAAATTACAGAAAAAAACAAGAATTCTCTAAAATAAGAAACTAATGTGTAACATATACCCCCACGTCAAAGTGTTGTTGAATGGTCCACGAATTTAATGTAAAAGTATGTGTGAATAAATGCATAAAAGTGTCGATTTAGGAAAAAAATCGTATAAATCAAATATGAATTATTATTTTGAACCATCACCACTTAAAAGAAACATCTTAAGGTTTTCTCGAGAACATTTCAGTAATGTTTGGGTGCTAAATTTGTAGTACATGAAAATCATCTTTAAAAAGAAAAAGAAACACGTTCTAACTTTAAAATCGTCTATATCTATGAGCATGTTAAAAGTAGAATGTCTTAGGTTACTCTTTATAATCTCCAAGAGTCGCCAAACTACAATGGGTGGCTTCTCTTTATATCTTCAAGGCCTTCAAGCCTTTAATGGACCGACACCTTTTCGATAATTAAAGCTATGAGATTGATATGATCTTCTTTTTAACATATCTGAAATGCAAAGATATATACTAATCATCGCAGCTTGTTTTCATGCGATGTGAAGTTCAATATTCTAGCCCAAACAAGTGATGTTTAGTATACTTGTTTTTAAAACTATTATTATGAAAAAACAGGAAATGAAATAACTTATTGATAATTGTGACTCCACAAGTGTGATAAATATATATTCCTACTAAAAAAAGTATGAATATATATATATATATGAGACTATGCGACATTAAATTAATAATCTTGTTAAACACGTAAATAAACTATATTGAAACAAGTCATTGTGATATTGACTTCAAAAATATA
Source organism: Arabidopsis thaliana (assembly GCF_000001735.4). Taxonomy (NCBI): domain Eukaryota; kingdom Viridiplantae; phylum Streptophyta; class Magnoliopsida; order Brassicales; family Brassicaceae; genus Arabidopsis; species Arabidopsis thaliana. Next base: position 18,455,895 of record NC_003075.7, read on the forward strand.
TCTTTAATCACTAGAAAATGAATTTCGGAAATGATCAATTAAACAATTCTACTATGATGAAAAGATAAACTTTTCTAGATCGTGTGTATAAATTGGAATCGCTCGGCGGATCTGAACGGAAACTAGTTGGATCGATTGTGACATTTTGGAAAGAATTAGAATGGATCATAGTAAGCTTCGCGTTGGAGTTTTTCACTTTCGACGTGTCTTGCATTAATATTAACCCTAAGCCCTCTCATTTTTGTTCTTTTATGATTAAATATATAACGAAAAAAACATTAATCTTTCTTTATCTAATTCGATACATAAAGTTGATGTATCCTCTAATCTTCTCTTTTCGCTATTCGACCAAGCACGTGCCCTTCTCTATCACATTAATATTTATTATAAACCCTTTTTATTTATTTATATATACGCACATATTACAAACATTTATGTTTAAAGTTTGACGTGTATATTAGTGTATATACGTCAAATATCTCTACAATTCTACATCACAAACACTTAAACTATATTCACACATTGGAAAAAGTATGCTATGTATTTAATCGCTATATGTTATCTATCATAAGCTACTTGCTATGAATTAGTGTTTATACATACATAAATAAAACATACAATTCTTATTATCAAAAAAAGAAATACGATTATTGAAATAGAATATAGTACAAACTAATATATTATTAACTAACAGATTCTAAAAGAAAAAAATATCATCACTGAGAATTAATCTTATATTCGAGTTTTAAATTATAAACAATATAGTCATAAATTTAGATGACAAGTGCTGCTTACTTGATTATACTTTACTTTGTTTTTTCACTTTCTTATGTTTTTGTTTGTCAAGTTATTGTTCGATGACTCGTATCTGGTAACGCTAAAACTCAGGATGTAATTTTTATTTTTTAGGTTTCTCTTACTGCTTTGGTTTGCCATGTCCTATATTTATGATGTAGAGATGATTAAAAAAAATGCTCTAAATTCGAAAAACTAAATTGCCAAACTAAATCCGCAACTAGACTAATATCAGATGGGCCGATAGATGTTCTTTTCCATGAATCTTTGTTAAGACATTTTTCTCGGCTTATGATTCTCTGAAAGCTTATCGGGCTTGGTCGAATGAGTCAGAAGTGAGCACACTTCATAAGCTCAAGCTGCTCAACGCAGCATCAAATCCGATTCGAGTGCTTTACTCCACCGTGAAGTACCAATTCTTTTCGGCCCAATATAAACTTAAAAGGCCTGTGGTGAAGTATACGTTTTTGCAGATAGATCTAGTTTTGTTTTGTCATAGTTGGGCACTTGGCCTAGAGTCGTTAGACTACAACTAATTGGAAAGTCAGAGAATAAAGAATCAAACGTTCCAATTTTATTTTTATTTTTATAATAATTCCAAAAACATCCATTTCAATTTCTGGAAGTATGAACACTGTCTTTACGTACTGAAAGAAAAGAATCAGAATATTGGTTAAGGCTGCTTTGTTTATTTTTTTTTCTAAATATAATATTTGAAAAAACAGACTTTAAAGTAGTTGTATAGTGTATATATTATGAACGTTTTAATCTTTGCCACAATTGTTGGTTATTGTAAGATTCTTTACCTTAAAGCATCGAACTTTGTGGCTTATGTGTTCCCATATGTCAACAACGGACCTCTATCGTCCACAATACACACAAATGCAGCATAAGTTATTTGAATTATCGCCGGAATAAAGTTCTATAATTATTTGATTTGTTTTTCTTTTTTGGAATTTCCTCGGCAGGAATACATTTTCAAATTTCGTCAAATGATATTTTGCTTTGTAGTTGAAACATATTAGATTTTATTTTCCGATCCAAATTTTGTTCCCATCATGTCTTTTTGAATCATTTTACAAGAATGATTTAAGTATAAAAAAGGAGAATTAACATTAAGTTTAATTTCTTAAAAAATCCTTGACAGAAGAGATCAATTATCTTTCCGCAAGTTCTCTGAAACTGTTTAATAAATGAATTTTATACTTTATCAGCATGCAAACCTTATTTTTATAATGACCAAAAACACTATCAGCAAAAGACTAATAATTTACATTCTTCATTAGAAATTTAAAGATGAGAGAATACATGGAAACTTCTCCGATTGGTCAATGACAAAGGTTTTTGAAAGTTCAAAAAAAAAAAAAAGACATAAACCAGTCAGACCAAAACATGGAGGAAGAGAAACAAACCCTAGAGACGATTCTCTCCGCAACTGTTAAAAATTTCAGTTGCAGAGAGATTAATATAAGACACTGAAATTGAAAGACAAACTCCTAAAAGAAAAAGTCTTCTCTTTGCTTTGTTTAAGATTCGGACAATTTGCTAATCGCATCCCAATCAATCTCCACAGAAGGAAACTTCTCCAGCCCGAAACTCCCAATCTCATCAAATCCAGAATCCGAAAAGTCCAAGAACGTAGTAATACCAGATTCCGGCGAAGAAGATTCCACATGAGACTCATCTGAAAACGAATTCTCATCAGATCTCAAGAACCCATATTCACTTTCTTGATACTCTGTTTTTGGCGGGAAAAGCTCTGTTTCAGAACAGGGGAGGTCAATATCCTCTGTTTTTCTCAAGCTCTGACAAATCTCTTGGAGCTTTGCGTCGACAGAGGAATGAAGAGGATTGAAACAGCTACCTCCTCCGTAGTATCCATCCTCGTGTCTGAACTGTGGGAAATTAAGTCTCGCGAACTCGCCTCTTAGCTTGTAAGCAGCTAGGTCATAAGCCATGGCTGCTTCTTCAGCTGTGTCGAAAGTTCCAAGCCAGAGTCGGGTCCGGTTCTTGGGTAAACGGATCTCAGCTACCCATTTTCCCCAGTGCCTTTGTCTAACTCCTCTATAGAGTTTCTGAGCGGTCATGTTCTTCATTGGGACAGGCTTTGGGGCTAGATTTGGAGAGATTATGTTACGTCTCTGGTTAAGCTGGTTTTGGATTTGGTGGATTTGGTAAGGTGTGAGCTGGTTTAGACCGAGAGATGTGGTTTGATTGAAACCGAAGACTGTGTTTGAATACGTAGGAGAAGAAGAATCAGTGTTGGTGGTATAAGGTTGAAGTGCTTTCATGAGCTCTTCTTGAAAAGGATCTGTGTTGCTATTGAACATATCTATGGCTGCCATGGATCTTTAAAGACTAGGAAACAAAATTAAAACAGAGAGGGATTAAAAACACACCCTCTTAGTCGATTGAATAGAAATCAAAATCTCTGAAAGAACAAGAAAAAGGAAGAATTATAGCATTTTTTGTTTCTAAATATTTGTTTTTTTCTGTCGCTTTTGGTTTCGCTTGATGCCAAGTTCTTTGCTTATATAACACCATAAGCTAAGCCGCCCATTGAGATCATTATCATTTTAAAATTATATATAAATTTCTTCAGTAGAATGTTAAATTTAATAATTACATTGTTTAGATGCTTTTGTTCTGTTGACGATTTGTTTCTCGTCAGCTTGATAAAAATCTTTTATTCCATGGATCTAAGCCGTTCCCAGGGAATATAATACGATTTTATGGTGTGTACGTGTGTGACAAAACAATCATCTATCATGGTTAGACTAAGAGTTCTAAATTTTACAAAAATTCCCAGCTCAATTTTTTAAAAAAAATCATAACTATACTAGCTCGCAATAACTATAAATATCAATTTCACTTTCTATTGTGTTTATTAAGGATATATTTATATTGATTTCATGTTATATGTGAAGAGCGTGTTATATTTTTTTTTGAAAAAGAGAGCATGTTATAGTTTAATTAGGTTTACACGTTACACACACACCAAAAAGACGGAATTAATTTTCTTTAACTTCTCATATGATCTTTGACTCTAGTTTTGGAGCTATATTTAATAAATAAAATCGCCGAAATATAATCTTTTCAGCAATAATTTCAAAAATCGTAAGAGCCAAAAACTGACATTAGTTGATTCTAGCGCAAGTTGAAAGGCCAGTTTGCCTTCTTTACCACTTCTTTTCTTTTGCCAACATATCTTCTTATAAAATAATTTATATTTTACTCATGTTGAATTAGAAGGAAAAAAAAAAAGCATGGAATCAGTACTTGAAGTACTAAATAATATTCATGCAAACAAAAAGAAGAAATTGCAGCCATATCAAACATGAGAATATTGGTGGTCATACTAATATTCCCAAGTCCTAATGTGGTCCATTTTCAGAAATTTTTATTGAGTATACCGCATACAAGTAGATGTAAAAAGTGGGGTGGGGGGGTTGTAAATTAATAAACTAAGGGGTTGTTTGGTTAGCAAGATAAAATTAATTGGAGAAAGTGAAGAAAGCTATTGGAGAAGAATGGAAAGAGGTGAGAACTCAAAGGCGGTTAAAGTTTGCGTCACAAGGAAGCTAGTGGATCTTCTTCACCTTTTTTCAAGTTCCTTTTCAGATTTTAACCATTTAAAAATCCAATATTCTTCGAAATATTATGTAAAATTCTTTTGTGTTTGATTGTTGTAGAAAATAGAGAAATTGTATAATGATTTTATTTACGATAAGTATATTGTTTCGTTTAAAACAAAATGAGGTAGACACGTTTCAGATAATGGATTTACTTTTGTTTTCGTATATATTATTTTTCTGTTTTGATAATTCATTACATAGTATCAATATGAAGAGAAGGTTTTAAGAATTGCAATCAATATAATCAAAGATTCATGAGCTAAATTACATTCTCATTTCATTCCATATTCTTTTTCACACTTACTAGTAGCCATTTTTTATTTACCTAAATAATTTTTTGTTATAATATTCACAAATTTTCACCATAAATGATTGAAAATGGAAAAAAGTTAGGTGATATGAAAAGCTTTACACGGATACTACTTGCTTACTTTGTATATTCGTTTACCCTCCACGTTTTCCCCCCCCCAAAAAGACCATTAATTCCAACTTTATGAGTGAATTTCAAAAAATTTCCACGTAATGTATTCCCTTATTTTCTTATTGATTACTTATTTTGTATCAAATTAAATAAGATTCTTCGAACCGATATGAAAAGCCAAAAATAAGAGAAGAAGCAACTATGTGGGACCCACTCTGGCTTGTTCACACGTAAGATCCTACGTGGAAATCATTATCTCTCGGTTCTCTAAGACCTGACAACTGACAGAAGAAGCTAAAGAACATATCTTCAGAAACTACTTTTGATCTCATCGCTAATCTATTTGGTTAGAAATCATAACGTAGATTAGGAATAATTCTAAAGTTTTTGGAGATAAACTCGATTACACGTCTTACAAAGTATTCGTTACTTTCTTAACTTTCTAAATTTTCTTTTAATTGTTGATCGTAAATCTATGGATGACCCGAAAATCACAAAGAATAATAATAATTTTCATTTATAAACTAAGTTTTCACATGTTGATTATGCTTTTACACCCACCCAATGTAGTTCTTATTAAAAAAAAATGTAGTTCTTAATTCTTCTTAGAGCACAAATATATCGTAGACGTATAGAATAGCCAAAATAGAATGATTATGAAATTTATATAATAGAAATAGTTATGTAAGAATTAAGATGAGCTCCAAACTATAAAACAGCAATGCTTTTTGTTTGATTTTGAAAATTGATGAACATAGAAAACAGTTTATATACTTTTTCTTAAAGTTTACAAGATTTAGTTTCTAACATTTTGAGATATAGATTTTGTAAATACAAAATATTTAACGATTTAAACCGTAGTTCGTTGTATGTGAATTATCTTCTCGTTAAAAAAATGTAGCTGATTATCATTATCACATATATAATCATTATTTGTATCACAGGACACCCTCAATTTCTCAATAAAAATAGTTAATCTCAAAGTCAACCCACAAAGTGGAATAAATTAAATTTGCTATTGAAATATCGACAAGATCATGGTGATTTAGTGGTCACTTAACATACACGACACATTGAGTAATTATTATATAGCTTTGGATATTATTTTCAATTCAACGAAGTTGTTGACTTAACAAATGTCAACTCTTCCTCCACAATTGGAGGTCAAGATAAGATCAAAATAAAAGCTATATTCCCAGACCGTGATACAAATTTGAAATTTGTGACTACATTCTTTTCAGACCAAGATATTATCTGATCAAAAACTGTAGCTAAACCCAAAAAATTTCAATAACTCAAACTAATTAGTGTCTAAACATATTGGGCTTTTAAGTGTTATGGCGGCGGGAATCTATGGTTAACTTATCGGTCCTGTCGTAAGCCCAATGTATTCCAAATGGATGGAAATGTGTAATACTTATATTAAATCACCTGTACAGAAATTGCGAAGAAACACACATAATATAAATTAAATTTTAAGACAGTAAATGCCATAGGTGTACATAATTTTGTTCAACGTAATTACATTAATACCCCTCCTTCAAAGTTTCAGTACCTATCGCAGTTAGAATTATTTATTAGTGTAAGCAACTCTAGCTGCTTCACTTTTCACCTTTACATCTTCATACATTTTTAAAGAAGCTTCCGAAAACTTTTTTAATCTCTCTAGAAGCTTCGCCAAACTCGAATGCACACTCGACAAATCCGAAACCAACAGTGAACCGCCTTTTTCTTCCCCCAACATCTCCATATCCAAGGAAAACCCCTTGATTGACCCGCTAAGTTCATCAGACGGCAGTGTTTTGATCCCTGCAGACCAGTCCCGACACAGCACGAATATCGGTGGAGCCAGGACACGACGTGGGGACCATGGTCTTCGGTTTCTTGTAGAACGTTCTTGAGGGAGCAAGACACAGTTGTGAAGCCAACCATTCAGAGCTTCCACATAAGAAGCCATACTGTGAACCAAATCTACAAAGCTTAGACCAAAACACTCTGTTTCTTCTAGAAGCTCCGCCAAAATCCGCCTCTTAAGGACACTTTCGTGTGCTGTTTTGGAGGAATGTCGACAATGGTAAGCCAATGAAATGGTAATGTACTGTGTATGATGACATTCAAGCATCGCTTTCCACATTCTTATCAACCTAAAGAGAAAAGTAAGGATCAACCAACGAGTCTATATCCAAAAGTTAATAAGACATTTGGTTACTATATACCCTTGAAGAAACTCTAAGAGCTGTGGGTGGAGCTCATCGTCTCTGATTCTCTCAATCCGCTTTGAAATCGATTCAACAGATTGAATCGCGACTCTGATTCTTGAATGAAGATCTTTAGCAGCTGCTCTTGTTTTATCCATCGATTTAGCACTGTGATCCTTTGCGAATTGGTTCCTTAGCTGCTCGCATTTTCGATCATACTCTTTCCTAATCATCTCACTCGCCTGCATAAAAAGAAAAACAAATGAGATGTGAGGAAGCACAACACCAACACAGCCATAGAGTCATGATTTTTTTACCTTGACTTCATCATAGAGTTTTCTCTCCCAAGCGTATAACCGATCAAGCGAAGAAGAGTGACTTCCTGAGATCATACAAAACTCTTCGATGAAATCACTTCCACTTTCATCATCGTGATCTTCTTTTGATGTCTGGATCAACGGATTTCTAGAAGTGGAGGATCTTGACGACGATGTTCTCTTCCACACAATGACTTTAGTAACTTGATGACTCAATGGCTCTACATTAAAGTTTAACTCAGAACACTAAAACCAAAAATAGCAAAGACACAGGTAAATGATAAATCTTTACCTTGAGAAACTGGTGAATAACTTTTCCCTCTACAACAAGCTCGCTTCAAAGCTGCAAGAAACGCTATTGAATTTCCCTTTCCTGGTTAACAAAACAAACACTCACGAATCAACAACAGGTTTCAACAGCCATTTACACAATGAAAACAGAACTCATACCTGTCATATCGGCGAATCCGACTCTGATTTTGTTAACTTCAAGCATTCTTGAAACTTCTCTTCCAGATTCAGAAGCTCTAAAGAACTTATGTTCTATATCTTTCATACTCGACACAAAGTCTTTGGCTCTATGTGTGATAAACTCCGATGGATCTTCTCTTTCATCATTATCTTCACAACTCTGTTTCCTCTGCTTTGTTTTAAAACTCGAGTCTTGCAATGTCTCTGAACCAGATTTTGCTACATTCCCTTGACTAGTAATCTTCTCTAATCCTATAACTGCTGCATCACATTCACTATCAATCTCGGTTTGTTCACTTAGCCCTACAAATCTAAAGCTATCAAAATCGTCACAAGTGTCGAAATAGTCCCAAGAAGACGTCTCTGGCCGGCGAGGACGCGGCGGAGGAGGAGGAGAAAACGCCGGCATTGTCACTTCCAGATCGTCATCACCGTCGCTCAGAGGGTTAATAGTGAAAGTCACAGTAGAACTAGCCGTCTCCGTCTTCATGTAACTTAGATTGAAAAGGGGTTTAGGGTTAGGGTTTGGATTCGAGTTATGACTCAGTGGCGAGTCAACCGAATCGTCAGGGTAAGAGGAGTTATGAGAAGGAGATTTCTCAGGCTCAGTGGCGGTTAACGACGGAGATGATTCATGAGCAGTCTCCGCCTCCGCGTATTGACGAAGACAAGCTCCGATGTTACGGAGTGAACGGATGTAAGACACGTGTGCAGCGGCTAAAGCACATCTGGAATCCATAGCTTGTTTGACAAATCTCTTCCTTTCTTTGCATAGATGAAGCGGCTCGTTCTTCTTATTCATCGATGCTTTCGAGTTTGAACATCCCATTTTCTCCAATATCGAATGACCCATTGAGAAAAACTTAATAAAAATCGAAACTTTGGATTTGTTCTACCCTGAAATCTCTCACGGTGGTTACAAAACAGAACAAACTAAAGAACTCATTTCGAAAAAAAAGAAAATGACAAGTCTTTGGGGTTTTGTTTTGTTTTCCTTTAATGGCGTTTGTGAGAATTAAGAAGAACAGAGTGAGAAGTAGCTATCACCATGCGGAAAGGAGAGTAGTTGGGGAATTTATATATAAGGAAGAATCCAAAATACTTATTCAATGAGAGAAACCTGAAAAAGGAGCTTTGATCAGACAAATCTTGAACAAAATGGTCTGAGAGAGAGAGAGAGAGAGAGAGGGTGTGGAGAAGTTTTGTCTTGGTTGCATCGTTTTACGAGAAGAAGATAAAACATTAGTAAAGGAAAAAAAAGTGCAGAGATTTTAGTTCATTCCAAAACAGATCATTTACTTCAAAAGCTGAGCTAGAAAATAAAAAGTTAAAGCAGTGAGAAAATCCTAGCAGCAACAATTTCAGATTCTCTCTCTCTAGATGCTACAAAATCTGTAGTTATGGTCTTTACTCTTTATTGAATATGAACATGAAAGCTACACACTTTGAATATTTTTGTTTTCTTCTCATTTATTAACTTCGGTAATTGGATTACAGTACGATTCTACGAGAGTTATGTGAAACCTAGTTACTCTTTTTTTTTCGGTTATGGTTGTGAATGGACCGATTGAGCTGGGGAAAGAGAGGGAGGGAAAACCAAGTCAAAAGCTTAACGTATATATTCCTGCTTTTATTTAGTTTTGTGATTTTCGATTTACATTATTAAATCTTCCATAGTCATCTCTACTAAAGATTGGATTCAAAATTTTATAATTTAGGTTCAAAAAAATTAAAAAAAGTCTACGGCAAAAAGAAACGCTTATTAAAAATAATTCGGTTTAAGTTTAGGTTAAGCTACTTTAACGTAATTGGGCCACCTAAGGGAGGGAACTCTTTTGTATGGAGAATCGTGTAATTGTCTTTGGGTTTGAGCAAATCACTCTTGTTTAGTTTCGAGGGTCTCTCTAACGACTCCTTGAAACGTGGGCTTTATTTAGCCTCTCTACATATTAAAATTAAAATATCTCGACTTTATAACTTTCATTTAGAATGTGACAAGGGACAAGAAAGAATGGAGGTTAACATTTCTTAAAAGTGAGATATGGGCTGTTGCATATTGTAAGATGGTATGGAGAGTAATATAGTATAATAGTGTCTATCAAAAGTTTAAAACTTTGAAACAGTGAATGACACTATTCCCTTTTCCTAGGCCCAAATCCTACCATGACAATAACTGTCTCAAAGTTCTACCAAGTACTACTATAACTGAAAATAGTGGCAGTAACAGTAAAGGTCTAAAGGACACTTAATGAGTACGATACTGTTATAATCCCTACGATACATTTTTAGTAATTGAAGCAATCTTGCAAGCCTTGACTTTTCGTACGAATGCCTCTTAAAGACCCACCCACACCCCCCAGTATGTTACTTTTTCATTATAATGTCGACACTATTATTTTTGGGAAATGTTGCTCTACATGATTTTTATGAATTGAATCATATGAACACTCAAATACAAAGGTTTAGGCATTCTTTTGAAGATCATATATAAAAAATTCCTTACTCCTTGTACCATATCTAGGAGATATCATTTTATAAAATGAATAGAAATGGTAAAATCCATATTTAAAAAAATTAATAAATCACTTCTCGTCGAAAATAAAATATAGCTACGGAGGGATGTTTGGTGTCCACAGACCAAATATCTGAAATTATTGGCCTACCTATAAAGACCTGACGAATAATAATTGTATCTTTAATCATATCATATAAAATTTAAGCATTACAAGTAAATACGTAGGCACGAATTAAATAATCAATACACCATATGATTGCGTCTATATTTAAACTGATTGGCATCGTAACACACAATTCCCCTCTCCAAGCAACAATCTAAATTTTATAGAGAAAAATAAAAAAGTTTTTCTTTTTCTTTATAGAAACAATAATATGTTGTTAGGGAATCGACCACGGCCTCAAATGCAGAGAACAGCAAGCATAACGAGGATCACTATCGAAGTTGATGGTGATCAGACCGCCGGCCAAGACTCTGACGTGTCTATGACGGTGGTTGACGGCGGAGAAAATTACGCCCAGCGGTTCTTGTCGCCGGTAAATCACCAGAGGAACGAGAGAAAATACGGTGGGAGATCCTCACCGTCGTCTTTTCTTGTAAACTGTGGCTTTTGCAAACGCGGTCTTGCTCCGGGTCGTGATATTTACATGTACAAGTATGTTTACATATACTAACTACTCTTTTCTTAATTATTTTTCATTTTTACAAGTCTTCAGTTTTAAGATCTCAATTTATAATAGTTTAAAATAATTTTTCTTTTTAAATTTGAACAAGTTATTTGTTTTATATAATACATTCAAAATTGAAAGCGTTTTTTTTTTATAAATATAATCAAGGGAACTAAGCTACAACCAAGTTATGAAATTTATTTTTAACACCATATCTTTCCAATGGTAGGGATTCAATGATTTATTCCTCGTTTTCTAATGTATCACAAAGTAGTATTGATATATTTCTTTGTAACGTGAATAAATTGTAGAGGGGACGCAGCGTTTTGTAGCATAGAATGCAGAGAACAGCAAATGGAGCACGACGAGGGGAAAACAAGAAACCGCGTCGTACTATCACCTTCAAAATAAAAATACGCATGGCTCAAATTTACTATTACTCTTAAGTTTGTGTGTGTTTTAACTAGAGATTGTTGTTGTTAATCATTAATTAGTGTCATCATGTAAAATTAATCCTCAGAAAAAAATGAAATGAATCTATCTTTCATGTCCTGCCTATTATTTTAGTTTCACACTTCCTTGTCTCTTTTATAAACTGGGTTTATTTAGTTTGAAGATATGCTTTTTAATTACAACTTTTTTTTTTGTAATATTAAAACATTTAGCTAAAAGAAGTTAAAGAACGAGTAATTTATGCATACGTGATACGTTACTTTAAGAGCTAGTGAAGGTTGAAGTAAGCACACCATGAATCTCGTTTTAATAGTATGACTTTGTTAGCAAATAGATCCCAACACCATATGCAACTCACGGTAATTAAGATAATAATTAATAAAAGTATTTATTTTGATTTAAAGTCACATCATTTTGCATAATCTTATAACTAGTAGTACATGAATAGTAACAGATATAATATTTTTGGCCAGAAAATCATTGGTGGAAATTTAGAAAAAAGCGTTAAATGAAGGATTTAAAAATGGAGGTCACTGTCTCGTGACGACGAAAGCGTCCGGCGATTAGTAATGGGATGAAGAGGTGTAGAGTAAATTAATGCGAACACTCGTCATACCGATCAAAGCTTAGTGATGACCTAATAACCATTTGTTATTTTACTAATCAAAAAGATGTAATAAGAAAATATTCATACATACTGAAATGGTGTGTGTATGGTTTTAACCTGTCGTATCAAAGTTGATACTTATTACGATTTTTTTTTTTTTGAAATATTTCATTTATACATATATTTAAAGCTTTAGTCTTGTAAAAGACGTATACATGCTGTAAAATAGTTTTCTACATGCTGTGAAAAGGTTAAAAGTTTATAGATGTTACATTTCTTTCTTTGTTTTTCGGATTAGATATGTTTTATCCATCTTTCTTCCATCATAATTTTGTTTTAGTGTATAAGAATTTGTCCATGGTAACACTCATCTGAACTAACAATTTCTAAACGCTATCTATTAGTACTTGGAAAGTATGAACTCTTGTTCTCTATCATTTGAAATCACATCAGTTTTTTGCTTCAGTATAAATGTGTTTTGACATTTTTCACACGATTTTTTTTTTAATAAAAACTATATGCATGGACCGTTATGGTTTTACAAATTAAGTATTTTTATAAAATTATTTTTATTTACTACATTAAAAATTTATTTTGATTATAAAATTTTAATACAATTTTTAAGAACACAAAAATGCTTCTATAACGATACTTAAATTAAAGTACATATGTCTCGTTGCTCAATAATTGAAGATTTGTATATTAATGGTTTATGGAAATGGATAGTTATCAGTAGCTTATAGATAGGATTAGGTTTATAATTAGTCTATGGATTATTTATATATAATTTGTTTTTTTCTTCACTCGTTTTCTGAACTCCAAACTTCGAGGCTTAGTTGTTGGAGTTTCCGGAGTCATCATATTTTGTCTTCACTACTAATTATTGATTACTTAATTATCAATAAATATATAATTCAAGGGAAATAAGCAGATTCATTTGGTATCTTTAATTAAATTAATCCTCCCACATATATAATTAATTTGAATTATTTGGACCATCAATCTCATATTTTTATGAATAAACTCATTTGAGGTCATTGATGATGCCATGGTAATATTTTAAACTTCTTTTCGATGGTTTTTGAATGAAGAATCGGTCCATACACATTTTATTTATTCCTCCAAATTATATTATATTTAAAATAGAATTGTTATGAAAACGACCATTACGTTATAATTTTTTTGCTTGCCATCTTCTACTAAACTAGATTGAAATTTCTCAACTGTGATAAAAAAATAGCAGGGAACACAAATCAAAAATTTGAATGAGCAAGTTTTCAGTCAAAACCTACAACAATTTACACCACAACGTCTAACTAATTGTGGTATGAGCAAATTTGGTGACAAAAGCTGTCCATACACTTGTAGATCAATTGCTGAACCAAAACCATGATTATATATCTCAAAAGATAAGCTGTTTTACAAACATATGAAACAAAATCATAAGAGATATTGAAATTATGGTCCAACCTAGACACACTTGCAAAATATACCAACCCATCCGGATTACTACAAATACAAGTTACTTCACACCCTACAGAGACCAAACTAAAAGCTCTTTGGTCTCTCAGAAACACAAGCTTTCATAATTTAAAAACATTATATAAAAACCAAACAACGACACAAATTAAAGACTCTTAAATTATGAGCTAATTAAAGGTCTTAGATTCATGCTTCTTCATGTTCACTTGAATTCCATGATCATGTTGTTCTCCGGAGCCAGTCCAACGCACGCCCTCATAATATTCTCCAGCATAGCCCGCTGCTTCGACAGTGCGTTAATCACCGGAGTTCCCGGCGGTACAAGTGGTGCCTTGGTGAGGTAGCTGAGTATGGTGGCCACAGGATGGAAAGAGTGAAACTTTCCCTGCCAAAAAGATGTTTCAAAACATCAAAACCGCGGTTCAGTGAAAACAGAGAACCCAAAATAACATGTACTGTGAACTGACGAACCTCTCCCTCGGATTTGAACTGGATCCTGGTGCTGAGCTCCGCGAGGAGAACAAGATCCAAGATGATTGGAGCAGCTAAGAGAGAGTCCTCGCAGGTATTGTGCATCACAATTGTGTTCTTCCCTCCCATGAATATCTCTGATGTGTACTCGTCCATGGCTCGCTTACTATCCGCAACATACGGTACATACTACAAAACAAACACACAAATTGGATCAATGGGATCTCAGATTGCCAACAGAAACAGGTTTTGAGTGTCTGTCCGGTTCTCTATTTACCTTGATGACAACAACATGGTCCGGGTGTTCCCCAGGCTCAAAGAGGATACCATTGCTAGCAACCATATCGTCCACGACATTGCTTTTGGAGATCTCCTTAGATCTGAAAGTCTGTGGAGCTGAGAGATTCATTCCATCGTTGTTTCCCAAGTGATTGTAGCTCACAATTGAAGTAGGCTATAAACAAAAACACACAATCAATGAAACCAAAGTCTTGTGACAAATATTTTCAGTAACAAGAAAGAGTAACTTGATACGCAAGTTAAACAAACCTTGATTCCTGCGCCAACTAGGAAATCAACCAAGACAGATTTCATCTTGGTTTGACCACTCTTGAAATCATCTCCACCGATCAAAACATTGTTCCTGATCGCCATATCAATTAGACCTACAACAAACCCCCAAGAAAATCAGTCATGATTTCCAATATTGATTGATCAATGAGTGATTAAAACTCAACTACATGAAACCTGGAACAAAGGTGTTTTGAGGGCTTCCATTGATGAACGGGATTCCCTCAAGAACACAAGCAATCGCATAAAGTGTTGAAGGAGAGATCTCAGCCTCATCCCTATCCACAGACTCCATGAGATTCTCCATTGTATCGTTCATCCCAACGACCACATTGCTATAACGCTCTGTGTTAGCCGTCCAGAGAACCACAACCTTATCCACCTTATTCTTCTCCTTAAACTCCCTAAGATTCAACATCACACTCGATCACATCAATAATCAGACGAGATTCGATTCAACCAATAAGAATAATCACTAGAACAGAGAGTAACCTCATGTCCTTGATGATGTGGTCGACTTGTTCCTTCTTGGTACCTTTGATCACGTGGTTAGCACGTGACCCTTGATTAGCAGCTATGAAATCAGGATCGAAGATCCCAGGGAGTGGCACAATGTTCTCCATGTAAGGCCTGAGCTGTTTCTGCAAGTCGATATCAAGAACCCTGGCTCTAGCCATGGCATCTGCTAAGTTCATGTCACTTATATCCCATCCTCCAAACACAACATCATCCGGATTCACCTGTTTTTATTTCCACACAACGATCCCAAAATTAAAACACACTTTAAGAAGAAAACCTGTCTCAAAAATTTGTTTAAAAGCTAGCTAATCACCAACCATTGGAAGGAGACTCTTGAAAGGAGCATAGATCTCTTCACCGTTAAAAGATCCGACACGAATCGATGAAGCTTGAGTTAGTGACCCGAAGTAATTCGCTTGTTGCACTTTGTCCTTCGTTGCCCACGAGATTCCTCTGTTTTATTTATCCAATTTTCCGATTACAAAAAGACAAAATTATCAAATTTTAATATCAAGGACTTGATCAAAAAGACTCACTCTTTGTTCGCAATCACACCAGCGGTGAGAGTTGATCCATTGTTTCCTCCCAAACCCACAAGCATAACCCTTTACGACAAAATCAAAATTGATTCATCAACGACGGAGAAATCGAGGAATTATGAAACTTTGGAAAAGAGTGGTTTTTACCCTAATTTGGGGACACGAATATCGGTTTTGAAATCGTATTTGACAGTCTTTGGCTTCACAATCCATTGGTAAGTGCCATTGACGGTCTTCTCATGAACAACCTCCGTCGTCTCGTAATCGTACACAGAGTGAATCTCATTCTCTGTGTACTTCACGTTCGGGCTCTCAACTTTGAAGCTCTCAATAAACATTTTTGCAGAGGAAAAGGAAAATTTGGTTGTCTTTCTCGGAATTTGGATCGGTTTTGGGGTGTGAGTTTTGTGCTTCTAATCAGCGGAGACGTGCAAGTTTATATAGACGAGACAGCAAGGGAGATAGAGACACCGTGGCGTCACTTCACTGGTTGATGGTCCCTATTTGTCCAATGCATGTGAGCTAGTGATGCTTCTGGTTCATAGTGAGCCACACGTGTGGGGTCTCACACGTGAGGGAGGAGCGGAAAATTAAAAATAGTAATTGACACGTCAGATATCTGGTCCATACACGTGGCGTCGCTTTGTTATGATGATAGCAAAGTCTGGTTTGGTTTTTTTGTTTCATGGGTCCCACATTTTTGTGGGGAACGTTAGTTAGTTCCGTTAATTTGGTGGAAAACGACAGTGTTTCGTCAACATGGGACCTTTTGTTCCGTTACAGTTACTAAAAAGATAGTGTTTTGTCAGTTACGAAGGAAAGAGAGTGCACAACACGAACCACGTTTAGCTGTCAATTGGTCGCCGTAGGAATCACGTGTAGCGTTTGGCGCGTGAGATAGTTAATATCGGTGTTAACGGTCGTTTGGAACAAAAGTGCGACCGTTTAAAGACTTTTTTGTCGCCGTTTAAAAGTGGGTCCTATGGAATCTTGTTGACTGGGTTTGACACGTGAATTACCTTTTTTTAATTACGATTTTTTATGTTATTAATTGATACTTGCACTAATTAATTGGTCAAAATGCCGATGATTTCAAGGTACCTATGTTTTTTTTTTTTTTAAAGATTTGTGTTTTAAATATATTTTTACACATATCTAAGAAATTTAAAATACCTTAAATATAATATTAATTCATACTTGTGATTTCACATTTGAGTAATGTATCATAACCAGACATTGATAACTATGAATCTATATGAAACAAAAAGATTTAGTCTAGAACACTGATTATCATTGTCTGTAAAACATCTTCACACTTTTTCTACTGCTCTGTTTCACGTGTTTTTCATGTCTTAGAAAGACGTTATTCTGAATATATTATTTAATTGATTATGGTCGAGCAATGTGTCATAAGGAAAATATCAGTTACATTTTACTTTCAAATTTGAATATTTTAACACAAATTGAAACATTTGTTAAAAATTTAAATTATTTGTTATAGCTTTTCCAAGTTACACTAGTTTATATGATGCCTAAAATATGTAATTTGATTTCCTTTTGTAACCGGGATTCTTTCATTTCTATTTCAATAATGATTAGTCATTTGAAAGGTTTAGATGGAAAGAAAATCCAACTTTTTGCACATGCCTTGAAAATTATTCTAGACATCGGTCTTCCAATGAATCATTTCATTAGTGGACCAATATGAACTGATTTGTAATACAATTTCTTTTAAAGATGTTGCATTATATTCAGATTTGGGTGTGGCATGTTAAAAAAGATCTCTTATTATCTGTTGAATTTATATCATTCTCTTTTTATCTTTGTGTTGTTAATTATGATGATTTGTAAGTTAAAGGTTAAACGTGTGATCTTGGCTCTCGTATCACCTATTCATTGCAGCAATGCTAATTTTTGAAAAACTACATAAAAATATAGTGCTCTTGCTCTAGTCGACATAAGAAGTTTCAAAAACTGAATCCAAAAACTAATTATGGAGGATGAAAAAAAAAAAAAATGGTTTTTGGACACACCTTGGAAATGGAATGGCTTTGAAAAAGTTTGATAGGCATGGTTGTGGCCATACGTACGTTTGTGTATTGATAATTTGTTTCCCTTTGTAAACTCTTTGTCTGTGTTCCTCCACGCCACATACTTCTCTTTGTTTCACATTCATTTTTTTTCACTCAAAAATCATTTTGTATAAAGGGTGATGTTGATGTGCTGGAAGTTTCTCGTACGCTTGATTATGTCCAACTATTTTGTTTCGAATTATTTAATTTTAAGTAAATGAAAAGACTACTATCCAAAATAAAATTCACAAACGAATAATAGATAATACGACAAACAAAACATATTAAGCAGTAAATATATATATATACATATATATTTTGTCTTAATTATAACAGTTGTATTAAAATATATAATTTAATTGCAACTATGTAGATATTTTTTTTTCTTCTTCCCAATAACGTAGATATATTTTATTTGTTTCGTTTCATATTTGTTTTTGACAAACTTTGTTTCGTTTCACATTAATAAAGTAATCAATTATTTTTGTCAATTGGGAACAGTTTATCCATTGTTTCGTTTCACATTAATAACAGATAAACTGTTTCCAATTTAAACAGAATAAGAATTAAATATTTGATCAGAAACTTATCCAAAATTAAATTAAAAACAACTGATTATAAGTTGGACAAACTTTTACGTTGAAATATTTAATTATAAAATAAGATCAAGAGCTTATCCAAAACTAAATAGAAATGAATAAATACGACAAAAATATTAAAAACTATTACGTTGAAATATTAATAAGTCGTAGATAATACGACAAAAGAAAATATATTTAAAGATGACAAACAATACCAATGTGATGTATTCATAAAAGTTTGAGGTAAAAATCAGATAAAAAGTTGTTAGTGACAAAATATAAACAATATCAATTGAATTATTTGGTAATAGAGTCAATGAAGGTATAAATATTATATACAATTAAATTCATTCTTCAAACTATTTATAAAAAAATTAACATTTAGGAGGGATGCAGTAATCATCTAAGCAAAGAATGAGAATGATTGATCAAGCTTTGGAGAGTTTGATTGCCTTGAGCTTTGCTTAACAGATTCTTCACATTTTGTGTCATCTGTATTAAACAAAAACATTTAAAAGAAAGACAAAATTTAACGGCAATTTAAATTCTTTATGATTTGAAGAGAGGGGAAAAAAACACAATTACCTTCTCGAGACTACCCTTCGAGTAAGGCATTGCCCTTTGGGCTATTTGGTAATTCCTTCGACTTCTTGTCATAATCTTAGAAGAAGTGTGCCATTTTCCTTCCAAATGATTGGGAAGTGTAGATTCCTGTATATTTAGGTGATATATAAACACATATACAAATGAGTTAATTTGTATATTTGAAATAAAAATCTTGAAAGAAAAAAAAGAATTATGAGTATACGACATACCAAGAAAAGCACTGTTGCACAATGCTTGAGGACCTCTAAATTCATTCGAACATCATCGAGACTCCTGCAATTATATGACATATGTGCGTTATTTCACCTTAAGGAAAACGTAACAGTAATAGATACAAACATATATGATTAGGTACCTGTGCTTTTGAACTCCAAGACCAAAATAGGCAGCCAAACTTGCCATCTACAAAATAGTGCACAATGACCTTCAATATATAAATTCCTAAGATTTCTAATGCTTACAAAGAATCTTGGATAATGGTACCTTCATGTTACCAGCTCTTTTGCCAAACTTGTCACTTAATAACCCCAAAGAATCAATGATCCCTGAGGGTTCAGGCGCAGCTTTACCGATCTCAGCGAAAGCTTCTTTGATCCTAACGCAATCAAATCTTCTAATGTTATGACCTGCCCAAATCCTACCGTTCAACAAACCATGGATTTTCTCAGCCACGTCTTCAAAACTTGGTGCGTTCGTAACCTTAGCCCTGGTGATCCCATCTGACCTAGACGACCTTATTGAGACCACCGACAAGTCTTTAGGTTGTATAAGCGTTGTGAAGCTCTCTAGCTCCTCGAGTTTTTTTGGACATACGATGATCGCCCCAAACTCTAGTATGTGAAAATGTTGCCCTGCTTTGTTTGGTACGTTTGTTTCTAGATCGAAGAAGACGATTTCGTTGGGAAATGTTTGGACCGCCATATCAGATTTTGGTTTATGTTCGGTTTGTTAATCCTGTGAGTAGGTATGTGTATATATTGTGGATTTGGGGTTTGCGTTTTCTTGTGATAAAAGTTAAGCGTAGATTTGTGTTGGAGGGTTACTGTGGGGATTATTTAGCTTCGCGGAGAAAATTTTGCTCTGTAGGGTAAAGTAAGAATCTTTACTTTGCTTTTTCCAAACCAATAAAAAAGGGTTGTTATATGAAAGAATTCGTTGGTAGATTCATGTTCTACGAGAATTGATTCCTTTGATATTGTCATAAAGATATACAAGGAATCTGAAAGCTGAAAGGGAAAATTTCTCTCAAAAACTGGTAATATCCCAAATTATTGATCCTTATATGATCCTCTCAACGGGAATATTCAACTCAAAATACATGGCTTTAAATATTTGATTTACCCAAAATCTCTGTGCATAGGAAGAGTTGCAAGAACACACATTCTTCATTAGTGGTTAACGGCAAATGCAAAAAAACGTTATAAGAAGATGAATATGAGAAAACGAATGCAGGAAGTTACCAAGTGTTTGGGGGCAACAAACCATTTGCTAGCTTACACAACAGAAAACTACAACGAATTTGAAGCCGGTAATTGCAACAACAGAGTCTCCAGCTGAGGCCAAACCCACCAAGATTTGTTTCATCATTGAAGACATAAACTCTTTGACTAATTACCTTTGTTTGGAATGAAAACCTGCAATTTTGAATGCTAGATGATCAATTTGCATACCTCCAATGGAAATTATATGAAACCAAAACAGAGAACAAGAAGTTTAGGGCGCTAGAGAATATCATCTCTCTTATCTACCTAACCAGATTGTTTCATATTCTTAAGACTTCACAATTTATCGAAGTCATCATAACATCACCAATCAGTTCTTAGACATGCCAAAACCTAAAAAAGGGAAAAATTCAAGAATGAAACAAGAACAGAGACAATACCTCAAACTCTGGTACAAGATGAATCAAAGTCATCAGGAGCAACACGTGCAATCCAATTGTTTAACGTCCGCTTAACATCAGTATGATTAACATAAGCCAACTCATACATACTACACAAATTCACCACCAAGCTCTCGTTCAAAGCCGCGGTTGGCACTCTCTCCAATGCACTTTCCATCACCTTAATCGCATCCGATAGATCTCTCAAGTACATCAAACAAAGAGCCTTATTGTTGACAGCGATAATATCAGAGTTATCCCTTTCAATGCATTTGTCATACTCTCTCACAGCAGAAACATAGTCCTTTGCCACAACATAAACCAAAGCCTTATTCCTACCAACAAGATTGTTGAACTGTATCTCGTTCAATAAACCATTGCTCTTTCCTTCATTCAACATCTTCTCAACTCTATCAAACGTAGTTTTAGCTCCTTCTACATCACCAAACTGCATCTGAACAGACCCTAGTTTCGAAATCAAAACCGGGTCTAACGGATCACGATTGATCAATTCCTTCATCAAATCCAAAGACACCCCAAATTCCTTGTGACCTAAATGAAACCCTAGCAAGCAATTCATCACAAATGTCTCTCTTTTCTTCCACAATTCCACAGAACTCTCTAAACTCTGAGATTCTTTCTCTCTGATTCGATCTCGAACAAAGTCAAGCAAAACATATAAACGATCTAACCCTTCCTGACGATTACCAAGCTTAGTCGGGATCAAAGCGTAGAGCCATCGTAAAGAGAAAGGAACCATAGATCCTCTCCGATTAGGGTAAATCTCAGGGAACGATTCGTACCTGTAATGCGTCCCGTCGAAATCGTGCAAGGAATTAAGCTCATGAGAAGCTTCATCGGAGCGACGAAGCTTCGCGAGAGCCATAACTTGGTAAGTGAGATAAGTGAGATGCTCGTGAGGCTTTGTGAGGAGGAAGAGAGCTCTGGCTTGAGATATCTTCTCGAGGATCGCTTGCCATGAGCCACGGGTCGAAAGCTCGTGGAGCGAGCCGAGATCGTGTGTTAATTCGTCGAGCGAATTGAATCGTTCCGGTGGTAGATCGGCGACGGATGTGACTTGGGATGAGGCTAATTCGAATGCCGTCGGTTCCCCTGCATCGGTTGACTCTGCCATGGCGGTGGAATCAGTGGAGGAGGGATTGAATTCGGGTCGGGTTTCGGATTCGGGTAAATCCGGATCCATTGCTGGAGATGACTCCGTGAACATTGTGGAAGTAACCTGGTTTGGTCTTTGGATTTGGGTCGTCTTTCCAATAGATACCATTACGCTAAATTCTTCTTTTTGGCATAAAAATTTAGATTATTTTTTATTAAAAAAAAACATTTGATATGATTATGATTTTAGGCGGTTTATTAAGATTTTTTTATAATTAGATCAAAAATAATTAGATCAAATACTAAAATTGGAGGAGAATCCAAACTTTGGATTTCATATATTTTATTTTTTAATTCACTAGAAATGAAACAATAATTAAATCCAAAATTACAATTAACTTGTCTCGGATCGATTGATCAATGTTGATTTTTTGTCTTATGACTTTTCTTCGTGTAACGAAAGGAGTTACTTAAATGGTGGAGTAATGGTAATAAATACCATGTTATAATATTGTTACATACTGATAATATTATTTTCCCCATGTTACATGTTACATCATTGATTTTTACGTAGATATTTAATATAACGACCAAAAAAAATTAAGCTCTGACTTGGTCCAAGAGATTTTTTCTCGATTCTTACCATTGACCCTGAGCTAAGACTTGACCAAATTAAAAGTCTATGTGGAATGTACTGCAATAAGTAAGTCTTTTTAATTAACTAAAGAATTTCAGACCTAACCCCATATTTTTTTCGGATAAGGGGTATGAACATGTAAATTATTCAATTTTCTATTGTAGGTATTTAAATTCGAGATTTTTAAAAAATGAAATGAGTGACTAACTAGCTAGTTCAAACCGTA
Source organism: Arabidopsis thaliana (assembly GCF_000001735.4). Classification (NCBI taxonomy): domain Eukaryota; kingdom Viridiplantae; phylum Streptophyta; class Magnoliopsida; order Brassicales; family Brassicaceae; genus Arabidopsis; species Arabidopsis thaliana. The sequence goes on from NC_003075.7 coordinate 18,478,676, forward strand.
AAACCTATTATTCATTTAATGATTTGATTAAGTATTTTGTTTTAACAATAGTTTAGGCTTTAAAAATCTTACAATCAAACATCAAAATATAATGTGGTTTTACTACGGAAAAAGGAAAAGCAGTGTAGAAGCATCGAACATACTTGACTTTTATGACTTACAAAACACATGAGGTACACAGAATCATATACTACAATTTTACTTTGCTAATAAAAGTCGATGTATTATTATTAGAAATTATCACTAAATCGTAGAAAAGTGAAACGCGTTTTCTCTCCAGTTTTTCTCCAAAAGACAAATGAGTTATCTGTAAACACATGACATGCAATGATCTATCGTTATGTATATATGAATTGATTAATCTCGAACTATATATTGAAATCTCAGCTTCTTATCTTCTTTGATTCTTGGAGACACGATTGGAAAAATGATGAGACCGAAGAGATCATCAGACACAGTCCATGTCTTCAATCTTATGGTCCTCTGTTTCATTGCCCTGTTTTTTTCTTCCGTCCTCTGTCAGGGAAAGATCCGGAGATTCAAATGGGAAGTGAAGTACGAGTTCAAGTCACCGGATTGTTTCGAGAAGCTAGTAATCACAATCAATGGTAAGTTTCCAGGTCCCACCATTAAAGCTCAACAAGGTGACACCATCGTTGTCGAGCTCAAGAATAGCTTCATGACTGAAAATGTCGCTGTCCATTGGCATGGAATCCGACAGGTACGTAAACATCCTCGTAAGCACTCGGTGAATGACTGAAAAAGATTGATTTATATATGTTTCAGATTGGGACTCCATGGTTCGATGGAGTAGAAGGTGTTACTCAATGTCCAATTCTTCCTGGAGAAGTCTTCATTTACCAATTTGTCGTTGATAGGGTAAAGAGTTATAAAACTCACATTAAAGTTTCAATCTTTCTTTATGTTTTTATGTTAAGTTTTGAAATTTGTTTGTAGCCTGGTACATACATGTATCATTCACACTATGGGATGCAGAGAGAGTCTGGATTAATCGGAATGATTCAAGTTTCTCCTCCGGCCACAGAGCCCGAACCGTTTACATACGATTATGACCGGAACTTTTTGTTAACTGATTGGTATCACAAAAGTATGTCAGAGAAAGCCACCGGTTTAGCATCCATACCCTTCAAGTGGGTCGGTGAGCCACAAGTGAGTTCTTTTTTCCATCACTCAAAAGTCAGATTCTTGTTTGATCGATCAAATTTTATGTTTATGGATGATTCTTATTTGGATATATTATCAGTCGCTTATGATACAAGGAAGAGGAAGATTCAACTGCTCAAACAACCTAACCACTCCTCCAAGCTTAGTGTCTGGAGTATGTAACGTCTCAAACGCTGATTGTTCGCGTTTTATTCTTACGGTGATTCCCGGAAAGACATACAGGCTTCGAATAGGTAGCTTGACGGCTCTCTCTGCTCTCAGTTTCCAAATCGAGGTACTTAGCTTGAGAATCAAGCCAATCATTTTCATTGTCTTCTCTGTTTCTTTCTTTTTCGTATTCTAATGGAAGATGGGTTAAATTAAACAACAGGGACATAATTTGACAGTTGTTGAAGCAGACGGACACTACGTAGAACCATTCACGGTGAAGAATCTCTTTGTATACTCCGGCGAAACTTATTCCGTACTTCTCAAGGCAGATCAAAACCCTCGACGAAACTATTGGATCACCTCAAGCATAGTTAGCCGTCCGGCGACAACTCCACCGGCAACCGCTGTACTCAACTACTACCCGAACCACCCACGACGGCGTCCTCCCACGTCGGAATCATCCAATATCGTACCGGAATGGAACGACACGCGCTCCCGTCTTGCACAAAGCCTAGCAATCAAGGCGCGTCGAGGATTCATTCACGCGCTGCCGGAGAATTCTGACAAAGTCATTGTGCTTCTGAATACACAAAACGAAGTCAACGGATACAGACGTTGGTCGGTCAACAACGTTTCCTATCACCACCCTAAAACGCCGTACCTAATCGCGTTAAAGCAAAACCTCACAAACGCGTTTGACTGGCGTTTCACGGCACCGGAGAACTACGATTCTCGAAATTACGACATATTCGCGAAACCCCTTAACGCTAACGCGACGACGAGCGATGGAATCTACAGATTGAGATTCAATTCAACCGTGGACGTGATTTTACAAAACGCGAATACAATGAACGCAAACAACAGTGAAACGCACCCGTGGCATTTACACGGTCATGATTTTTGGGTGCTTGGGTACGGAGAAGGAAAGTTTAATGAGTCGGAGGATCCGAAAAGGTATAACCGGGTCGACCCGATAAAGAAAAACACGGTTGCGGTTCAACCGTTTGGCTGGACGGCGTTGCGTTTTAGAGCGGATAATCCTGGCGTTTGGTCGTTTCACTGCCACATTGAATCGCATTTTTTCATGGGAATGGGGATTGTGTTCGAGTCTGGGATTGATAAGGTTTCTAGTTTACCTTCTTCTATAATGGGATGTGGTCAGACTAAACGCTGATTATATTGTTTAATCAAATTCGAGTAGAAAATATTCATTGTTTAATCATTGAGACACCTGTTTTTTTTTTAGCCAATGAGACACCTGTTTTATTTAATGTAAGTAATGTTAGATAACAAGGTGGATATTTTGCTATAATTTATGTGTCACAAATTTAGCAATGGTTTGGTTTACCTACGTTATGAAAACTCGTTGTGATTGGACCGGGGACAGATTGTGGATAATTCACATTCAATTTGTTAACTGAATCATATGATCACTTTATTTGTTTCTGGTCTTATGTAAAACAGTAAAAGTAAAACCAATCAATGAGTTCTTCAAACAAAAAGAAACAAAAAAACAATCATTGAATATTTAATCTTTCAATACTTCTATTGAGTTAAAAGACTAGGACATGAACACACTAACACTAGATACTATAATATTCTATTCCCTTGTTTTAGTGCTATTTTTAGGAATTTCTCATATTTATAAGCTTCTGTACTTGTTGTATTTGTGTCTATAATTTTCGTGCTTTGTTCATTTCTTATTAATATTTTATTATTAAAAAAAAAGATTCAAAGTTTCAAAGAAGAATTATTATTTTTTTTGGTCAGAAAGAATGTTATGTGTTTAGTAAAAATTCTATTCAGAATATTAAATAGTAATTTTGGACGTCAATTGGTATTTGTAAATAGATATATATACACATTATAAATTAATAAATAAAATACACTAATTTTAGTTTTCTTATAAACTAATAGAAACAAAGAAAAAGCCAAATATATAGAAAATTGACAACAGAAAAAAAAAGTTACACTAAAGAATTAAAAGATTACTACTACTCTATTCTCAAATTTATAGATTGAAAACAATTGATGATATTTAAACATCAATAATTCAATAAGTTTTGACTTTGCTGGATCTACTATATAATTTTCATTTTTCATAGTAAAAAAAAAAAGATTAGAAAATTGTCTAAATTGAAACTCACCAATTAAAGAAAACAATCAAACAGAGCATCATAGTGTAAAACAGAGCGTAGAGTGATGTCAAAAACAAGAAGAAAAAAAACAACAATCGTCAACCATATCCACTAACGCTGTTGCCTGTTGCTGCTTAATTAGGAATGATCGGCCAATTCTTTCCACGAATATAAGGAATTGAAGGCAATAAAAGTGACGGAGTTTTACCTTTAGGTAACGAAGACACTTTATCTCCCAACTCACTTGCCTTAAGAATAATAATTACATAATTGTATCAACTAAATATATACATTATATATTTATAAGTAAAAAAGTTCTTTGAAATATATTTCTAATATTCTTTTACTTAAATTTGTATTTATTTTTATTTGAAATTTAGTTCTAATATTTTACTGTATCAAAAAATTTTGGTGTTGTTTCTGTACATGATACTATCTTTTACTTGTAACTGATTCTAGAAAGATATTTTCTATAATAAATAAATTGTATATTTTTTTAAAAAAGTTATTAAAATAGGAAATTCTCTCTATAAATTAATATTTATTAATTTATCGATAAGTTAAAACCTCTGTAAGTTAATAATATTTTGTAGTCCCAACATTATTAATTTATAGAGGTTTTAGTGTAATAAGTTTCTAATTTACCTTCTTCTATCATGTGATCTGGCTAAACACTGATTATATTCTTTAATCAAATTCGAATAGAAAACATTCATTGTTTAATCATTGAGACAAAATTTTCAATTAATGTATGTTATGTTAGAAAACAATGTGGATATTTTGCTATAATTTATGTGTCACAAATTTAGCAATGGTTTGGTCTACCTACGTTAAGAAAACTTGTTGTGATTTGGACTGGGGACAGGTTGAAGGGTTTTAAATGTGCTTTTACTAATGGACTCAATTTGAGCCCATTTCAGTTTCTAGCACATGCTTAGCACATGGTCCTTCTCACCAAAAAGTAATTCACATGATTTATATATTCAAAAGTAAATTTTATTTTTAAATACATAAATTTTATCTTTTCTTATAGATATTTGATATTTTTACATAGGATCCAGCGATTTAGCGGACAAGAAAATTAATGTCATGCAGACTACCAGTTTTTTTTAAGTGTCAGGCTATTTAACCATATAAGAATAAAAATATATATTTTAAACAAAAAGAAAAAATATATATTAATTCGCAATACGTAAGTATAGGTTACATCAAGTATTCAATATTGTGACCCAAAAAAAAGTCAATTATTATCACCCCTGAGTCCAAAGTCCATATTCACATTTTGGGATTTGTTCCCACTTTTGTATACACTGTATTTTAGATCAAAGACCTTGGTCAAAGAATCAGATTTTCATTTACTAGTAGTATTATTTTTTGATAAAAAGCTACTTTACCAATCGATTAATTACATTTCTTTCATAGTTATACTATGATCATTGTATTATATGAAATGTCTATCTACAAATGTCCTAATTATTTGTCAGTTTATATCGCACTATTAACTTGACATGACTTTCACTTTTTTACTAAACCCATTAGTCAAAAAGTGGTGGAGTCAAAAGTCGTTGATCGTTGACTTGGGATACATGGGGGAGAAAGTGTTAAGTGCCCAAACAAAAAGACAGCGACTCATTAGAGAATTACGTGTTATAAATTAAACTTTTTTGGTATTACAATTCTTAAGTCTTGCAGTATTTGATAATTTGGGTAATTAATCGAGTCTCCAAGCAAAATACATATATAACCATAAACTTGAATATACTTGCAGCACTACATATGAGTGGGATACAAGCAATATATTTTTTCATTATTCAACACATTCGTCAAAGTCGAGTTAATACGGGCCATGTGAGTATCTCCACAATACTCAAGTTACTGTTAAGTGCATAATCATCACTAAGTATAGTTTACAAACATACAATTAACACATTGAAGTAATCTGTATATATATATATATATAGTGTTTACAAACATACAATTAGTCATATTATTAACGAACTTGCAACTAGTCAGTTATTAATAAACGTATAATTATTAAATTACGCGAGGATACAAATAGATTTATTCGTATTTACTAAGCACATGAGCAAAAACAATGAAAGCGCGTTGAGAAAGAACAGAAAAGAAAGCAAAAAAAAAGTGTCGTTTTTGGTCCTCCATGTGAGTGATCTGTGATCTCAACTTTCTCACTTTTGCATTAAATTCTTATCCTTTTTCTTTATTTCCTTTTTCATGTTTGTATTTATTTAATTTACGAGTAGTTTGCATTATCATACATTCATACTATAGATTCGCTAAACACGTAAAAATAGAGACAAATTATTAGTATTAAACAGAAGTGACAAATACCATTTTAGATGATTAGATCATTCGATTGAATAGACTCCCATTTTAACGAGGTCGTTATCGGATCAATGTACTTATTCAATATGGTAGCTGCACATACAAAACTAGATACAATATTAATCTAGAAATCAAACTAAATATATAGTTGTAATATTTTAAGTGGAAAGATAGCCTTTTGTCTCTCGACAATGGGATCACCATTAAACCAAATCAGATAGAAGTTGTGGGAGTAGTTATGCTTAAATTCCTTTTGTTTTTTCACATAATAATAGCGTATGAAAATTTAGTTACACATACACAAAAATGTCTCTTCTATATTTATTTATAAGAAAACGACTTTTCTAATTTTAGATCTCGCAAATGATTGCTATTGTTTTTTTACTACTACTCACGTACAATGAAACTTTCCAACAATTCATTTTTTTTTTACTTATCACCTACCAAATACAAACAATCACATAAATACAAAAAAATGCAGAATCATATAAAAAATTAGACAAGTAGCAGAGAATCTGCAACATGACGGTGCGGTTAAACAGTAGTAAGTACATTGATATTATCAAAGGGACTGAATTAGTAAATTCTCTGGTCTCCATCTTCTCTCTTATCGTTCACACACACACAAACACTCATATATAAACACATATGCACACTGTCACTAATGCTTCTCTCTCTCTCTCTTTCTCTTTTCCTATATATTGACAAGCTTGCGATCTCTGTTCGCTAGATCTGTCTGAAACAGTGAGGGGATTCCTAGGTTTCAGAGCAAAGTAATGTCTCCACTCAAGTACTTGTGTTTTAGAAAGGTACTCTTGTTGTTGCTCTATTCCAGTCTCTTCCTATTCTCTTCTTCTTCTTTCTTTGCCTCATCAGTTGATGATCATGAGCTACAACGAATAGATCCTCATTTCCGAGTGAGAAGATTGTTGGTGAAAGATCTGGATTCAACTGGTGATGATGATGAAACCAATCTTCCTCCTCCTCCTAAGAAGAAGAAGCTTCTTACTGATTCTGTTTCATCATCATCATCATCATCTGGTACTAAGAAGAATCAAACCAAGCTCCTTAAACCCATCTCTTCTTCTTCTTCCACCAAGAACCAAACTAAACTCGCCAAGACCACCACCATGGGTACGTCTCACAAACTTAACTCCACAAAATCTTCTTCTAACACAACCAAGACCAGCTCTGAGCTCAAGAAGCTCAATTCCGGAACAAAATCCACAAATTCTACTTCTTCGATCAAGAAATCAGCAGATCTGTCCAAATCAAGCTCATCCAAAAACAAAACCACCATAAAACCCCCAAGTTCCAAACTTTCTTCACCTCCATCAGAGAAGAAATCACAACCCTCCTCAAAACCAGTGACCAAATCGAAACAATCCGAGAAAGAAATCAAACCATTCTGGCTAGACGACGAAGAAGACGAAGATTTCGTAAGCGAATTCAGAGATCTACCAACAAGATTCCAAAGATCCCTAATCCCAGACCTAGAGCGAATCTCAACAACATCCAAAAACTACATCAACAAAGCCAACAAACAGATCACCAAAAACTTCAAACCCTATTTCGGCAACAAATACGCACCAACCATAGCTTCCGTAGTCTCTTTCGTCTTCATCCTCGTCCCTCTACTCTTAGTCTCACTCATTTTCAACAGATTCAAAGCTTATTTCTCACTCCAGAAGATCCTAATCTTCATCCAAATCTACCTCTCGATCTACTTCTCAATCCTATGCCTCTCATCGCTCGTCACCGGAATCGAACCACTCAAGTTTCTCTACGCAACATCGAGCTCAACATACGTTTGCTTGCAGATCCTGCAAACCCTAGGCTACGTCTTCTACCTCTTGCTTCTTCTCATGTACCTCGTTCTCGTCTTCTCCACGGATTGTGGTTTGGGCCTTAAGGTATTGGGCTTGGCGCAGACCTTTGTGGGCTTTGCTGTAGGTCTGCATTATTACGTGGCGGTGTTTCATAGGGTGGTGCTTCGTCAGCCTCCGAAGACGAACTGGAAGATACACGGTGTGTATGCCACGTGTTTCCTTTTGATTTGTCTGTTATCTAATGCTGAGAGGAGGAAGAAAGAGTACTTGGAAGAAGGCGGTGACGAAGGGAAGAAAAATTGAAATTTTCTTTATTTTATTCTTCTCTATCTTTGTATTTTTATATTTTAAATTTTGAAAAATTCGGCAAAATTTTAGCTGAGAAATGCAATAGAAAGAACAATTACTGGTGGATGGTTGGAAACTTTTTTTAAAAACTTCAATTGTATTTATAATAAATCGATAAATGTGGAATAAAATTTCATAATCTCATTATAATTGTCTCTTTTTTTTCTTTGTAAAAATTACAAATATGTTGTGAAATGTGGACGGCGAGAAGAATGAATTAATTAAATGTTTTTCTTGATAACCGCGAAAATTAAATGTTTCTGTTTGAAATAAAAAAAATATGAGAAGTCAAAAATTAAATAAGGTGGGGTCTACGGAATCGTAGAGTCGACGACTTTCGTGAGGATGGGGCATTTCGGTCATTGAAGGAGTTACCGACGGAACTGGGTGCTGTAGTGTTTTATTGACTTGTGTCGGTGGATTGGCGATTGAGTGTGGGGCGTATGGTGAGAAAAATGGGGCTTTTGTGTCCTAACGTGTTGTTGTATGGGCCACTCATTTCTCAAGGCCCATCACCTCACCTCATATTGTGCCGGAATGTTGTTTTAACTTTATGACGTGACGTGTGTATTATGAAACTGAAAATAGAGTTCCTCCAACTTTGAATCTATTTTACAATTTTATTATTATTTTTTTTTTTTGTCAAATCATAGAAATTACATGCACAACTATCACGACGATAGAAATTTATAAGCACAATTAGCCAAATAAAAAAATCGAGGAAAAAGTTTCTAAATGTAGGCAATGCCCAAATGTCATAAATAGCCTACTTATTTTGTCAATCTTGTCACTTAGAAACTCGGCACTTGTATAAAAACGTTTCATTCAACTTTTGGTATCACATGTACATTATTCAATTGTGAATTCCTAAATTTATTGTGTGCTGTGATAATTCACCAGATCAACCAGTTTAAAGACCCGTGAACAAAAATGCCCATAACATTTTTTTGTATTGGGTTTCAATCAAGTTAAGGCCCATTTTGGTTTAGTATACGGATTGTGTTGGGCGAAAGGAGTGATGTAATATGTACTTATCAGAAACAAAGTAGGAAGACATCACAGTATCACAACATTGATTTGTGTGCTTCAATCATGCGGTGTACAATTTGCACTTTTCCCACTTCACAAAATTCACACCTTAAATATCAATTTGTGAAAAGTATTGACTTTTAACTTTACCAAATTAAACTCTTTTAGTGAACAATCTTTAACAACCATTTTATTTCACATATCTGATGACTCAATAATTCGTGCAAATTTCAAATGTCCTTGTATATTATCGTGTTTGAATTTCAACTTTTTTTCCAAACATGAAATAACAATCCATGATTTTATTGCTAATATGTCTATCATATATTTAAGTTTACAGACCAATCACAATTTCCTCAATTAGAAAAAACAAACTTACCAATGGAAGGATAGCAGTGTATGTCCATAGGACTCGACACTTCTATACATAGTACTATTTGTATTCAAATTATACATAAAGGAAATAAATCTGTCTATACATGGTTTTAGTACCAAGTTTTTTAATAAGAAAAAAGAAACAATTGATAGTTTGATACATTACCAACTAGGCTAAGATATTTTATTTATTTTTACAGTACAGCGTTAACATTTTTTTTAACGAGAATGAAACGGTGGCTAGAGTTACCTGAGTAAAAAATCTAAAAAATAAGGTAAAAATATCTGATAGCATTCGTAACGAAATCAATTAGTACTAGACAAGAAGATGGTATAAAAATAGAAGAAAAGTAAAAAATGGCACGAGTGAATATGTTCGCACGTGTAAAATAAGCGTCATCATCTTCTCCTCTTCCCAAGTTTCGGCTCTCACTTTCTCTCGTTCTCTCTCTCTCTCTCTATCTCTATCTCTCGATTTGGGGGAGTTCCGTCACGGTGGACTAGTACGTCTCGTTGCCGTTGGTGGCGTAGTCGGAATTAATTTCCTCGGCGTTGAGATTCACATGGTCTAGAATTCTAGCTAAGTGGTTGTTGTTGTTGTTACGATTTCCGATTTCTCGAGTTTTTTTTTTATATTTAGCTTCTGTTTCGTTTATCCCTCCCGGAGACACTCCTTGGTCGAATCTCTCATGCTGAGGTAATTCGTCATGGATTTGTTTAATTGCATAAGCTTTTTTGCAATTGTCTAAGCTTTTATCGGTTTGTTTTGTTTTTTGATTTACGAATCTAGATTTTGCGCTTTCTTATGTATGTAATCAGGATCAAATTTGCTGGGTTGTTAAACAATTTTTGTCTGTGTTAGGATTCTAATTACGCGTGTTACTATACATGAATCATTTTCATTGTTTTTCTTCTTGATCCAAAAGTGTGAGAATCTTACTTTAGGCGTAATTCACATTTTTTGCATTAATTTCAACGGTTACACGTTTTTTTTCTTTGCTTTAGATTTGTTATAATTTGGTTGTTCTAATATTCATAACCTTGGAGTTTTGGTATTACTTCAGGTGTTTTGGACACTTGTTGTCAAGAAGAAACCAGTTTTGGTTCTGATTAATCGTTGGTTGGAAAATATACTCAATTCCAGGCCATGCCTTCACTTCAACTATTGCAGTTAACTGAGCGGGGTCGGGGTCTTGTAGCGTCAAGACGGTAACCATTTCCTTGCTCTTCATTGTATTCTAGATGGAAGTTTTTTTTGTTCGTTTGGGCTCAGATTTCATCTTTCTCTGTTTCATTCTTTAGGAAATCTATACTGCTTGCGGCTGGGATTGTAGCTGCTGGTGGAACTGCTGTTTACCTGAAATCAAGGGTCGCTTCCCGGAGGCCTGATTCTTCGCGTCTTTGCAATGGTCAGAGTGATGATGATGAGACTTTGGAAAAGCTGACTGCAACTGATCAAAATGCAAAGATAACCACGAAAAAGAAGAAAGGAGGAGGATTGAAGTCTCTTCAGGTTCTGACTGCTATTCTTCTCTCTCAGATGGGAAAAATGGGTGCCAGGGATCTTTTGGCACTAGTCGCCACCGTGGTATGCATTTCCTCTTAATTAATAAGTTTTTACTTTTGTTTTATGTTTTTGCCCAAGTCAGATAGATTTTCTGTCTGGTTGTTTAAGTTTGATCTCGTGCTGTTGCAAAGTCCTGTAGATATTCATGGAAATTCACAATTGCGAACCGTTGCTTTATTGTTATGGAATACCGGGTGTCTCTCTTTTTAGCTGAAAGAAACACCAATCTAACTTTACGGCCAATAGTCGGGAAAAGTCTGGTTACTTCTCTTACTTATGCGGGACTAGTACTCTTTCCAATCTGTTATTCTATAACTTGTAGGTTTTCAGAACAGCTTTGAGCAATAGATTGGCAAAAGTGCAAGGTTTCCTTTTCCGTGCTGCTTTCTTAAGGCGTGCGCCACTGTTTCTACGGCTCATCTCCGAGAATATTATGTTGTGTTTCATGCTATCAACATTGCACTCTACTTCAAAGTACATAACTGGGGCATTGAGTTTGCGATTCAGAAAGATATTGACCAAGATTATCCATTCACACTATTTTGAGGTAGCAACTGCCATCTCTTCTGCCATTCAATTGTTTACTATTTCTTTAGATACGAGTGTTTTTGACTAGTGAGAGTATCGAGTATACTTCAGACTGCTGGATATCTCTTCACTCAGTTTTAATTGTTGTTTTCAGAATATGGTATATTACAAAATATCACACGTGGATGGTCGGATTACGCACCCTGAACAAAGAATTGCCAGCGATGTACCAAGATTCTCCTCAGAGTTGAGCGATCTTATACTGGATGATTTGACGGCGGTTACTGATGGAATTTTGTATGCATGGCGCCTGTGTTCATATGCTAGTCCAAAATACATCTTCTGGATACTGGTGATTCATGTTTAATCTTCTATACTTCAAGATTGACCTTATGTTGGGCCATTTATGCTGCTTTTCCTTGTATCCGTTCACAGTACAATTCTTTCGGTCTGGTATCTATAAACTAACCTATACAATTGTTGTGTAGGCCTATGTACTGGGGGCTGGGACGGCGATAAGAAACTTTTCTCCTTCTTTTGGGAAATTGATGTCCAAGGAACAGCAGTTAGAAGGAGAGTACCGGCAACTTCATTCACGCTTAAGGACTCATTCGGAAAGCATAGCATTCTATGGTGGGGAAACCAGGGAAGAATCTCATATACAACAAAAGTTCAAGAATCTTGTTAGCCATATGAGTCACGTGCTTCATGATCACTGGTGGTTTGGTATGATCCAAGATTTTCTGCTGAAGTATCTTGGGGCCACAGTTGCAGTTATTCTGATTATCGAACCATTCTTCTCTGGGCATCTAAGACCTGACGACTCGACCTTAGGAAGAGCTGAGATGCTTAGCAATATAAGATATCACACTAGTGTCATTATATCTCTCTTTCAGGCGTTGGGAACACTTTCTATAAGTTCCAGGCGGCTCAACCGACTCAGGTAATGCTTTATGTTGGATCTCATGTCAGACGCTTAAATGGTGAATACTGTTTAGCTGTTTCTAATTATTGGAATGTTGTTGCTTCCGGCAGTGGTTATGCTGACCGAATCCATGAGTTGATGGCTGTCTCAAGAGAACTCAGTGGTGATGATAAATCGTCTTTCCAGAGAAATAGAAGCAGAAATTATCTAAGTGAAGCTAATTATGTAGAGTTTTCCGATGTCAAGGTAGTTGGAATAGATTCATGTTACTGTAATCCTTTCCAAAATGTCGTGTTCTTAATGTTTCTTAACACACTCTAGGTTGTTACTCCAACCGGAAATGTTTTGGTGGAGGATCTCACCCTTCGAGTTGAGCAAGGGTCTAATCTTCTGATTACAGGTGAACGCTTTATATCTAGAACATAATATGACTATCAATTTCCCTTTTCATTGCTTTTTTTTTTTGCACAGTAAAGCGTATACCACTACTGTTTAGTTCTATGGTCCTTGAGATGAGTAGCAAAGATGAAAATCTCAGTACCCCTTGTTGTCCTTATGAAGTGCAAAAAAATGGGAATGTGAATTTGAAATACTATTCTGAAAGAATTAATTCTTCTTGTATTCTGGAAGGGATAGCACTATAAACTTGTCAAAATTAGATTTGGTATGCCTAGTTATTGACGAACCATTCATATCCAGCTCAACGACTAGGGTGTTAGTGGAATGCTGGCAACACATCATCTTCTGGGGTTGATTTACTGGACTATTTTTGGCTTTCTGGGTTTTCATTTTATGTTATATTGATTAAGCAATAACATCTAGATTCGAAATTTTGATTTCTGCTTACCTGATATATCATTATTTGCTCAACAATATGTATCGTAGGTCCTAATGGAAGTGGCAAGAGTTCCCTTTTCCGAGTATTAGGAGGTCTATGGCCCCTGGTGTCTGGACATATTGTGAAGCCAGGAGTTGGTTCTGATCTTAACAAGGAGATCTTCTATGTGCCGCAACGGCCTTATATGGCAGTAGGAACACTTCGTGACCAGTTAATATATCCTCTTACTTCTGGCCAAGAGAGTGAACTGCTCACTGAGATTGGAATGGTGGAGCTATTGAAAAATGTCAGTATCCTTGTTTCTCTATTCTATACTAGGATGGTTTAAGTTAGTGTTTTGTATGTTACGCTTATTTTTGTGGACTTTTGCTTGTAGGTTGATCTAGAATATTTATTGGATCGCTACCAACCTGAAAAAGAGGTTAATTGGGGTGATGAATTATCTCTTGGAGAGCAACAGAGATTGGGTATGGCCAGACTATTCTACCACAAACCCAAATTTGCAATTCTAGATGAATGCACAAGTGCTGTCACAACTGATATGGAAGAACGCTTTGCCGCTAAGGTTCGAGCTATGGGAACTTCTTGCATAACAATCTCCCATCGTCCAGCGCTTGTTGCATTCCATGATGTTGTTCTGTCATTAGACGGTGAAGGAGGATGGAGTGTTCATTACAAGAGGTTGGGATTGTTTCTTAGCCATGTTTGTGAGAATTATTAAAGTTTATTTTTATTTACTTATTAAAATGACTAAACCTTCAGGGATGACTCTGCCCTTCTGACGGATGCTGAAATTGATTCAGTGAAAAGTTCAGATACAGATCGGCAAAATGATGCGATGGTTGTTCAACGAGCGTTTGCTGCAGCTAGAAAGGTCTCAGCCGAAGTTTTATTTGTTTATTATAATTTTCGTTGACGATGGTTCTAACCTGGTTACTCGGTGCTTTGTAGGAATCTGCTACTAATTCAAAGGCTCAGTCGTACCAGACACAGTTAATTGCAAGATCACCTGTTGTAGATAAAAGTGTAGTGTTGCCTCGTTTTCCTCAACCTCAAACATCCCAAAGGGCTTTACCATCAAGAGTAGCTGCAATGTTAAACGTGTTGGTGAGCTTGAGTTACTAGTGTGAATTTTATTGTAGATAGCTGTACCAATCATTCTTAACTTAGATATCAATACACATGCTTTTTGCAGCTGCATTCATATATCCACCTTTTTCTCTTCCATTCTCCTCAGCTTGGCATTTCAGTGCATTTCTTTAGCTTCCTTGGAAACCCCACCTTTTGTTTTGCATTTCCACTTGGCTAACTTATTCGTCCTGCGCTGATGCTAATATTGATATTATACTTCTCAAAATAACTGACCACTTCATTGTTACATTTCAGATACCCACTATATTTGACAAGCAAGGAGCTCAACTGCTTGCTGTTGCTTGCCTTGTCGTCTCAAGAACGCTGATCTCTGACCGAATAGCCTCTTTGAATGGTAAACATACTCCATATTGTTACTTGATCAGTTTTATTGATAGGGTTCCTTTTCTAACAAGCAACCATGATTTTTGCAGGGACCACTGTGAAGTATGTCTTGGAGCAAGATAAGGCAGCCTTTGTTCGTTTGATTGGTTTGAGTGTTCTCCAAAGTGGTGCATCTTCTATAATTGCTCCTTCACTAAGGTAATCTTTCCTTTTTATGCATTTTTAGTGTTTCGAAGTCCCACCCGCTATGATCACCTTGTCACGACTTACTAAATTGCTCAATGAATTATGTTGTTTTCATTTCTTGCATGTTGATAAAAAAGCAAGTTATTGAACTAATTTAAAGTAGCTTATTAGTTATATTTATTAAACACCTCGCTAATATGGTTTCACATAACTCTTTTTGTTACACTCTTCAGGCATTTAACGCAAAGGCTAGCGTTAGGGTGGAGGATTCGTTTGACTCAACATCTGCTAAGGAACTATTTGAGAAATAATGCGTTTTACAAGGTCAATTCACGATTATGCTTTTTTCATGCATTGTGAATGATGATTATGAAGCATGAACTTGTGTTATTCAGTGCAACTTGACCTAAAAGAAAGCATGATGCGTTATTTGCACTTATAAGAAATATGCAGAGATTCTGAAAGATCCATACCAATTTAAATTTATATTGATTTGTGATTGTTCTATGCTTCTGTCTGTTTATATGTTTCTTGTAAGTTGATGTCGCATGGCTAGAGACACTAAAGATCTCATTGGGTTCATATCTATTCAGGTTTTCCACATGTCAGGCAATAGTATTGATGCGGACCAGAGACTCACTCGTGACCTGGAAAAGTTAACCGCTGACTTGTCTGGACTTCTTACTGGAATGGTAAAGCCATCGGTTGACATTCTCTGGTACGTACGCTATGTTGGATTGATTTCTAATATTTGTTTCATGGTTCTTGGTTTGAATTATCATAATGCAAAAAAAAAACAAATTGAAGGTTCACCTGGAGGATGAAGTTACTGACTGGTCAGAGGGGAGTTGCCATACTTTACACATATATGTTACTTGGTCTTGGTTTTCTGAGACGTGTTGCTCCCGATTTCGGTGATCTAGCCGGTGAAGAACAGCAGCTTGAAGGGAAGTTTCGGTAAGTTTTTTACGCTTCTTCCAGTTTGCATATGATTTGTGTTATAGCGACTATCAGACCAACTTCTTCCTGCTTATGTAGGTTTATGCACGAGAGGCTGAACACTCATGCTGAATCTATTGCATTCTTTGGAGGTGGAGCTCGAGAAAAGGCTGTAAGTTTCTTAATTGCCCTAGCTATAGCTGCTGGATTTTGGGTAGTTATTTTTGAATCAAAGCTACCGGAAGTGAACTTGGAATTGTTTTATCATTTATGTGATGATGGTCTTTTCATGTCAAATGTGGCTTCACTTGTGTGAGCTTTAACATGTCTCATAGGTGAATCTGCTCTTATTTTATTTCTCTCCATGGAGCAGATGGTTGACAAAAAATTCAGGGCCCTACTGGATCATTCTCTCATGCTCTTGAGGAAGAAATGGTTGTATGGCATACTTGATGATTTTGTGACAAAGCAACTTCCCAATAATGTGACGTGGGGATTGAGTTTATTGTATGCCCTAGAACACAAGGGAGACAGAGCACTTGTCTCCACTCAAGGTGAAGATCTGTCACACTTCATTGTAGTTAATCACTTCCTTGATTAACGTGAGCCAGTTAAGTATTTACATGTCCTCTACATGATGCTTTTGATACCAGGTGAATTGGCACATGCATTGCGGTATCTAGCTTCTGTTGTCTCCCAAAGCTTTATGGCTTTTGGCGATATTCTTGAACTACACAAGAAGTTCCTGGAGCTCTCTGGTGGTATTAACAGAATTTTTGAGCTCGATGAGTTTTTGGATGCTTCTCAGTCAGGTACTACAGCATATATAGGTTCACACTTTGGCTAGGCGATGCAAAATCTTGGTGCTTTATGTAACATATATGAAGTCATTATTCAGATTGTGATCTTTTCATGAACTCTTTCCATCATTACCTAATGTCTGTACTTGAGTTGATCATATTCGTTATGTCCAACTATTTTAGGTGTTACCTCAGAAAATCAAACAAGTCGTTTGGATTCTCAAGATCTACTTTCCTTTTCGGAGGTGGATATCATTACCCCTGCTCAGAAATTGATGGCTAGCAAGTTGTCGTGTGAAATAGTTTCAGGGAAAAGCCTGCTCGTCACAGGTTGGTGAATTAATCTCTGTCATTGAATTTATTGCATGAGCCCCAAGCTAACAGTAGCAACATTTTCAGGTCCAAATGGTAGTGGAAAGACTTCAGTATTTAGAGTCCTTAGAGATATCTGGCCCACTGTATGTGGAAGACTTACCAAACCATCATTGGATATCAAAGAACTTGGGTCAGGGAATGGCATGTTTTTTGTCCCGCAGCGACCTTATACATGTTTAGGGACACTGAGAGATCAAATTATATACCCTCTATCTAAAGAAGAAGCAGAGAAAAGGGCAGCAAAGTTGTACACCAGTGGTAAGTCCAAAAATTCACTTACTTCAAAAGGTCTAGTTGGTTCTCAAATCACATGATCTATCTGTTACCACCCTAAAAGAATTGAAGTACAAGTTAAGATATTTGATCTTCCTATCTCTCATATGTGTGGAATATTGGTGTGAGTAACAGGAGAGAGCTCAACAGAAGCTGGAAGCATTCTGGATTCTCATTTGAAAACCATTCTGGAGAATGTTCGGTTAGTTTATCTCTTGGAAAGAGACGTAGGTGGTTGGGATGCTACTACCAATTGGGAAGACATATTATCTCTTGGAGAGCAACAGAGATTAGGCATGGTAAGTCTCTTGTAGAGCAACACCAGACTTATATAGTTTATGATTCAGGTGAATAATCTGACTTGGTTCGTATTGTAGGCACGTTTATTCTTTCACAGGCCGAAGTTTGGAGTCCTTGATGAATGCACAAAGTAAATGATCAGTCTTTTCCTGCAGTATCCCTGTACTTTTACAATCATCTTCCCTTGTAATTATAAATCTGCTCTTTGATTTGCAGTGCGACGAGTGTTGATGTTGAGGAACAGCTCTATAGAGTTGCACGAGACATGGGAGTCACTTTCATAACCTCATCACAAGTAAGTTTCTTTTCCATACACTCTTTAGTCGTTACCATGAAACCACATCAGAGCTCTTAACAGAATCTAATCAATTTTCTCATAAACCGCAGCGGCCGGCTCTGATCCCATTCCATTCCTTGGAGCTAAGGCTGATTGATGGAGAAGGAAACTGGGAGCTCCGTTCGATCGAACAGACAACAGAGTGAACTCAGCAAAACATTTTTAGAAAGGTCTATATAGTTGTTAAAGAAAAAAGTAATAAAGTTAAAGCCATTAGACGATGCAAGCTATATGGTATGTAGTATATGGATTCTTCCTCGATCGCAAGGAGTGGAAGAGAATGCGTCGATGCTAGTGCTTTTGTTAGAATTGGAGGATTTGATTTGATTCTAGATATATATAAATGTAGGCGATTGAATTGGTGGAGCATTTTGAGTTCTCCTATGGAGTATGGTCTTAGCTTTGAACAAACAAAGAATATAGTGATCACTCAAATAATGTACAGTTCGTTTCAATTTCCTTTGTTGGGATTAGTTTTTCTATCTTATAATTAAAAGAATGAAATTGAAGTGGTTGAATCTTTGCTCGGTTACTTTTGTTGCCGATATGTATTCAAACTGAGTTTGGAATGGTTCAAGAGATTTGTTTAATATTTGGTATTTGATTTGAAATTGAATGGTTAAAGGAACTTATAACTTTAACACTGTCGTGCCAGAAAAAAAGCTTGGTAACTGAAAATTATTACTATATACAAAATGAATTCACAACTGATTGGCTTTACCTTAGAGAAGGAACTAGCTTCCCAGAGTAGGTCTATTTTGAAACAAGAAGAAGATCGTTTTAAGTGAAGTATCAATGATTTCAAGTGTAATCAGAGTCGAGAGTTCCGGTTATGTTGATGCTACAGCGATGCTAGTACCGAGCCTTGTTCACTCTTGTATTGGTTAAGATATAGATTTGAAAGAAAAATCTTACAGCCTATGTCACCGCACCATAAACTATTTCTCTTTTTGTATTTTTTGGGTCAAAACCCCACCACAGACTATCTTCGATAATACGTGCATGAGCCAATGGGCTTCTTTTTTTAAAATATAAATAAACAAAAAAGAAATCTTTCAAATTTGTGGGTATGTGTAGTTGAAGATGTTACTTGTGCATGGCGACAATTAAACTTGAGAAAGATTTATTATTTGGTATTTGGAAGAGAGTTACAGTTTTATAACAAGAATTGGGTTAGAGAAACTTTGGAAAAATTCTTAAACCCTAAACCCATGGAGCTAATAAAAATCTTTGTGACTTGCTTTCTCCTCAAGAAATATAATTGATGTTATTGTATGAAATGAATACAATTAATTATTAATAAGATTATCAACTCCCGTTTTTCTCTTATTCTTCTTCTAGTGTCTTCTAAATACATTTGAAATCGTAAATAAAACAAGTAAACAACTCGTTCCCCTAGATATATACATACGCTTAAAAGTAAACGTTGTATGCAACGGTAACTTTCGTAATAGTAATGGGGAATATGTAATTATTGTAATGTAACGGTAATATTTTGTTTTATCAAAAAAAAGGAAAATAATTAACCCACACGACTCTTTAAATACGGCCTTTGCTTCTTCATTAACAGATCAAAATTCTCGTACTCAAGAGAGAAAAAAAAACCCTAGAATCGAATCCTCTCTACAAAAGTCCTCTTTGTAGAAAAACCTATTTCTCAATCGATCAGTGGTTCAGAGAATCTCTTACGGTTATGGTTCTGTTCTAATTTAATCGTCGTAGCTAGTGCGAAGATCCGGCGATGAAGACTTGCATGAAAGCGATGGCGTTGAAGAAACTCGCTACAGAAGACTCATCGATCTGCCGCCGAGTCACCACCGAGATTCGCTCTGTTTTGCGGTTCTAATGATTAATTCAAGACAACGTTGGGCTTCGTGAATCGTGACAATCGACGACATAGAGAGAGCTTCCCGATCACGGTGGTGGAGGAATGCTTTACCGCGATACAGATTTGTCGTGGATTAGGGTGCAATTTTTCAAAGCCCAACAACATCAATTCTAGCCCATCAAAACAGGTCAATTCTCAGCCCATTCATCTTTTAATTTTTTCTCATCCCAATAACAAATTCACATTACAAATAGGGTTTTATACACGGATTTTTTATATATAAATAATACAACTTTTTATTCAGGTCTTCTTTTTTTTGGAAATTTTAGATAGAAAAACTTTAAAGTCTTTTTCTTATTATTTTAAATAAAATATTAGATAAACAGTTTTTTAGGTATAAATAATATTTTTATTTTTTATTTTTTGAAGTGTTAAATTTTATATATGTGTAAACTAATCGGACACAACATCCCGTCCATAATATGAGGTCCTTCAGCGGTGTCATAGGTTCAACATGTTTACACATCATTTGAATTTAACACTTTTTTTTTTTTTTTTTTTTTACTAAAAATACTTTTTTTGATTTTTAAAATAAAATATTATTTTCTTATTAAGTATACATAATATTTTTATTTTTTATTTTTAAGTGTTAAATTTTAGATGTGTGTAAACTAATCGGACACAACATCCCGTCCATAATATGAGGTCCTTCAGCGGTGTCCTAAGTTCAACATGTTTACACATCATTTGAATTTAACACTTTCTTTATTTTCATACTTTTATTAAACTTAATTTTAAGGTTTGCAAATAATGTTATAAATATATTGATGTATGTTAAAAAATTTATCACTTAATTTTAGACATAATTTAAAATCTTAACACTTATTTCTTTTATTTAAAAACATTTATATATCAATATCTAAACTGTAAAGTTTTTTTTTGTTTTTAACTTAAATTTAGATAAACAGTTTTATTTTCTTACATAATATTTTTGTTTTTAAAAAAAAGTTGTAAGTATTTTTGTTTAAATGTGTAAAAAGAATTGAATGATAACAGATTCTTTACTCACAGAACAAGAGATATTAAATTTTCTTTATGTTTATAGTATTTAATAAAGTTTATAGTATTTATTTCCATATATACATTTGTTTCTGTAAGAACTATCCATTTGATACTAGAATAAATTTCTTCATTTGGATTAGATTGTTCAGTACAAAACTCTATTTCTGGCATGTCAATAAATAACAAATGCTAATTTTGGCTCTTAATCTTGTTGATAGAATACTAAACTTGCAATGCTTTTTACACTAATCTTTATCTCTTTATATATTTATTTTTAAAAACTCTTCTTTCCTTTTTTTCTGATTTAAAGTACAAAAAAAAAACAATACATCTTTCCATTGAACTAGAAGAAAACATTTTCACTGTCCTTTTGAATCAGAAGAAGAAAGAGAAAAAAAAGAGATGGAGAGAAACACGCCGGTGAGAAACCCTCACACTTCCACCGCCGATCTGCTTTCTTGGTCGGAAACTCCTCCTCCTCCTCACCACTCAACCCCTTCCGCCGCTCGTTCTCACCAGGTCCGTTTCTTCAACAAATGTTCTCACTTTCTCTTTCTATAGAGAGAAGCTGAGGTTTTTTCTTCTTTCTTCTTTCATTTTCAGCCGTCCGATGGAATCAGCAAGATTCTAGGCGGTGGTCAGATCACAGATGAAGAAGCCCAGTCGCTTAATAAGCTGTAAAAGATTCATTTAATCTCTATCTCTCATTGCATTACCAGATCTAATAAGTATACCTGGATTTGTTTTTTGTATTACAACTGAAACTTAAAGTTTAAAGCTTTGATCTTGTGATTCACCAAAATGGTTTCTTTGAATGATGAAGTCACTTCTTTTTCTTAGTGATAAATTTTTATGAAAGGGATTGGTCAAATGCTTTTTGGCTTTTCTGAGAAGTTTTAGTGTTAATAGTATTTTATTACATTCTTTGTTCATCAAAGCCCCACACCATTTACATGTCAAACTACTACTGTTCATTATCTAATGAGGAGATCTTTGTCTTCTTTGTTATTTTTGATTGTTTCATTAAGTGACTTCATCATTACATGTAAAGGTCTTTACCGGTCTCTAATATGGCGCTTTTTGGTACAGAAAGAATTGTTCAGGGTACAAGTTAAAAGAGATGACTGGTAGTGGCATATTTACTGATAAGGGAAAAGTTGGATCTGAATCCGATGCTACTACTGATCCAAAGACTGGACTCCGTTACTATCAGGTAGCTTACTTGTGTCTTGTCTTATGTTTCAACAGATTTAGACAAGTGTAAATTGAAACGATTGTTATGTGAATTTTGCAGCAGACTCTGAATGGAATGAGTCAGATATCTTTCAGTGCTGACGGTAATGTTTCCCCGAAGAAACCAACCACTTTAACCGAGGTTGCAAAGCAAAGAGAGCTGAGCGGGAACTTGCTAACCGAGGCGGATTTAAAGAGCAACAAGCAGATATCAAGTGCTAAGATTGAAGAGATCAGCGGTCATGACATCTTTGCACCTCCATCTGAGATTCAGCCTCGATCTTTGGTTGCTGCACAGCAAGAAGCTAGAGGTAACAGAGACATGGGAGAGCCTGCACCAAGGAACTTACGCACTTCTGTTAAAGTTTCCAACGTAAGTCTTGCCATTGCTTTTGCTTTGAGAGGAAACTCAAACTTAGTGCCCAACCAAATCAGTAAATTTTCTCTTCTATTCCAACAGCCTGCAGGAGGACAAAGCAACATACTATTCAGTGAAGAACCTGTTGTGAAGACATCAAAGAAGATACATAACCAGAAGTTTCAGGAACTCACAGGCAACGGCATTTTCAAAGGCGATGAATCACCTGGTAGTGCGGATAAGCAGTTAAGCTCAGCTAAACTCCGTGAAATGAGCGGAAACAACATTTTCGCAGACGGAAAGTCAGAGTCCCGAGACTACTTTGGCGGCGTGAGGAAACCTCCCGGAGGTGAAAGCAGCATTTCATTGGTCTAATAAGTAAGACTCGGGGCTGTATGGTATTATCCGCGCATATGCTCAACTCTCACATTTCAGCTTCTTTAGAATTTAGTTTCTTAGAGTCTGAAGAGAGCTCATTGTACGGATCCTTTAAAACCTTTTGGTGTTGTCTCTAATACTTGAAGTTTCTTAACTGTTTCTGCATTTCTCCTACTCTTCACTTAAAAAACAAGTATGGTTTCAATACATCATCGTTTTCGTGTTGAAAAGAGAAACGACTCCACTGGGGATCGAACCCAGAATCTCTGGTTTCGTAGACCAGCGCCTTATCCATTGGGCCATGGAGTCTTATTTGACTAAGAATTTCTACAAAAGGTATTTATATTAAACAACTGGTTTAAAAGGGTGAAGTATACATCTCTCATCATAGCTCGTCGCCTTCTCTTACCGAATATGATCGTCTTTTTAGTTAAGCTGTCTCAAAAACACTCGGCATAAAATTCAGCTCTTTAAGAAAAAAATTCAGAGGAAAATTAAAAAAAGTGGATATAATAGAGAAAAAGGTAAAGGAAAGGAATAGTGAGAGAGAGAGAGGGAGAGATGGTCTTCTTGTTTAGAACATGTTGTTTCCAATTATTCTAAGAATGGCGTTTTAGGTAAATGATCACAGCTTATTACAGATGGAAGAGAAGCTGACTCAATTTGTGGTTTAGATTTGTCAAAGAGGATCGTGTGGAATCTGAAAGTTTTCAATTTTCACTAAAAATAGGATTAGAGTTAAAAAGGAGGAAGAAGAAATGGGGAAACACAAATCTTTCAGAAGCAAAGCAGTGCACTTTGTCACCGATCTCACCGCTGGTCTTCTTAATCCCATCTCTGATAAACCCTCCTCCGCTCATCCTCCTCCTCCTCTTCCGGTACCCAAAGTTCTCATCTTTTTGTGTGTTTTGTGTTGACCCAATCCCACAATTATTCTTAAAAAGGGTTCTTCTGGATTAAAGTCTTTATCTCTGTTCTTGACTCTGGGAATTTCTGGTTTTTCTTGGCTTTTGTGTTTATGCTTAGTTGTTTCAGGATTTTGAGTGTTTCTAGGTGGGAGTTTCAATTTGTGTGATCATTTAATGAGAGCTCTTGTTAATTTTCAATTGTTTTTTTCTTAATTAGGATGAGGAAGATGAGTCTAAGAGAAATCAGCTAGAGTCTACAACTGCAGAGCAGCCTAAGGATTTGGTTGACGAACCAGACACTTCTTCTTTCTCTGCATTCCTTGGTTCACTGTTATCTTCAGATCCCAAAGACAAAAGGAAGGATCAGGATCCAGAGGACGAAGAAGACGAGGAAGAAGACGAAGAAGAAGATTCTGAGGCAGAAACAAGCGATACATCATCATCATCTGCCAATCCTACTAGAACTATGAAGGAGACTACTAGTGGTGGTGCTGCAAAGAAGAGTTTTTTGTCCAAGTACAAACAGCATTTTAGGAATTTTTACCAGGCTGTTAAGTTTCCCGGGGTCAAGGAGCGAAAGGGAAATTCTGATGTGATACCAGATGATGAGGAGACTGAATATTATGATGGCTTAGAGATGAAGCCGATGCAGAATAATAATGTCAAAGAGGAAGTGACAGTAGTAGTGCAAGCAATTATACCTGAAATTTCAGAACCCTCTTTGCTTTTATCGGAGCAGTCTAGACGCTCCCTTTATACTTCACTTCCTGCGCTTGTTCAAGGGAGGAAATGGATATTGCTTTATAGGTGAGACAACACATTCAAAGCATTTCGAGCTGATTATAAATCTTAAGAATGGTTTATTTCATATATTCTATCTGTGTGTGTGTGTGATCATTTTTCTGAAATCTTGCAATTTTCTAGTACATGGAGGCATGGTATATCACTATCCACGCTATACAGGAAAAGCCTTCTCTGGCCAGGTCTTAGCCTACTGGTAAAATGAAATTCTTGTTCTGATTCAAATTGTAAAAGTGTGAACCTTTTGTTGAGCTTTATGGAAACTGCCGGTGTTTCAGGTTGTTGGAGACAGAAAAGGTTCGGTTTTTGGTGGTCTTGTTGAGGCACCTTTGATACCAACTGATAAAAAGTATCAGGTTTGGTTCTAAAGATCCAATCTTTGTATATAGATTCCATCTATCCAGTTTTCTTTCTTTTCACTGTAATTAACATTCTTTTGTGTTGGGTTGTTTTGGCAGGGAACCAACAGTACCTTTGTTTTCACAAATAAATCAGGACAACCCACAATATACCGTCCCACAGGTATTTATTATGCATTACTTGGATACATAGAACTTGTTGGGAGTTGTTTCATTATTCACCTGTAATTATGGATCAGGCGCAAATCGGTTCTACACTTTATGCTCCAAGGAATTCCTAGCTCTGGGCGGTGGTGGACGGTTTGCTCTCTATCTAGACAGTGAGCTGTAAGATTTCCTTACCAAATCTCTTAAAATCATATTTGCATTTTTATTATATTGCAAGATTGCGACAGACAACAAGGCATTTTTCCTCAAATCGATTGATCCATTGTGTTCTTATAGGCTAAGCGGATCGAGCGCTTACTCAGAGACGTATGGGAACTCTTGTCTCGCAGACTCTCAGGACTTTGATGTTAAGGAAGTGGAGGTAGTTAAATTTCATCCCTCTCCTTGAAAAATAAAAGCTTTATATTTCAATATTTTGCAACACCTTTTAACTGAAACAAGCAAACAAACACACCATTGGTTGATTGATTGTTGCAGCTATGGGGATTTGTGTATGGCTCAAAGTATGATGAGATTCTAGCTCACAGCAAAACAATGGAGCCTGGTCTTTGCAGATGGTCATGATCATTATAAAGAAAACCCAAATGAATTCAACTGAGATTCGTCTTTTTGTTGTTGTTGTTGTTGTTGTTGTATAAATCTGTAGTAAAAGAAATCTTGTTGTCTTGTAACTTGGCTAAAATCACATATATGTTACTCTCTCTCACTTGTAATGATGATTTTGAAATAACAAAATAAAACCACCTATTAGGCTCATTCGGCCCATTAAGGCCCATTAAAGCATATGTGTGTGTGAAGAGGGATTAATTTTAGTGGGGAAGAATCAAAGAAGAAAAACCCTTGCTACTGCTTTTCATTTCTGACCTAAAAGCTCAGCTCCGATTTGAAAATGGGGAGTAGATTGGGAGGACGAGTGGTTCATTTCGCGAATCTTCCGATTAAGCTTCTGATGCCTGCGAAGCTGACCAACATTCACGAATTCGCGTTGAAAACGATTCCTTCCGCGTCCAAGATCGAGATCAAGCGAGTCCTGGAGTCGCTCTACGGATTCGATGTGGAGAAGGTGAATACTTTAAACATGGATGGGAAGAAGAAGAAGCGTGGTGGTTTGTTGATAGCGAAAGCTGATTACAAGAAGGCTTACGTCACGCTACGTAGTCCATTGTCGATTTCTAGGGATTTGTTTCCGGTGAAGTATATCGAGGAAGATAGGAAGAGTAAAGTGAAAGGATCTAGCTTTGTTGAGGAAGAAGATGATAAGAAGAGTCATTGGCTTGATCGTAAGGAGAAGAGGGAGATTGGTGGTTATGGTAAAGGTAAAGGTCGTCGAGGTGGTGAAAGGGCTAACTCTCCGACGAGAGGTGGTGCTGCGGCGGCGGGGACGGCCAAGTTTCCATGGAGCAACATGAGATTTGTTGGTAAGTAGGGTTTATGAGCAGATTATGATCTGGGGTTTGTGTTTCTTTAGCTATCGGATTATTGATTTTGTTGTTTCTATTACTTGAGGTTTGTGTATTGAGAATCTGAATCATTGAAGCTCTCAGTGTTTCTGAGATTTGGCTAATAAATCTGAATCAAGATGTTTCCAATTGTTTGTAATCTTTCTCTTAGTGATCTCTGATTAGCTATATGATATTTGCTGCTCCCGAGTTCTAAAGCTTTTTTTCTTAATTGCAATCTATAAGAATGCTTAAGGGGATTAACTCTGGTGATGGTGCTTTGTTTGTCTGTTCAAGTTTTGAGAAACCTCTTATTAGTCTTATTGTTTGTGGATTTGGGGCTTATGTTCAAATGTTCGATCACATTACGCAGATGCAAAACGTATGATAAAATTGTGACAAATCACTACATTAGCCAATAAATATAGTCATCTCTGATCATCCCAAAAATCTCATCACTTTGTGGACTAGTAGCTTGGTGTTTACTAAATAATTGTTAAAATAATTGTTAGTTCAGATTTTGGTATTCATTACAGATTACAACTAGGCTACTACTCACCTAGTATCTTCACAAACTAACAAAAATTTGTTTGGCTTAAAGGTCTTTTTTTGGTTTAGGTTTTAATTAATCAAATAACGATTTAAAAGATTAATGAAGAAGACTTTGATCATAGAAATTTTAGAAAACATTCATCATTAAAAAATATTATTTTTTTTAAACACAGATACACCCAACCGCATCGACGCGCTTCTTATATAAAGTCTCCGCGGAAATCGTTGAATATATTTGGGCGCGTGGCGATTTTGTGAAGGTTGTCAAGTTTGTGTGCGACCGAGTCATCGTCGTCGTGCTCTCCTTCTTCTTCATCGTCGAGACCTAAGAAAGACGAGACTCTGATTCTTCTGATCTTTGAATCACACTTTTTCTTTTTTTCCTTCTTCTTCCAACGGAACGGAACATATGGCTTCGGTTTCACCTTTGGCAAAGTTTAAACTGGTGTTCTTAGGAGACCAATCTGTCGGAAAAACCAGCATCATCACTCGTTTCATGTATGACAAATTCGACACCACGTACCAGGTATTTACACAGATTCCTTTCACTTGTTTTGTTTATTCATTTAAATTCTTCTCTGCGACAACAAGTTTCTTTTGTTTTCGTTTTTTTATTGTTTGATCTGATTCATTATTTCCTATATTACGATTGTTCAGACGATTTCATCTCATATTGGTCCTAGATTACGTCGCTGATATCACTCTGGTTTTTCTTCAATGCATTTGTTTGATCACTCTGCTCTCTGTTTTTTTGGTTGATTTATCAATCTCTTCTTCTTATTATGATCAAGATCGATGATGCTAAGCACTGTTGCTTCTTTGCTTTCTTAGTTAGTCATTAAGCCTTTATTTGTGTTCTCTCTGACTCTCTGCAGCCTACCATTGGAATCGATTTTCTATCGAAAACAATGTACCTCGAAGATCGAACAGTTCGTTTGCAGCTATGGTGAGAACAATGTTACTTTTGCTCTTTACCTAAAAACTAACATGTTAATTTCAAAAGCAATAACAAAACAAGTTTTGATTGAAAGGGATACTGCTGGACAAGAAAGATTCAGGAGTCTAATCCCAAGTTACATCAGAGATTCTTCTGTTGCCATTGTTGTATACGATGTATCCAGTAAGTCCACCTTTGTTTCTCTCTTTGATTCACCTTCTTTTTTGTGTTCTTATGTGTTCAATCAATACTTTGTGTTGCAGATAGGCAAACGTTTCTGAATACCTCGAAATGGATTGAGGATGTTCACAGAGAAAGAGGTCAAAGCAATGTTATCATCGTTCTTGTTGGAAACAAAACTGATCTTGTTGAAAAACGGTAAATACAAACATTAAGCAAAGAATTGGATGGGATGGACTATATAATTCTCTCTTGTCTTATATATGTCAATCTTGATATAATGAAAAACAGGCAAGTATCAATCAGTGAAGGAGAAGACAAGGGTAAAGAGTATGGAGTGATGTTCATTGAGACCAGTGCCAAAGAAAACTTCAACATTAAGGTATGACAAAACTTCAACAAAGAGTATGGAGTGATGTTCATTTGAGTGTTTCTTGTTGTCTGATTTCTAAACACACCAAATCTCTTCAATTTGCAGGCTTTGTTCCGGAAGATTGCTGCAGCTTTACCCGGGGTAGACTCATATTCATTGGCAACAAAATCAGATGACATGGTTGATGTGAATCTAAAGACCACTTCAAATTCATCACAAGGTGAGCAACAAGGAGGAGCAGGTGGTGGTGGAGGCTGTTCTTGTTGATTCAAAAATACATAATTCCAAAACTTGTGAAGCAAACAAAAGGGATCACGTTAGTTTTGTGGTTTTCATCTTATTAACTGACACAGAATATAAAACATCAAAGAGAAAAGGATTACTATTTTTACACATGTGAATCTTTTGCCTTGTTCTGTATTTGATCTGTTTTAGACATTGACGGTAGCAGAATACAAAACCTTATTCTGATCACCACCAAATGAACCAAAGGGAGAAGGATCAACTGTGGTGACAGCTTCCTTCCACTCAATTGTACCCCAAATCTCACCTTTCGAACGAAATCTCGGCACACCAAACATCCAATCTCTCATCATCATCATTACGCTCAAGCCAGAAGAGAACAATGTTCACACCAAAACTGTTCACTTGACTGATATTCTTAGAGCCTCCAAACCTTTAACTATCTTCCATTCTGATTCCTCAGACTCTTGCCAAAACACTCACCGGAAGCTCATATCGGTACCGTATAACAACAATTCCTCAACTACACAATAACTCAAAAGATGTGGCCTATTCGTTCTTCCCCATTTACCATCACTGGGAGAGTAATAAACACTTCCTTCAAACCATTTCACTCCGTAAACCTTGTCTTCCTTAACAAGGCTTCCATTGGCGTTTGTTTTGGCCACTACGATTATCGGCGGGAAGGTTTTGTTGTTTCTTCTCTTCTTGGAAAACGAAAAACGTTATCCTTTATTTGTTCTTCTCTTGTTTTACTTTTTTATTGAGCCTTCAAACATTCGTTAGTGTTATCAACTCAATGAAACTTGTAACACAACAAGTTGATTAGTGAATTAGTTTGTGCTTACTCATCTCAGACATTAACATATAATACTTGTTAAATACTTTTGAAGATTCGTATTATCTTTGTATATATTTGTATACTAAAGAGAATAGTAACGATAATCACGATGCTAAGCACTCTTGATTCTACTTTTTTAACCTCTTGTTTGGTTACACGTTAATTAGGCATTTGCAAGAGCAAGTGTTATTTTATCAACATTTTGAAACTTGGAACAAAAGACAAGTTTGGGGAAGAGATTCTAAACAGCGAGACAACGAAGGAGAGAAAAGGCCAAAAGAGATGCTACAGTTTACATGTGATTGAAGCTGTTGTTGTTGTTGTCTCCGTTTTGCTTCACTCTCAGTGTCAGGTAGATCAATATCAATGTTCCCACACTTGATCTGCAATCCAAGACTTTTTAAAGTTAATACTGAATGCATCGTTAGTATAGATTTATACGAATTAAGTACGTAGAGGAAGGATAGTTACAAGATGGAGAATAGGATGACGATTTTCCTTGAATCAAATGAAGCGGCACGCTTGTATCTTCTCCACCTGTTTGTTGGTGCATCGTGGCATCGTTCGGAGAGAGCTTTATCTGCAACAGAAATTTTCTTAAGATTCAGTGCATAAACACAACAGACAAATCTTAAAATTATGCAACTTCAGTGAAATTATATCGTTATCTTACCAGTGCTCAAACTTGCTTGTCTCTGTAATACCTTTTGCATATGCTGTGAAAGATATCATAGTAACCACATAAGAAGAGTCAGACATTTGGATTTCATCTTTTTGATATGGACCAAGCAAAACTAGCATATGTTGTCGTTGTGAGATAGAAAGAACTTACTACACTCTCGGATTTCATACTTGCAACAACTTCGTCATGAGATGTCACAGTCTCACCACCATTCCCTTTCTCGACGTTTATGTCCACAACGCATGATTGATAGGAATCAGTGCCTCCCAGTAGCACATTGATGCGGTTCTGCGTTTTCTGACAATTCAGTTGCGCATCGATCAACATCTGATTTTTAGATGGAAGCAGAGCCTTGACGAAGCTCAGGAGAGTAAAGTGCGAGGTACATTGTGGGATTGTATTTCCTTCATCAGGTAAGACTGAGATAGTACACACGTCTTGGACCTATTACAAATGGAAGAGTTTGAAGGACTCATTATAGAACACCCACAATGCTACTTGTGAAGATCTATATAGTTCTTAGATGCAGCAACGATCTATTAATTAACATATCATCCCTCTTCCATAAAGTAAGGACTTGTAAAGTAATAAAGAACACACCAGTGAAGTATCGATGTCACGGTCTTCTTTTAAAGGAAATGCAGCCTCCTTGACAAGAAGTGGGAAAACATCTGCATCGCAAAAAACGGAAGATCAGTTTACTCATTAGCATAATATTTCATTTGATCATGATACACTGATTTAGAAGAGCATAATCCTTATTTAGCTTCTACCAATGGCGCTATGTTTGCCAGTATCTCCGAAAGTCGACTTAGGTAGCTTGAAGCTTGGATACTTAAGTGGTGCATTCCCATCAGCAACACTTGCGAATTGCTGCTTCCCCTGTAGATATATATACACATCAGAAGCCCTTGAGTCAAAAAATCAACACCATGGAAAGATCACAAAGAGTTGACCAAACAGTAACACTGTTACAACTTGTTGAGTCACTTAGACTCAAAATTTGTAAACATAAAGTGATCATTTACTATTTCATCTTCTCATAAGTAAGAAAGTGACGACTAGACTAAAACAGTGTCCAAGATTAGTAAAATTCCTAAAAATAGTCTTCTCTCATGATTCATCCTAAGAAATGAAATGGCCAAATGCAGGATGATTTGAATCTATTAGTGGAAAATAAAAGCTTCCAGAATCGAACCCCAAGTCTCTCATCTTCTTCTCATTATTCCCAAATCGAAGAAGATTCGATTCCAAATCCCCAAATCGATTGTGAAACAACAACAGTAGAGGGAAGAAGTAATGAAACTAACCTCATCGAAGAAATCACTCATTGCAGAGAGAATCGTGAACCAACGATGGAGGAAAGAAGAAGCGATTCTCAAAAGAGGAAGAAGACGCGGAAGCTTGAAGACTCGTCGTATAGTGTTGTAGTTGTACAACAACAATGCATGTAGAGAGTGTTTTGAATCGGAAGCTTCCGCGTGACGGCAGATTCAGAGAGAAAGTGAAGAAGAAGAAGTAAAAAGAGAGAGAGAGAGAGAGAGAGAGAGAGAGAGAGAGAGAGAGAGAGAGAGAGAGAGAGAGAGAGAGAGAGAGAGATGAGGAAGACGCTCTCTTCTCCTGTGATGGCTTCTCCTTCATCTGATTGCGACATCAATTCACGGGATAACGACAAATCCTCATTCTTCGTCCTCCCTTAAATTACCAATCTACCCTTTTACTTTTTCTATTATCTCCTCGATCATGTTACTAATTAAACTTGATTAGTTAGGGATTTCATAATTTTTTAATTATTACTACATATGGGATCATCATCAACATAATGACATTTACTGACAAATAAATGCATGTCTGTAGATTTCTGCTGTTTGATACTACTATACTATCAGTCATAATTACAATTTACTATTTATGAGCTGTCTACTACCTTTTTGTAATGCACAAAAACACATCATTTTTTATTTTATTTTTGGAGGAAACAATATGATAAATGGTATATACAAGAATCAACAGACCATATAAAATCCACCCATGCACTTCCTTTTTTCTTTTTTGCTAAATTGTGTAAATGTCATATGCATTTAATTCTCCCGTGCCATTGCCAGCTTTTTATTGTTTATTGACTCACTCTTTCTTAACTAAATAAAATATATATATATATAAAAAGAAATATGGCATAGTTTTTGAAGTAGTACTACTCAGCTAATCTTAATAACTCTTGAATCTGTAAAAATCACAAAATCAAAACATTTATGTATGAGAAAAAGGCACATACAGAGCTCACGGGCCTCTGTCTGTATCTTCTTCGTCAACTTCTCCCGTGATCTTTCCTTTTGAGTTTTGTCTCTTTGTTTCTTTCTTTTTTAACTTTATTCTCACCACCACTACGTGATTATCGCTGGGCCTAATTTCTTTATCAGCCCAATTTTTCTTAATGGGTCGTATCAGACTTTATATTTATTCCATCATACTGACTGATACGGCCCATTAAGAACAATTGGGCTGATAAAGAAATTAGTCAACAACAATTTCGTACTCTGACTCTCTTTTGTTGTGATAAGACGACATTAACACTAAACAACTAATTCAACAACACAATTGTAGCCAAAGTAATTCAACATATTGTAACCTTCTTCCTTTGCTAAAGATACAAAGACAAGGAGTTATTTGCCATAAACTGTACATGGCCTTTTTCAAAGTATACAAATTCCAGTTAAAACTTCCAATTTTAAAACTCACCAAATATCTTTGGGAGAGAGACACAGAGAAAGAACAAAAACCAAAAAAAAAAAAAAGTTACTGTCAATTGAGTTTGACTTTTAAGACAAACATATACCATTACTAATAATAGTTAAGAGAAAAAAAACGAAGAAAGTCCTTCTTTCTGCTTTCTCAGCTTTCACTTGGTCGGTCCAAGGCTCTCATAGAACAGGATGTAACCATGGTCAGTATTGCTCGAATACTCCTGAGACGATCCAAAGAATGTTTGAACAGCTGATTCTTCAATCATCTCAACATTCTCATCATCAAAGAAGAGCCAATGGTTATGGCTTTTCACAAGGCTTACGTAATGACCATGGTTGGGTCCACTTCCCACATGAACCACCACTGCAAACAGAGAGTACTCCACGTCTGCGTATGGTTCCACTGTGTTGCTCAGTTTTAGCTCCAAAGGGAAGACAACTCTATAGGAGAGCTTCTTGTAGCGGCCTAGCTGTTCGATGTATTTGAATCGTTTTAGATGAATCACTAGGATGTGTGGTGGCTTCTTGATCTTCATCCGCTTTTGTGCTTCTTGTAAGCTGCAAATATAAACATTCAATAATCAGGCTTCACTCCCATGGCGCCTAACAAAGTCTAACACTGTGGAGCGCTTATTGAAGGATTAAGAGGGAGCTTAAAGACCAGTTTTCAGTTTCAGCTACTATAAAGGAAAGGTGAGGAATTGATATTTGAACCAACATTTTACCTGCAGCATTTGTCACAAAAGAATTTGTCTTCAGCGTGAAGCGTCTCTGTGGAGCTGAAGTTTTTCAAACAGCTAGTTATCGAACTGTTCTGTTCGATATCAAGGCTTAGGTCTAGGAATGTTTCGTCTCTTGCTGTCACTGTTTCACATCGCAGACACCTTGTCTCGTTGGTAAGTATGCCCTGTGTACATACCCCGAATTTAAAATAAGCCAAAAATAGCACAACATAGTCGCACCTTATAAGGAGAAGTGAACCTTTTCATTAGAAACAACTGACCTGAAAAATATTGTGCACCCATGTAACAATAGGCTCCTTGTGCACAACACCATTTGCCTGAGGAACTTTCAGTCCATTTGCTATCTTCTCGGGAGATGATGATGACGAGGTTTCATGTTCAGTTTTTGTAGCTTTTGCCTCTTTCTCCAGTATGTCAACAACTTCATTCAGCAAATAATTCAGGAATTCATGTGCATCCTACATGAGATAAGAAACGTAAAATCAATCAAATGTTAATTGCTTATCTCGCATCTTCTGTAAAATAGCTCCCGAAAAGATGGGGAGATTTGCAAAGATCACCTGGTGCATATAACTCCGAAACAGCTCATTTTGTTTCTTCAACCTCTGTACAAATCGCTTAGGCGCAATAACACCTGTTTTCTTCTTCTGGGAACTTATCTACAGAATGAATAACTATGATCAGACTTATGATTACACCCTCTCTTTTTTTTCCACAGAATGACTAGCATACAATTATCTAAATGATGATGACAAGATATGATATACTAGGCACTTCATCAAGCACATTTAGTATCTCGAAGATATTTAACTATGTACACAATAATATCAAGTTCATGTAATGCCAAAAAAAACATTGACTTGTGCCTATAAATAATTGATTAAATCCACTTATGATGTCAAGTGAGAAATCAAGTAAACCAACCTCAAGAGAAATATTGTCAGAGAATACAAGATTGGTCACTTGAGTTAAGACAGTATGGAAGACCTCGAAAGGGTAGATAAAAATTAAACTCTCAAAAGGAAAAGAAAGCCAAAGATCACAAATACCTGCGAAAACAAGTCTGCCAGGCAGGTCATAAGATTCTCTTCAGCATCGGCCACGCTTTTATTACTGGTATAGTATTCGAGCAGTTGTTCACGGAAAGGAACACAGAAATAAAGAGCCTGCACAAGGGAGAGAGATTCAATACACATTTTGACTATTTCAGTTGAAGAAGAATCGATCACTAGCCAATGATAAAGGTCTTTCTCCAGTCCAGAGAACTTATTCATATACATAGCACACAGAGATATCGAAAAATCAATAGAGCTGATACACAATTGCAATTGCACACATGATTTACATTAAGTATTAACCTCCTTGAGTAAATCTATCTACACACTCCATCCAATTCGAAAGAGCTAATGATTCGAGAAATATCAATGCAACCAAATCAAATTTAACCTATTGAAACGAATTTGAAATCAAACGCTTTAAAAACACACACTAATTCAACAAAATCCAGAAGAAATCGTCGCGATGGGGAATCAAAGAGGCAGTGAAAGCAAAGGAAAGAGAGAAAGGAGCAAGGGGACCTGCAAAACGCTGTTACAGTAGCAAGTGTTGCCGAAATTCTCGAATCCAAAGTAGCGTTCACCTTCGGGGAACTGGTCGCCGAGAGCTTTCTCGAGTTTGGAGCCCGCGGCGCCCATTAGCCCTAGAACTAGCTTCCGTATCACCGTTTTTTCTGATCCTGACTCGGAGATTCTCTCAAAGGTCCTCTTCTTAGCCTCTGCGATTGGTTCGATTCGATCGGAGAATTCAGATTTCCAACGAGCCTCAGAGAAGAGAAGAGAAGAGGATCGATTATTTTACTATTAAACTTTTTCTCTTCTTTTCTGTCCAAAGCGACGAAGCAACGAAGGAAGATGTGGATTTGATTATCAAAAACTATTTGAGTCAAAATTGCAACTTACTCCTCCAAATTTTGTAAACTTTACGACATTTAACTTTTAGTTTTTGAAACTTATTTTATATACCTAACCCAAGTCATGCATTGCAAATTCTCTGATTCACCTTACTTCGTCTTTTTGATAGTTTAAACTTAATACATACTCTTGACAACAACAACAAAAAACTTAATACATACTATGTTGTGCCCAAAAACAAAAACAAAAAGAACTTATTCTAAAAAAAAATTAGTTTTAATATCACATAAATTTCATATTATAAAAATTATCTTTACATCCTAAAATTTTATAACTTAATTATATGGTATAAAAATTTTATCTCTATTAATTAATATTACATATAGTGAAGTATCATTACTTTTATTTTTATCACCTAAAAGGCCATAACTTAATTATATGGTATGAAATTTTATCTTTATTAATACTTTTGATATTTTGAAACAAAAATAAAATAAATATGGTATTCCATTCCTTAATGTACAACTTGATTAAATATATTCAGTCCATCTTTTATTTTCATTTTCACTTATATAATCAAGTTATTATTTTGACCAATCCATGTTTAATCTCTTGGTGATATATTTCCTTACATATAATTATTTTCTACCAAATTTACTATATGACATATTATATTTTACCAAATTACTTCTTAGTCAAATTTTCTATAAGAATAAGTTGGTTCAGTGTATATATTTTGATTTTGGTTGGATTTTGTGTCACCAATTATCTATATAAAAACTCATTAGATCTCAACACAAAACATAAGAAAATATTTTACAACAATACATTATACATTAGAACAATACTTCAAAAAAATGGCCAAGATCAAATCTTTAGATGTTATTACTGTCGCAATAATTTTGTTGTTGGTGATTGCAGGTTAATCAAGCACTCTTATTTTTCTCATTTTCAAAATACGTTCTTAGATATAATCATGTATATTATATTTTAAAGCTTACAATTCCTTTGGTTTTATACATTACATTTCTTTTTAATTAGTACTTTTTATTATTTTTGTAGATCAAGCAACTGCAATTACTGTTCAAGCCGATTGTATTGGACCGTGCAATGACGATTGCCAGCAGCTTTGCAAGTCGAAAGGTTACACAGACTGGACTTGTGCATCATTTAGAACCAAGTCGAGTTGTTGTTGCAAACCACCGAGACATCAAATCTTTGAACAAAATGCTCAATTGAACAACTAAAACCGCTTTTATATTGTTCTCAATTTGTATGATCATTAACAAATATTCAAAGATAAGAAATAATTTAGAGAAATCAATTGATATCATTTTTTCTTATCACTTATCATCATTCTACTCTTGATTTTGGGCTATTTTGTAATAAGATAACCTGAATTACAATAGCACTGTTTGATCATAGTATTTTCATTTGATTAAAACGGCACCGTTTAGGTTAATCTTGGTCTTAGTTTTCGATTCGGGAACGCCGCCGTCCCAATCACACAACTGGGTAAAAACGATATGGAAGACGATGGTCAGAGCTCCGTCGCCGAAACCCTAGATCCGGCATTGCAGAAGAAGCACCATGATATGCTCGAGCGTCTCTCCGCTCGTCACCAAGCTCGAAAATCAGATTCACCTGACTCTTCCTCTTCGTCGTCCTCCACTCTTGAATCGACTTCCTCGTTTCTCGCTAAATTCTCCGATTCAAAGCGATCCATCGAGTCTCGGATCGCCGAGTCACGACTCGCTTCCTCCTCTACGGATTCGTCAAAGCTTAAGTCGGATCTTGCTGAGATCTCCGTAGCCATTGACAATCTCGAGAAGCTTCTCGCTGAGAACTCGTATTTTCTTCCTTCCTACGAGGTTCGATCCTCTCTGAAAATCGTATCCGATCTCAAACAGAGTCTCGACATTCTCTCCGGCGAGTTAGTCCCGAAGAAGAAATTCTCGTTCAAGAGCAAATCAACGACCAAAAAGCCGGAATCAAAACTCCCGGAGATACAGAAACCCGACGTCGTTTTACCTCCGAAACTCGTCCCCGTACGCGATTCTCCGGGATTGAGAAACAAACACGGAGAGACTCTTGTGAAAAGCTTCGAAGGCTCGTCGATCGGAGAATTCACATTGTCGGATCTTGATTCATGTCAAGTAAAATTAACAGGAACGGTCAACGCTCTGTTCCTTCACCGACTGAAGAAGTGTAGTGTCTACACAGGTCCAGTGATTGGTTCGATTCTGATTGATGACGTAGAAGATTGTGTTCTGGTATTGGCGTCGCATCAGATCAGAATCCATTGCGCTAGGAAGAGTGATTTCTACCTGAGAGTGAGGAGTCGTCCCATAATTGAAGACAGTAACGGTGTCAGATTTGCTCCTTATTGTTTGGATTACAAAGGGATTGATGAAGATTTGAAGACGGCTGGTTTGGAGGAGGAGACTAACAACTGGGCCAATGTGGATGATTTCCGGTGGCTGAGAGCTGTACAGTCGCCGAATTGGTCACTTTTGCCGGAAGAAGAAAGGGTCTCTTTGCTTACCATTTCCGGGGATTCTTGATCAAAATCATCAGGTACCAAAATTACCTTAAAGCTTGAACATTTATACGAGAAATCATCAGGCATTCTTTTAAACAAGTCGATTTGTATTCGATTATGATTGTGTGTTCCCAAAGAATGTTGCTTCTTTACATATTTTGCCTTTATTTGTGATCTTGGAGTTGGTTTCATGGAGGTAATTTTTTGATCTTGAATATAGAGAAAAGCCAAATACTAAGAGCATGTATATGGGTGATACCCATATAGTATCATAAAGAATGTTTTAGTATTATTTATAATATTTGTTTATTGTTTGAGATTTTTTATGATACTCTTATTAAATATGTTTACATTGATGATACCACATGTTTAAGTATCATGAAATAAATAAATTTGCAATATGGATTTTAGAACATGAGATTATTCTTTGAAATACATTCTTCTTTTTTTTATCTATTATCATCTTTCTGTCGTTCATTAGATTATATATAGAGGGATGACCTGAATCAAGCCTCAAAGTTCGATCTTATTCTATGAACACAAAGTGACAACACACAAAACAAGATCTAATCCTTTTGTACATAAAGAATGCATGAATTTATCTTAAGCTTCCTATGAACAAAATAAAGCACACTCACACAAATACAAACGCTCACACACACAATCCCGAGTTTC
Organism: Arabidopsis thaliana; assembly: GCF_000001735.4. Lineage (NCBI taxonomy): Eukaryota > Viridiplantae > Streptophyta > Magnoliopsida > Brassicales > Brassicaceae > Arabidopsis > Arabidopsis thaliana. Next base: position 18,517,573 of record NC_003075.7, read on the forward strand.
GGATGATTGCCATTTGCCACAGTAGAAACCCGACGCCCATGATTCCTTAAGGTCCCTCATGCCATGAACTCCAGCGATGTAAATAAGCTGGGTGACTGAGAGTATGATCAAGAACGCCTCCATGGTTCTCTACATAGAAAAATGAGAGAAAATGGACGTGTCATGAAGGCAACAATGGTGGGATTTCCAAATTTTAATCTATAATTTGGTCACAGTACCATTTCTCTCAGAATTTAAGAAAGAACCTGACAGAGAAATGATTTCAAATCGGCCCTGCAACAACAACACATCCAATACAGCTCAATACAAGATTTAAATTCCAGCTCCATTCGATAACAACAAAGGTCAAAATGAGGCCAAGGAGCAAGCAATGCACAAAGCACATGAGTAAATTTATACCTCATACTTAACAGTTCCAGTAGGATTGCTATTGTTAGCTTGACGAAGCATCACATTAGTAGATTCAAAGATCACATGTCGAGAACATACTAGAAAACTAAGAAGCCAAATCTAAAGGCAAAACAGAGACTAATGTTGAATCAGATAAATATATGAAGTTTTTTAAAAAGGAAGTATTTTTTCTGTTCTTCTCATTACAAATCTTTTCATTCTCTAGTCATATTTGTACATAAAGAATGACAATTGAAATTGAACAACTTCTACAAGAAACAAATTCAAGAATCATCAAAACAATGTGCAGAGAGAGGATATGTATACTCACCAACCTTCAGGAATGAATACTGCATCACCAACGTTAAGAGTAACCTCCTGTGACTGCTTCAGAGAATGCTCTCCCCTTAAGATGGTTTCTCGGTGCTTTTTCTCACCTGTCACAGTCTGATAACACAAAATAGCAACGATACACTCAATCTTTCAATAATCGAAGAACAGGCAGAAGAATTTCAACTATCCGGATCTGAGCTTACTTGTCGAGAAACTCTTGGTCGACGACGGCAGAGACGACGAGGAGTGGGTTTCTCATTCCCAAGAGGATTCCATCGAAATCAGAGGAAGCCATGGATGATGATCTGAGAAGGATTTTCGAGAAAAGGGAAGAGATTCAGAAGGAATCGAAACAGAAGAAAATTGATCGGCAAAATTAGAAGGAATCGGAAAATTCCCCACGAGAGAGAATTTTTTTGAGAGAAACAGAAGGAATTTTTTTTCGACAAAAATAAATGGACGACCAATCAGAGCCTGCCACGTAATATGAGACTGAGTATCAGAAGTCTCAATAGACTGATACGGCTCAGCCCAGTTTTTTGTGGTTGGTCCATTAAAAAATTGTAAATGGGCTACTGATACTCTAAAAATATGAGCTATGTACATGGTCTAAGTTGAGTCTGCCACAAAAAACCTAGTACAGTTGGGCTACAAGGCCCAATATAAATGTAAGCCCTTTAACAAAGAGGGAACCGCCTGCTTTGACTGTTGAGAACAACTTGCTGGATTCTTTTTTCTTCCCGGTAAATTGAGAAACCAAGAAAATCAAACAAGTACTGCAATAAGAAAGTGTTGAATCTGATTTTGGAAATATTATTTGACTCCATTATTCCCTTCATAAATATATACAGTCAAGCATATTTATTTGAACAAGAAAATAAAGTCATACTAATAAGCATAGAGATAAAGTAAGATCATAAAATAAGTATAAAGACATATAGCTTATTAAATCACATGGGTCTCTGAATGGGTATTGGTAGGTTGGTAGATGGAACAAAATCAGTCATACAATCATTTTCCCAAAAGATTGGCCTCCATCATCAGTGATTCAGTGATTCATGCACACATACCAAAACCACTATATAGTTTTTTTTTTATTATTATTCAAATTACACAAATAAATAAATAAACCTTTTTTATTAACCGGTAAAATATTCCCATACCTGTTTCGTCAAAAAAAATAACCGGTAAAATACTAATAATTTGTTCTGTTTTGTGTAAAAAAGAATGTATGATTTTATTTTGATTATTTTTTTTGTTAATAAGACATTAAGACTATTGAAATGATGTTGGAATATGGTCATGTGTTTTTTGTGGAGGAATTATATAGTTGGTAGTAGTAGTACCATTACTCTCCTTCTCACCTGTTTTCTTCCTCTTAAAGTCTTCTCTATATATTTTCAATATAATCCGTCTTTCTTATACATAAACTTATTTTGTACGATCACATAAAACTGTAAACCCCCACACAGTTATTGGCCGTCGGATTCAATGGAAGGATTAGCTATCAGAGCATCTCGACCGTCGGTTTTCTGTTCTATTCCAGGTCTCGGCGGCGATTCCCACCGAAAACCTCCAAGTGACGGTTTCCTCAAGCTGCCTGCGTCGTCTATTCCGGCGGACAGCCGAAAATTAGTAGCGAATTCTACTTCCTTTCATCCAATCTCAGCCGTTAACGTCTCTGCTCAAGCTTCCCTCACCGCTGATTTTCCCGCCCTTTCAGGTTCTCCCATCTCTCTCTGTTTCGTCATATAGCAGATCGTTCACATTTCAGAAAAAGCAATTTAGGTTTAAGCATCTCCACAAATCGTGTTGTTGTTTTTTTCTGACCATTTTTACAATCTCTTTAACTTTGTGTTTGCGCAGAAACTATACTGAAAGAGGGAAGAAATAACGGAAAAGAGAAAGCAGAGAACATCGTGTGGCACGAGAGTTCGATATGCAGATGCGACAGACAACAACTTCTTCAACAAAAGGGTTGTGTCGTTTGGATCACTGGTCTCAGTGGTTCAGGGAAAAGCACTGTTGCTTGTGCACTAAGTAAAGCATTGTTTGAAAGAGGCAAACTTACTTACACACTCGACGGCGACAATGTCCGTCACGGCCTTAACCGTGACCTCACTTTCAAAGCAGAGCACCGCACCGAAAACATTAGAAGAATTGGTACACAATTTTTCCTTTCTTCCAAAAATTATAATCATGTGTTTACTAACTCATGAAACCAATTTCTTTAACGCGTTTTATGGTATATGCTTAATGGTTTTTGTAAAGTGATTTGTGATTGATCTTTAAATTTAATATCAGGTGAGGTGGCTAAGTTGTTTGCTGACGTCGGAGTCATTTGTATAGCAAGTTTGATTTCTCCGTACCGGAGAGACAGAGACGCGTGCCGGTCCTTGTTACCTGACGGCGATTTCGTCGAGGTACGTACGCTATAACGTTTTACTATATATGAATTTGCTTGTTATAGAAGATATATTAGTATACATTGATTACATTACGAAAACTTACTTTGATTTAGGTCTTCATGGACGTTCCTCTTCATGTGTGCGAGTCGAGAGATCCAAAGGGGTTGTACAAGCTTGCACGTGCAGGCAAAATCAAAGGTATCCCAAAAAAAAGAAAACGTACTTGTATAAAAGTTGACTTTGACTTTTTATTTTGTTCGATTCGTAGAGTTTGACTTATTGACCTAATTGTTGAGTGTAACTTATTGACCTAGCTAATTGTTGAGTTTTCTTGAATTAATTATCCAGGCTTCACTGGAATCGACGACCCTTACGAGGCACCAGTGAATTGCGAGGTTCGTCACGTGAATGATCAGATAGATTTTGGAACGTAAATTTGTACTAATAAAGTATTGATGTAATATCCTCCAGGTAGTGCTGAAACACACAGGAGACGACGAGTCGTGTTCGCCACGTCAGATGGCTGAGAACATCATCTCTTACCTGCAAAACAAAGGTTATCTTGAGGGCTAAGTCAAAGTCGGAAAAATCAACCCAATTTGTCGATTCTATATATGGCTAAAGGATTGTTCTCCCTGATTCGGTCAGAAGCTTGAGACCTGGAAACGATGTCGTCTCGCTTCGTCACACTATCATTTGTTCTTGAATTGTGTTGAAGTCAAAAGCCAAAGGGAATATATCTATATTTGTTCTAATCATCATTTAGTTAGTTTATAAAGAGTTTTTGCTCCAATGATATCGACTGTGTTGTATAATGTGAATTAATAAAGTGGATTTCGTTGTATTTAAGTTTGTCTTACCAGCCTAACTAAATTATGTGATTTGGACTCATGAACCCGTTGATCCACAGAACAAGCTTAGTTAGTCCATGAATGTTTAATTATAATTCTGACTCATATTAGTTTATATTTCAGAGATGCAAATAATTATGCTCTTAAACACGTACAGTTTGATTACTTCACTCACAAAATATATATCAGATCACCTATAGTGTGTGCAAATGTCCCCGTTCACTCGTTCAGTGAATATGATCAACAGAAAACGTAAACTGTTCTCGTTTTTTTTTTTTTTTTTTTCAAAAGTCCAACGCATATAGATGAATCATAATTAATTAAGCCAGCCCATAACGGAAAAGACCTAGCACCCGGCAAAAACTCAGAAACCATCTCACAAAATTGTGAAGAGATCAACATCCAAAATTCAAGAGCATTCACTTAAGATAGATGAACATGGTAGAAGATTTGTCGCGCGATCAATACTTGAAAGTTGAAAACATAGTGCTGATCATCTGAAACTGCAGAGAGGAGGAGAGCTGAATGTAGTGCAGTAACATATGATTTCTTTTAATTTACACAACAAACGATGGTCTTTGATGATCTCATGTACTTTTCATGTAGAGTATGTATACTTTGGTTTATATAATCACCTTATTTTTTGTCGTTTGTTGCAAAATATACTGTATCTTTCTTTTTTTTGGTTAAAATGGTCGATAGGTTTACTAATATCATTTTCAATACAACTATACCAAACAATCATATATGAACCAATCTATCATGAACTTTTAAATTATGACTTTAATCAAATATATATTTAAAAAAAAAAGTATCATGCAATTTGTGAAATTTGACAGGTGAGATTTGGCGGATGGAGCACGTTTTTATTTAGTCCATGCTATATATACAAAAATAAACTACCCTTGGTTGGCAGAGACATGGCAAAAATAATCCACATGCATGATTGGTTAACTTTTTTCCCATCACTAAGATAAAATTACATACATTTATATAAAATTCGAAATAAAGAAAGCAAAAAAAAAACTGATGATATAATAAGCTTTTATTCATCAAAGTGGGTATGGTGATAGGACTACACTCTCTGGGTTGTGTTTTGGTATTACTGTGTAAGACTTCCTAGATTCATGAAAAAGTATCGAAAGTTAGAATCGAATTAATCCAAAAGGAATTATTGTGGAATTAACTAAAGCAATCCATACAAATCACAACAAAAGCTCGTCAAGTATATATAATCAGAATAGTCAATAATTTAGCTTTGAATGCCGAACTTGACTAAAACTCAGACATGTTATAGTACCAAAATATTTGTAATTTAGGGAATATCATTGCTAATACAATATAAAAAAGATCATAGCTAGATTCAAAATGTTGAACATGACCTACGACATTGTTGAATTCATTGATCTGGTCTTGCTAAAAACTTTAAAATTGATGAGTTCAACATCTTCAAATGCATGATAACGGGTCCAACGGAAATTGACTTTTTTTTCATGCTCCTGATATATAATAATATCTAACGATTACGGGTTCCACTAATTGTCATTACTCATTAACATTCCTATTTAAAAGTTGTGATAGTTTTAGGGTTTTACGTAGTCGTGTCATATAGCGATTAACTACGTACTTGTAGATTTATCAATTACTTCTGTTGTTTACGAGAACCTAAAAAAAAGAAGCAGATGCCTAGTTTATAGAGCACGTGTACTGTCTTGAAAACTTAGGTAGGTTGGTAAGGTTACCAAAAGACCTTAAAGGAATATAAAGTTACTAATTAACTTAAGTAAAGTTGGTATTGCTTATATATTGCAAAGTATTACAAACCAATCCCCTCTGTATATTGTTTTAAACCATAGATTTTTTTACAATTAAGTTTATGATCAATCAATTATTTCACCATTTCTATTAAATTATGTAAAAAGAAAAGGATATATATATATATATATAATTAAATAAGAATAAATCAAAATACCGAAATTTTTTATTATCCATTCTTTGTGGACATCGCCCCTAATATATAAAAAAAAAAAACTTTCGTATAACTGATTTATATTTTTTTGTAAAAACTTAAAGGAAGCCTAAGAAATATCTTGTGATATTTTTGACAAAATGTGGTATATATCTTTTTATAATATCATTTATAAAGAAAATATTGATTACATGGTGAAAAACATTTTGCTAGCGATCAACAAAATTAAATAGGCACATGTTAACTGATCTCATACGACCTTGAAATTTTAATCTTTGTGTCGAGAGACCGATCTTTATGCAAATTATGAAACTACACATGGTTTATGCACGGAAGATCACATTGCATGTATACCATATTATAAACCAAAAATGATCAAGAAGAAGGCGAAAACATTTGGGTAAATTTTAAATTTCGATCATGCGATTTTTTAGCTCATCATCAACAGACAAGAAACTATCTTTTGTACTGTAAATACTAAATACAAAATAAAATCTTCATCATTTTTTGCATGTGTCAAATAAATTACGCGAACTTTTTTTTTTTATCGACTATTAATAGAGAAACCTGTTTTATTTGCCTTGATTTGGAAAAATGGAGAAATTGACTTAAGACTTAGTCTCGGTCACATCGGCAACAACGGAGCTTAAACGGCGTCCGCAACATGGAAACTCAAGCCACGAATCTGATATATTGACTATAGAAGTAGTAAGTAACTTTGACTCGTCCCACATCAGTTTCAATTTCCACGAGGGTATTTGGCAGGTGAACTCTCTACGTACCCAAAACATAATGGCTATTTTATTTCATAACTGATATTTAGCAATTAATTATTCGTCCTTTTTAAACCAATTTCTATAGTTGGGAAAATAATCAATTTTTACACTTTCAATGTATACGTTACAGATTTTTTTTTATTAGTCATGCACATATTTTCAATTTTTACACTTTCAATGTAAACAATCGATTCTTAATTGTTAAAAATAGGTTTACGTAAGGAATTAAAGATTTGTTTAAAATATGTTCCGGCCGGTCTAATAATTTACTTGACGTTAATTTCTTAAACACTTTTAGATAGGAGGCTTTGTTTATCCCAAATGATTTTGTACCACTGCGACAATACTAGCTAGACATAAAATGTTAATAAATTTTTATTAAGTAATATAATCGAAGTATTAGATCAATGTAGTAGACAGTTAGGTTAACTAAAACAAGAGTAAACACTTTTTTTTTTCTTTTCAGGATAGGTAAAACAAATTTCACACTATTTTGCGTATTTCCTTAAATTTGTTGTTCGTTTTCTCAGCAAAGATGAATATTTTGTTTCATAGTAATTCACAAGTATAAACTCGCCAGAACTCCTCAAACAGTGAAATATAATATAGCTTTTAACTGTTTTTCGGCTGGACCGGGTTTTTAAGTGCATATATAACACGAGGAATTTTGGCAGGTCACCAACAAAACTTTTAAAAATATTAAAAATTCCCATCAAGAATAGAAATTAATAAACAATGATATCTCTAATAATATAGATATTTTGAAACGTTAGGAATAATCGTAATAATGTTCAACGTTGGTGGTGGTACTCAAGATGGACCCTCCCTCCCACATTTTCCTCACTCCTTCGTAAGTCCTTTCCACGCATAAGGGTATTATAGTCATTTCACATAAACTAACGACTACTAGACTTGTATATAAATAGGAAGGTGAAGCTCTCTCTTTATCCATGCAGAGACAACAGAAACCACAACAAAAACTTTGAGTCCTCTTCTTCTCTATACACAAACATGAACACTTTTACCTCAAACTCTTCGGATCTCACTACCACTGCAACCGAAACATCGTCCTTTAGCACCTTGTATCTCCTCTCAACACTTCAAGCTTTTGTGGCTATAACCTTAGTGATGCTACTCAAGAAATTGATGACGGATCCCAACAAAAAGAAACCGTATCTGCCACCGGGTCCCACAGGATGGCCGATCATTGGAATGATTCCGACGATGCTAAAGAGCCGGCCCGTTTTCCGGTGGCTCCACAGCATCATGAAGCAGCTCAATACTGAGATAGCATGCGTGAAGTTAGGAAACACTCATGTGATCACCGTCACGTGCCCTAAGATAGCACGTGAGATACTCAAGCAACAAGACGCTCTCTTCGCGTCGAGGCCTTTAACTTACGCTCAGAAGATCCTCTCTAACGGCTACAAAACCTGCGTGATCACTCCCTTTGGTGACCAATTCAAGAAAATGAGGAAAGTTGTGATGACGGAACTCGTATGTCCAGCGAGACACAGGTGGCTCCACCAGAAGAGATCAGAAGAAAACGATCATTTAACCGCTTGGGTATACAACATGGTTAAGAACTCGGGCTCTGTCGATTTCCGGTTCATGACTAGGCATTACTGTGGAAATGCAATCAAGAAGCTTATGTTCGGGACGAGAACGTTCTCTAAGAACACTGCACCTGACGGTGGACCCACCGTAGAAGATGTAGAGCACATGGAAGCAATGTTTGAAGCATTAGGGTTTACCTTCGCTTTTTGCATCTCTGATTATCTGCCGATGCTCACTGGACTTGATCTTAACGGTCACGAGAAGATTATGAGAGAATCAAGTGCGATTATGGACAAGTATCATGACCCAATCATCGACGAGAGGATCAAGATGTGGAGAGAAGGAAAGAGAACTCAAATCGAAGATTTTCTTGATATTTTCATCTCTATCAAAGACGAACAAGGCAACCCATTGCTTACCGCCGATGAAATCAAACCCACCATTAAGGTATTTATCACGTTCCTTTCATATAAGGTTTCGATCGTAAAAATATCAAAAGAACAATTTTTGTTAAATTTTATTTGAGAAAGCATGCATATCAAATTTATTTACACATACTAACATTTTGATTCATAAAACATTTATAAAAGAAGAAAGAAACATTTTGTGGTAAAAGTTGATTAGTTACAATATTTGTTTTTTTTTTGCTAAACATGGGCTACTTTTTTGTTTGTCTCTTTTGATTACTTTGGTCAAAGACAGATGCATGCAACTTAATTGTATTTATTTTTATGTTATACAAAAATTAAAGATCCAAAATTAATAAAAGCTGGTATATATGTTTATAATGAATAGGAGCTTGTAATGGCGGCGCCAGACAATCCATCAAACGCCGTGGAATGGGCCATGGCGGAGATGGTGAACAAACCGGAGATTCTCCGTAAAGCAATGGAAGAGATCGACAGAGTCGTCGGGAAAGAGAGACTCGTTCAAGAATCCGACATCCCAAAACTAAACTACGTCAAAGCTATCCTCCGCGAAGCTTTCCGTCTCCATCCCGTCGCCGCCTTCAACCTCCCCCACGTGGCACTTTCTGACACAACCGTCGCCGGATATCACATCCCTAAAGGAAGTCAAGTCCTTCTTAGCCGATATGGGCTGGGCCGTAACCCAAAAGTTTGGGCCGACCCACTTTGCTTTAAACCGGAGAGACATCTCAACGAATGCTCCGAAGTTACTTTGACCGAGAACGATCTCCGGTTTATCTCGTTCAGTACCGGGAAAAGAGGTTGTGCGGCTCCGGCGCTAGGAACGGCGTTGACCACGATGATGCTCGCGAGACTTCTTCAAGGTTTCACTTGGAAGCTACCTGAGAATGAGACACGTGTCGAGCTGATGGAGTCTAGTCACGATATGTTTCTGGCTAAACCGTTGGTTATGGTCGGTGACCTTAGATTGCCGGAGCATCTCTACCCGACGGTGAAGTGAGATGAGACGACGCCGTATATATTTTATGAAACTACTTTTATATAATCGCCCAACCAAGTTTGGTCAATTCCGGTTACCAGAAGATAATTGGTCAAATTGTGAACAAACTTGTGTGTTGGTTTCTTGGTTCTTTTTGGGACACTTGAATTGTGTCTCCTTTACCTCTTCTTTTGTTGTTTTCAATAAAAACTTTTATTACCATTTCAATAAAAAGATCATCAAATTAACAAATCTGCCTGTAATATATATATATTTGGTCAATTTAAATCTAATTGAGAATCTATGACATTTGTTTTTACTGTTAATATAAAGCTCTGTTTCGGTTTTCTGGTGACCAACAAACATAAAATGGTTTGTTATTTAATTACAAAAAGGCCCATTAGAGAAATATTGCAATGTTGCGTCGTCTCTTGAAACCCAATCTTGTTGTTACTCTACGCAAACTCTCTTCTTCTTCCGCAAGCTACGTCGATCGTCATATTAGTGTGATTCTCTGCGATCAGAGCTTGAGCTTAGAGTCTCTGCGCAAACACAACGCTCTTATCATCACCGGAGGACTCTCGGAAAACATCTTCGTCGCATCGAAGCTAATTTCATCTTACGCTTCTTACGGGAAACCCAATTTGTCTTCCAGAGTCTTCCATTTGGTTACTCGAAGAGATATCTTTCTTTGGAATTCTATTATCAAAGCACATTTCTCCAATGGGGATTATGCTCGATCCTTGTGTTTCTTCTTCTCAATGCTCTTGTCTGGCCAATCCCCTGATCATTTCACTGCTCCCATGGTTGTTTCTGCTTGTGCGGAGCTTTTGTGGTTTCATGTTGGGACTTTCGTTCACGGGCTTGTTTTGAAACATGGAGGTTTTGATAGAAACACTGCTGTGGGAGCTTCCTTTGTGTATTTCTACTCAAAGTGTGGGTTTTTACAAGATGCGTGTCTTGTGTTCGACGAAATGCCTGACAGAGATGTTGTTGCTTGGACTGCCATTATATCTGGGCATGTGCAGAACGGCGAGAGCGAGGGAGGTTTGGGTTATCTTTGCAAGATGCATAGTGCTGGTTCTGATGTTGATAAGCCGAATCCCAGAACATTGGAATGCGGATTCCAAGCTTGTTCTAATCTGGGAGCTTTGAAAGAAGGAAGATGTCTTCATGGATTTGCGGTGAAAAATGGTTTAGCTTCTTCCAAGTTTGTCCAGTCTTCCATGTTTTCATTCTATTCGAAATCTGGGAATCCATCCGAGGCTTATCTTTCTTTCCGTGAACTTGGGGATGAAGATATGTTTTCATGGACTTCGATTATAGCGTCACTGGCGAGATCAGGTGACATGGAGGAAAGTTTTGATATGTTCTGGGAAATGCAGAACAAGGGAATGCACCCAGATGGGGTTGTCATTAGCTGTTTGATTAATGAACTAGGTAAGATGATGCTTGTCCCTCAGGGTAAAGCCTTTCACGGGTTCGTCATAAGACATTGTTTCTCTTTAGACAGTACAGTTTGCAATTCCTTGTTATCGATGTACTGCAAATTCGAGCTTCTGTCTGTGGCTGAGAAGCTTTTCTGTAGGATAAGCGAAGAAGGAAACAAAGAAGCTTGGAATACAATGCTTAAAGGCTATGGTAAAATGAAATGTCACGTAAAGTGTATCGAGTTATTTAGAAAAATTCAGAATCTTGGAATTGAAATCGACTCTGCCAGCGCAACCTCTGTCATATCTTCTTGTTCCCACATAGGAGCGGTGCTACTAGGGAAGTCGTTGCATTGCTATGTTGTCAAAACTAGCCTGGATCTTACCATCTCAGTGGTCAATTCCCTCATTGATTTGTATGGAAAAATGGGAGACTTGACTGTAGCTTGGAGGATGTTTTGTGAAGCAGATACTAACGTTATCACTTGGAACGCAATGATTGCGTCTTATGTTCACTGTGAGCAATCCGAAAAAGCCATTGCATTGTTCGATAGAATGGTTTCTGAGAATTTCAAACCCAGCTCAATAACTTTGGTGACTCTGCTTATGGCTTGTGTCAATACTGGCTCTCTGGAGAGAGGACAGATGATTCATCGGTACATCACTGAAACAGAGCACGAGATGAATCTTTCTCTTTCAGCTGCTCTCATTGACATGTACGCGAAATGTGGCCACCTTGAAAAGTCACGAGAACTGTTTGATGCTGGAAATCAGAAGGATGCCGTTTGTTGGAATGTGATGATATCAGGTTATGGAATGCACGGAGATGTTGAATCGGCCATAGCACTTTTTGATCAAATGGAAGAGTCTGATGTTAAACCAACCGGACCTACATTTCTTGCGCTTCTATCGGCTTGCACGCACGCTGGTTTAGTAGAACAAGGGAAAAAACTATTTCTCAAGATGCATCAGTACGATGTGAAACCCAACTTAAAGCATTACTCTTGTCTTGTGGATCTTCTTTCCAGGTCTGGTAATTTGGAGGAAGCTGAAAGCACAGTCATGTCTATGCCATTCTCACCAGACGGGGTCATATGGGGAACATTGTTGAGCTCATGCATGACCCATGGGGAGTTTGAGATGGGAATTCGAATGGCAGAACGTGCGGTTGCTAGTGATCCGCAGAACGATGGGTATTATATAATGCTTGCGAACATGTACAGTGCTGCAGGTAAGTGGGAAGAAGCGGAAAGGGCACGAGAGATGATGAGGGAAAGCGGAGTTGGTAAGAGAGCTGGTCATAGTGTAGTCTAATAATCTTTGATACAATGAATATCCTTGTGATTCATCTGTTTGAAACACATGTTCAATGGACAATGATGCATAGATTAGAAGATTAATTAGCTCACCAAATAAGTAAAATTACGAGTCGATTACGACCACTTTAATTTTGGTTACACACATTGATCATGACTTGTTTTGAAGAAGAAACAATTTACGTAAAGAATAAACAAAAATGGGAGCAGACACGTTTCCTTTCCCTTGGAATATTTTACATAGATTTGCATTCACTGTATCAGAAAAAAAAAAAAAATATATATATATATATATATATTTTACATTAGTAATTTTATACTATTTGTCTCTATCACATACAACTTTATTATTTTTTAATTCTTGTGGGAATAAAATTTCAAAGGCAGGAACGGGAAGTCCACCAAAAAGGTGTTATTGTAAGGAATCAAAACATGTCACGTAATCACTAAGAATTATATTGTAATTATTTTTAATCCAATTCTTATTAATTACCTTTTTTTTATTAAGGTCACTTGTACTTGTCTCTGTCTCTGCAAGTCTCATCAGAAGAGGAAGAGAATCAATGGCGAGTTGCTTCAGCTACGTGTCTTCTCGTAACAAATGTTACCAATACAGCTTCTCTCGTGCTGGTCTCCGATCATCTACCTCCGATCTTGGCGACGGCACCGTCTTCCACTGTTGGATCCCACTTACTCACATCCACACCAAGCCCACGCTCCTCCTCCTTCACGGGATCGGAGCTAACGCTATGTGGCAGTGGGACCGCTTCATCGACCGTTTTATCCCCCGCTTCAACGTCTACGTACCGGACCTCATCTTCTTTGGCGACTCCTACACCACTCGTCCCGACCGCTCAGAGTCTTTCCAGGCGACTTGTGTCATGAAGGCGATGGATGCTTACGGTGTTAGGACCATGACCGTCGCTGGCCTCAGCTACGGTGGTTTTGTGGCCTACTCCTTGGCGGCGCAGTTTAAGGAGAGGGTAGATCGAGTTGTGCTAATATGCGCCGGTGTTGCTCTGGAGGAGAAAGACTCGGAGGATGGTATGTTCAAAGTGAAGAGCCCGGAGGAAGCGGCGGCTGTTTTGTTTCCTCAGTCTCCTTCGATGCTCCGGCGGCTTCTCCAGTTATCTTTCTATAAACCGCCGATTTGGATCCCTTCTTGCTTTGCCATGGACTACATTCATGTAAGTCTTCACCTTTTTTCACTCTTACTATTTCTATTTTTCTATGATGATTGATGCTTGTGAAATGTTAATAATGGGAATCTTTCATATATAGGCTCGTTTATTGTTGATTAGGGATGGAATGAAATAATCTTCCGATGAAGCTTAGTATCAATAAGTTTAGTCCTTTTGTGTATTCTTTCATTTAAATGGGCCCACCACATACTTTTGAGTTTTACAGACAAAATGTTTGTGTGATTATTATGGTGTTGAGTTGTTTAGTTTAGTTTCAAAGGCATCACTCTTTGATGTAAGCTAGACTAAGAGTAGTTTGTTTGAAAAGAGTATTTGTATTCTGATGTTGTGAGGATTTGTTGCAAGGTAATGTGTAAAGACTATCTTCAAGAAAGGAAAGAACTTGTGGAAGCTCTGCATAAGGGTAGAAGATTCGCCAATCTTCCAAAGATAACACAGGTGATCTCTCTCTCTCTCTCTCAGTTCATACAAATCTATATAAATTTAAAGATTATCATTGTTTGAATCCTGGTAACATTGATATGCAGCCGACATTGATGATATGGGGAGAGGAAGATCAAGTATTTCCAGTTGAATTAGCTCATAGATTGAAAAGGTTTTCTAATTTCATTATCACATTTTTCCATAATCATCATCATTTTTTTCTAAATGAATTGTCTTGTGTTGTTGTTTCAGATATTTAGGGGAAGACAGAGCACAATTGGTGTTACTGAAGAAGACAGGACATGCGATTAATGAAGAGAAACCAAAAGAGATGTACAAACACATGAAATCTTTTCTTTGCACTGACGCAATGATTCCTCAGAATCACCAGATCAATGCTAAGAGACTCATGTTAGCAAACTTGATATCCCCAGATCAGCAGATCAACAAGTGATGTTACTGCAGAAAAAAAAAAAGTGTTGTTAGAAGACATAATAGTTAATCATGTTTTTAGCTTGTCCCTAAATGTGATTTGTATCGTTATTGTTAAAGAAAGACATTGCTTCTAATAGTTGGAATTAAGAATACTTTTATTTCAAGAAAGTAATAATCATGTTCTTGAAGCTTGCCTTTTCTTTCTCATAAGGTTGTCAATTTTATTTAATCTCGTAGTACTAAAATGATATATATATATATATATATATATATATATTTTTTTTTTTTCTCATTTGATCAAATAAAATTATATTGGGTTGCTTTAATTTTCAGCCCTATACTAGTTGAAATCTCAACATTCCACCCTAAACTTTTAGGCACTTGAAAAACCACCATAAATAATTTTAATCTCGATAAAACTACATGTACTTTCGGATTTGTTCTTAAAACTACGCCTCCAATTGAACCGACCAGTTAACCGATAATTATACATCCGGTTTGACTTACCCATAATTTAACCGAAACTAATCCGATTTTGACTCTATTTTAGCCTAATTTTGACCCACACAAAATGTAAATAAATTGTCTTATTAAGAAGTAAAAGTATTTTTATTAATTTGTATTTGTGATAAATAATTAAAAATATTAAATTATTACTTAATTTTAGCAAAACTTAATATGACAAAATATACCCCAAATTATATTTTGAGCTACATTTTGTTATAAAATTTTGATAATATACAAACATATACATTTTCCTTTTGGCAATCATTTATATTTTTTT
This sequence comes from Arabidopsis thaliana, assembly GCF_000001735.4. Classification (NCBI taxonomy): domain Eukaryota; kingdom Viridiplantae; phylum Streptophyta; class Magnoliopsida; order Brassicales; family Brassicaceae; genus Arabidopsis; species Arabidopsis thaliana. The sequence goes on from NC_003075.7 coordinate 18,532,854, forward strand.
ATAAATCTAAAGCTATGTCTTTTTTAAAACAAAAATATTCATTTTTCTTGAAATTATAATATATGACCTTTGAACTCTATATGTAATGAAATTCAAAATATATGCCAAATTTATTTTTATAGATATCCGTAAACACCACAATCAAAGTATATATTATGGTATTTATAAATTTATTTTTCTTTATAGATTCAGTTTTCTTTTTATATATTCAAGATGAGTTATATATGTATATATATATATATATATTTATATGATTATGGTGTTTTTAAAAAGAAAATGACCTTTGAATTATTAAATTTAGAGTATATACCAAATACATTTATATATATAACACCATTGTATTTATAAAAAGAATTTGTTGTCTATTTTGTTATATTATTTTGCGGTATATTTTGTTTATTACCAAAATATATACTAAAATTTTATTATGTAATTTTGTGTGGTATATTTTGTTATTTTATTATTTTGGTAAAATTAATTAATTTATTTTTAATTTTTTATAAAAATAAATGAAAATAAATAAAATGTATTTTTCTTCTAAAGAATATATTTTTTGGGTATAAATTGGGTTAAAATAGAGTCAAAATCGGATTAGTTTTGGTCAAACCGGATGTATAATTATCGGTTAACTGGTTGGTTCAATTGGAGGCGTAGTTTTAAGAACAAATCCGAAAGTACATGTAGTTTTATCGAGATTAAAATTGTTTATGGTAGTTTTTCAAGTGGCTAAAAGTTTCGGGTGGAATGTTGAGATTCTAACTAGTATAGGGCTGAAAATTTAGGCAACCCAATTATATTTACTAAAACTACTAATAAATGATAACGAAAAACAAATTGTAAAAATAGTTTAATTTAAGGGGTAAAGTTGGAAGTTGGAAGAGTGAGAGAGAGTTGTCTTGTTTCATTTGAGTCTACTCGTTTTTTCTTATCTATCGCAAAACTCTCCCGTCGTCACCATTCGATTACGGTATGATTCAGCTTCTCTCGTTTGATTAGAGTCATCCATAGAATGTTGTTTTTCTATGTTTTCCTTCACTTGTCTTGATTTTTCCTCTAACTAAATGGTGGTGGCTCCAAGCTCGTGTTTTTACAGATTTGTTCACTCGAATTTCTTTAGAAAGCTGTGATTTTTTTCTGCTTAGTGGTTGAAGAATTCGTATGTTTCGTAATGGGTGCAAGCTTATTTGCGGTGAAAGTGAAACTCTTTTTGTCTCGGGTCGAAATTTCATGAAAATTGCATATAATCTTCTTAGGTTTTTAAAGCTTTCAACTTTCGGTTTGTTTGTTGAAGAAATTGGGTTTTGTTAGCTGAATCTAGTTCTTGTGTTGCAGGGAGTGTAATGGCTCTTATACAATTTGGAAGTTCATGTGTTGCTCAATGGGGGATTCTTCGTCCTCGGTTTGCTGTTAAAGCTTTTTATCCAAGCAGATTGGAGTCTCACCAAGACAAGTATGATTGTTGTAGAATTTTAATGCTTTGTTGAGTTATATTATTATCTGAAAGGCTAATTGAATTGTTTTTCTTTTGTTAACCTTTTGCAGTTGCATCAGCCAAATAAATTGTCTGGGAGCTTCAAGGTCGAGTATGTTTGCACAGGGCTCTTTACCCTTCTTGTCATTGACGGGAGTATCTCCTAATACACATTCTCGTAGAGGAGCTCGCTTCACTGTTAGAGCTGATACTGTATGTTTACATACCCTTTCTTTTAGACTTTGAATGAAGCTTTTTTTTTTTTTTTTTTTTTTTGCTGAAGAGTGTGTGTATTTGTGTGTTCAATTTCCAGGATTTCTATTCTGTCCTTGGAGTCTCGAAAAATGCAACCAAAGCTGAGATTAAAAGCGGTATGCAATTCTATTTCACTGAGTTCCCTAATCAGGAAAATGCAACACTCATGTGTAGCATTGATGTTTCTCTTTGATGAGCTTCATGTGTTCAGCTTTTAAGTTGTGCTTTTCTATAGTTTGACAATGATTCTACTCTGCACCTATTTTGCAGCTTATCGGAAGCTCGCTAGGAGTTATCATCCAGATGTGAACAAGTAAGTGAAGGGTTTAGTTTACTTTGTATCCAGTATAAGGTCTTCGTCTGTTTATATTATTTACCTTCCTGCATCAAGATTGGTGTGTTTCTTGTTACAACTCGATTACAATATTTGAGAAACGCTCAGTCTAGAAAATTATTGCAATTCGTTGGTTAAGTCTCTCCTTATATGAACGAACATACGACCACCAACCTGTAAAATTTTGATGAAGAATTTCTGAAACTGCTTCAAAAGGTTTCAGTTGTCACAGTTCTGTTTACACTTTGATTACAGGGATGCTGGGGCAGAAGATAAATTTAAAGAAATAAGTAATGCATATGAGGTAAAGTCCTTTAGATGTGTTTTTTTATCATTCTGCTGATACTTGAAGAGCCTAAACATTGTTTTTATTATTTTCTTGCAGATCTTATCAGATGATGAGAAAAGATCTCTATACGACAGATATGGCGAGGCAGGAGTTAAAGGCGCTGGAATGGGAGGCATGGGGGTAAGTATATATGTTTCTCTAAGACATTTGAATCAACATTCTGATGATAAGAATCTTATCTGAAATTGTTAATTTTGCAGGATTATAGTAATCCGTTTGATCTATTTGAGTCATTATTCGAAGGAATGGGTGGGATGGGAGGAATGGGCGGTGGAATGGGTAGTAGAGGTTCAAGGAGCAGAGCTATCGATGGTGAAGATGAGTATTACTCACTAATCTTGAATTTCAAAGAAGCGGTTTTCGGTATTGAGAAAGAAATTGAGATATCTCGGTTAGAGAGCTGTGGGACTTGCAATGGTTCTGGAGCTAAAGCGGGAACCAAACCAACCAAATGCAAAACATGTGGCGGGCAAGGACAGGTGGTAGCATCAACGAGGACACCACTCGGTGTATTCCAACAAGTGATGACTTGCTCTCCGTGTAACGGAACTGGGGAGATATCAAAACCGTGTGGTGCATGCTCAGGAGATGGACGTGTGAGAAGGACAAAGCGGATTAGTCTTAAAGTTCCTGCGGGTGTGGATTCTGGAAGTAGGTTAAGAGTGAGGGGAGAAGGGAATGCAGGAAAGAGAGGTGGATCACCGGGAGATCTCTTTGCGGTTATTGAGGTTATTCCAGATCCGGTTTTGAAGCGTGATGATACAAATATACTTTATACGTGTAAGATATCGTATGTAGATGCCATATTGGGGACGACTTTGAAGGTACCAACAGTGGATGGAGAGGTGGATTTGAAAGTACCGGCAGGGACACAACCAAGCACGACATTGGTGATGGCTAAAAAAGGAGTTCCGGTTTTGAATAAGAGCAAGATGAGAGGTGATCAGTTAGTGAGAGTGCAAGTTGAGATTCCTAAGAGATTGAGTAAAGAAGAGAAGATGCTTGTTGAGGAGCTGGCTGATATGAGCAAGAACAAGGTAGCTAATAGCAGGAGATAAACCAACACACAATATTAGTGAAATGTGATGTTATATAGATTCATCATTCTCTGCTTGTCGTCTTTCTAATGGTTCGTCTAACGATGGAGAAGATAAGCAAGAGGCAAAAGAAAGACTTATTAGGTGAGAGGAAAATTTGAAGAACTCTGGTTTTGGGTTTTCCTCTTCAATTTTTGTGTTTTACTTTTAAAACAAATTTTATGGATTTATCAGGATTCAGGGTAGGTCTTGATTGTATTGTACTGCTATTTTTATACATTTGAATCTTCTTTTCTTATTAATGAAAATTTTATCAAACATAAACAACAAATGTACAGTTGCAGAAGAACAGTCAGAAATGAATAGGAGACAAATGTCTTAAGCTGCAGTGACTATTGTTTGAAGCAGAGTTTCCAAGTCCTTCAATCTACAAACAACAAGGAAACACCATAAAGTTAGCAGATGGGTACGAGGAACAGAGAGAACCTTTACGCATAATTTTTGTGAGAAACTTCAAGTTTGATATATGATCCTACTTACTTCACATTGCTGAGATCAGGGTATACGGCAATCGCATCATTGAAATTCTGGATAAAAAAAAACAAAGTTTCCGCCTGTTCTTAAACCAAAGAGCAAAAGAATAGAGAAGTGAAGAAGATGTTGTTGTTGTAGACCAGACCTGATCAGAGGTTGAAGAAGTGTACGTGATCACACATGACATCCCTGCTTTTGTAGCAGCCTATATATAGATTAAAAGTCAAGGCATTTTAAGATTTTCTTTCAAGAATAGCGAGGACAAGCAAAAGATAAGACTTTTGACCTGCAGGCCAATCACACTGTCCTCTACGACCAAACAGTCTTTCACTGAAACACCTAGCTTCTGCAATCAACCAACATATACAGAATGTGAAACTTGGGCTAATTCTTCTTGTTAAGTTATATTAACTTTCATTTTACTTGGGAGTTATATTACCTCGGCAGCTGTAATATATATCGAAGGATCGGGTTTTTTCTCCTTAACATCATCCCCTACAAAGCCAAATATACAACCAAATGGATTCAAACTTTAGAAAAGTGTTTAACACATAAAATGCAAGTATAAGAAGAGAGAGAATGTGATGAAATCACCTGCAAGGAAGCAATCAAGTCCTTGGAACCGCTCCTAAACGACATAAAGTATAATCGATAAAGAAAAAACTTGAAAGAAGCATGGTAGATCAGAGATTGGCGAAAGGAAACAACTTACGATATCGATTAGATTCTCGAGACATAAGATTACTGAACTCTTTGTAGCTGCAGAACAAACAGCTAGTTTTTTCCCCTGAAAGCATTTCAAGAACCTATTCTCATAAAGAGCTAAAAATACAGTTTAGACAATTATAAAAGGCTAAAAAGAAGATCTTATTACAGCAGCTTTTGCTTCATCCATTAGTCTTATTACACCAGGTCTTGGTTCTACCTGAAAGTAAAAAGCAGAGAGAGTTAGTTTCTCTCAGAGTAAGTAATCCCAAAACTACGATTTGGCTACTTACACTTCCTGATTTTATGATTTCTTTATACCTCTCAGTTTTCCAATCCTGCAAAAGATAAGAATCCAATCTTTTAACATCAACATTGCAGTAAATTATAGATTTGGTTCTTCTTCAGGCAAGTGACCTGAAGAGTATCGATTAACTTGGCTCGATCATCGTCATTCTGAGGAGGAGAGTCAAAAATGGTGGAAGTTGGCCATCCATTTTCTTTGAAATACCAACGCATTTTCGGTTTCCCACCTCCGACTAGATTCTGAAACTTATCGTAGAACTCGAGGCTCCAATCGAGAGACTCAGAGGAAGAAGGAGGACATCGAACATCGAAATGCGAGAAAGCATCGTTGTAAGCTTGACGGTGTAGATTCTCGGATTCGAGAATCACGCCGTCGCAATCGAAAATCAGAGCTTCTAGAGAACGTAAAGGCAATGCCGAGACAGGAGAAGAAACTCTAGATTTCGAATAAACGCTTCTTGATTTGAAACGCAGCGTTTGGAAACGAGGAAAGCCGATGAGCGACGAGGAAGAAGTAACGGAGGAGGAACCAGCGGTGGATGATGGAGAGAAGAGAATCGCAGAGTGGTTGCAAGAAACCGCCATATCGATGAATCTCTGTCTCTCTCTGGGTGTGTGTGGTTCTTCTCAAGATAAAATGAAAAAAAAAACAATCTGTGGTGGCTATAATTTGCGAAAACCTAATTTTCTTTACAAATAACGGTCAATAACTAACTTTTACCGCTCCATTTTTGTATTTTTGTTCAAATAATTAGTTGATGAATATTATAGGATTTTGAATAAGATTCTGTAAAATAATACTTTTTTGCAGATATAAAAAACTATCATCATCCAATAAAGACAGATTTTTTATAAGAAAAAAATCAAGCAATCAAGCATTTCCAAAACTATGATCCATTAAATGCTCTAAACTTATTGTAATGATTTTGGTAGGGGTTGATATTCGATTTTCTATCACATTAATTTTATTTAAAATCCTTGTGTTTCATATATATAAAGGGAAGTTAGTATAAGATGGTGACAAATATTAAAAGGGCGTGGTCCATGAATTCATCATATCTTATAAAAGGATTCAGTGTGTGTGTTAGGTGGTGATAAACACAAATTAGTCTTTAGATCATATGCAACTTGATGAGTGGTGGTAGATTTGGTTGGTGAAGGCTTTTTTTGTCATTAGCCCAATTTCCGGACTTCCCTTTAAATTTTTTTTTTGTCATCATCCAAATTTTGATAAGTGGCATCAAATTTCGAATGTTTTAAATGAGCTACCTAAAAAAGAAATATTATACGTAACGTGGCATAAATTAAGTTAACAAACATAAATATTGGAATATATTTTTATACTTTCCAAATTCTGGTTTTTCAACCTTTTGTTTTGTTTTGAGCTTTGTAAATCAACAACCAAAAGTTTTTAAATGTTATCTAGTATCTACCAAATTTTGGATCGGTTCAATCAAATTGAATCATTCTTTACTTTTTAGCATCATCTATTATAAAATTTATTTTTTACATGAAAAACGTTTCCTTTAACGGTGGCCAAAAGAGACAAAAGCTTCCACGTCGCCTGAAAAATATCTCAAAGCACACAATTTACATAAATACCCCTACGACGGCCAACAACCCTCTTTTTGGTACACTAGTGTTCTGTCTGCAAAACAAAAAACTCTGAAAAGTCGAAACCAACCCTCTCCCTTATAAATACCTTCTTCTCTTTCCACATTGTCTTCTCTCTCCTCACATCAAAACCGCCTCCATTTCTCATTCTCTCTCTCTCTAAAAAACCAAATCCAGAGTCAGAGAAAATCTGTGATGGCTCTTTCCAACGCCTCCTCTCTCTCCACCAGATCTATCTACGGCGGTGATCTTTCTCACCGTCCAAGCAACCGTCAATCATCCTTCACATTTCATCCCGCCGTCAACACCAAGCCTAAATCCGTTAACCTCGTCACGGCTGTACACGCGGCTGAGCCAGCTAGAAACGCTGTTTCAGTCAAAGAATCCGTTGCGTCTTCTTCGTCTGGTGCATTGAAATGGACTCCAGAGAGCTGGAAACTGAAGAAGGCTCTGCAACTTCCTGATTATCCTAACGCCAATGAGCTTGAGTCTGTGCTTAAAACGATAGAGGCTTTTCCTCCGATTGTGTTCGCCGGAGAAGCTAGGAATCTTGAAGAGAGATTGGCTGATGCTGCTGTTGGTAAAGCTTTTCTTCTCCAAGGAGGTGATTGTGCTGAGAGTTTCAAGGAGTTCAATGCTACTAATATCAGAGACACCTTCAGGGTTCTGCTTCAGATGAGTATTGTTCTTACATTCGGTGGCCAGGTTCCGGTCATTAAGGTCAGATCGATGAATTCAATCTTTCTTGTTTTTTCTTTTGAGCGGAATTTGAGAGAATTTGTGTGTTTAGGTTGGGAGGATGGCTGGTCAATTTGCAAAGCCTAGATCTGATGCATTTGAGGAGAAGGATGGAGTGAAATTACCAAGCTACAAGGGAGATAACATCAATGGTGATACTTTTGATGAGAAATCCAGGATTCCTGATCCTAATAGGATGATTCGAGCTTACACTCAATCTGCAGCTACTTTGAATCTTCTTAGAGCCTTTGCCACTGGAGGTTACGCTGCTATTCAAAGAGTTACTCAATGGAACCTTGATTTTGTTGAACAAAGTGAGCAAGCTGACAGGTACACCCAACTCATCAACTCAATTTTGAAAGCAAACTTTTCTAGATGAATTAGTGATGGTGATAGCAGCTATCCTAGGTTATGTAAGGTGCTAAAGGTTTTGCTGTACAGGTACCAGGAATTAGCTAATAGGGTTGATGAGGCCTTGGGGTTCATGTCTGCATGTGGACTTGGCACGGATCATCCACTTATGACTACAACTGATTTCTACACATCCCATGAGTGTTTGCTTCTGCCTTATGAACAGTCCCTTACAAGGTTGGATTCAACTTCTGGTCTCTACTATGATTGTTCTGCACACATGGTCTGGTGCGGAGAGCGTACCAGACAATTGGATGGCGCTCATGTCGAGTTTCTCAGGGGGATTGCTAATCCTCTGGGCATTAAGGTACTTTTAACTTTTTCAAAGAAAAATACAAAATTCAACGCGTAGGTAGAGCGATAATATGCAGCTTCTTACTGATATACTTAAACCAATGATTAGGTAGATATTACTTTTGGTTTATGATAAAGCAAAACAGAGTAACATTTGAGAGGTTTATGCTTGGTCTCGTAGCATTTTTTGTTTTTTTCTTCTCTTATCTTGCAAATCAGACGGTTGATTTTGATTGTCTTTTCTTCAGTGAGAGACTGGTAGCTGGTTTGATTTGCCACTGAATAACGAGAGTTTATTAAGTTGAGTTTTAAGCGGAATCGATTGAATAACCAAAACTCTTGTTGCAGGTGAGCAACAAAATGGATCCCTTTGAGCTGGTTAAGCTAGTAGAAATCCTGAATCCTAATAACAAGCCTGGAAGAATCACTGTAATTGTGAGAATGGGTGCCGAGAACATGAGAGTTAAGCTTCCCCACCTGATCAGAGCAGTCCGCAGATCAGGCCAGATTGTGACATGGGTCTGCGATCCAATGCATGGAAACACCATCAAAGCACCTTGCGGTCTTAAAACACGTGCCTTTGACTCAATACTGGTACACACTTTATAAGCTAAACCTCTCATAAGCGTAACATAGATTTGCCATAACAGAGATTTAAACTTCCTGTCTTTTTCTACAGGCTGAAGTCCGAGCATTCCTTGATGTGCACGAGCAAGAAGGAAGCCACGCGGGCGGTATCCATCTCGAGATGACAGGTCAGAACGTGACAGAATGCATTGGAGGGTCCCGCACTGTGACCTACGATGACCTCAGTTCTCGCTACCACACACACTGTGACCCAAGGCTGAACGCGTCACAGTCTCTTGAACTTGCCTTCATTGTTGCAGAACGGCTCAGGAAGAGAAGAACGGGTAGCCAGCGTGTGTCTTGAGTCCGGTTCTTCCCTTTTATACACTTTTTGATTCCAAACAAATCTTTTCTCTTTGTCCTGTGACTGTGAGTTGGTGTCTTTATGACCTAAGTTAAAAGCCCCAAAAGCCTCTCTAGGAGGAGTAAACCTGTTTCTGCTGTGGACAGACCATGTCATGTCATTGTTCTTTATGTTAACTTTAATGTCAAACCGTGTCACTTACACTAGTGTATATTTCTTTTTACATATCTACACGAACATGAAACTTGTCTTCTAGTTAGTACTAAAGATTGATCTTCGTCTTTCGGCTATTCGTAAACTAGAAATGAACAAATCTTTAGAAAACGATCTTCCAAAATGGCCCATTAGCTCAGTTGGTTAGAGCGTCGTGCTAATAACGCGAAGGTCGCAGGTTCGAAACCTGCATGGGCCATTTTTCATAATATCTTTTTTTTTCTTCTGAGTTTCGTCGTAAATAAACAATCCGACGCCGACGGTTTTGGGACCCCCCACTAATCAATATCGTGTCCCGCTCACTTAACCCAAAATATGATCCCCTACGTACCTCTTTACTCTCTTCTGGTGCTCCCAACAACCATACTTCGTCTCGATTTCCATCACGTGTTCTACACTTCTCTTTATTCCACGTGTCATGATCTTGGCTCATAGTCACTCTCAATTACCAAAGACTCTCACACACTAGATCATACAATAACACAACAATTTAAATCAAGCAGTCAATAATCAGCCAACTAGCTTTTTAATTTTCTCTACAATTCCTCTGTCGCTCTCACCAGTTAACAGCTACAGCACAAAACTGTAACCACGCTTCCGATCTCTAAAACCTGAGAGAGAGAGAGAGAGAGAGAGAGAGAGACAGAGAGAAGTGTTTCAATAGTTTGGCGTGAAGATGGCCGGAGGAGGCGGATACGGCGGCGCATCGGGGAAAGTTGATTACGTCTTCAAAGTTGTTCTAATCGGAGATTCGGCTGTTGGGAAATCGCAACTACTTGCTCGATTCGCTAGAGACGAATTCAGCATGGATTCTAAAGCCACCATCGGCGTCGAGTTCCAAACTCGTACCCTCTCCATTGAACAAAAAAGCATTAAGGCTCAGATCTGGGATACCGCTGGTCAGGAAAGGTACGATTTCTAAGATTCTCTGCGTTTTGGAATCTTAATCCGAAGAATTTTACTGGATCTGTAAATGTTTCCATGAAAGCGACTTGGTTTGACTAGAAGATGTTGCATAGATTTGTTTCCTATTTTGTACATCTACTTTATCTTGACCAGATCCTGAATTTGTTATCATCGAAATGTATACTTGTATTTAGTGTTTTATCCGATCGAACGATAAAGGGAATCTGGAAAATCATGTGTAGGAATAATGCTCCATCTCAATTTTAATCAGCATCATGTGTAGGTTCGAGATTTTGTGTGATTTTTAGCTGATTTGAATCAATTTGGAACAGAAGATTTGGAATCGGTCTTTCGTTTCGTGACTTTGCTTTTGTTGCTCTTAGCAGATACAGAGCCGTTACAAGCGCATACTACAGAGGAGCAGTTGGCGCAATGCTGGTTTATGATATGACGAAACGTGAGACCTTTGAGCATATTCCGCGTTGGCTTGAAGAACTGAGGGCGCACGCTGATAAGAACATTGTCATCATCCTTATTGGAAACAAGTCTGATCTAGAAGATCAAAGAGCTGTTCCCACTGAAGACGCTAAAGAGTTTGCTGAGAAGGAAGGACTCTTTTTCCTCGAGACCTCTGCTTTAAACGCAACCAATGTCGAAAACTCCTTCAACACTCTAATGACTCAGATATACAATACCGTGAACAAGAAGAATCTTGCATCTGAAGGCGACTCAAATAACCCCGGTTCATTGGCTGGTAAGAAGATTCTCATCCCAGGTTCTGGACAGGAGATTCCCGCTAAGACCAGCACTTGTTGTACTTCTTCTTGATCTGTCTCCTACTCAAGCAAGATTCATTTTTTTTCCTCCTGAAATTTGTGATAGAGAATGCTACTTTCATTGTATATTCTTTTTCGAATCTGGCTTGTTTGCTAGTTCATTAAACATTGGTGTGCAATTGGACACCGATAGAAAGTATTGGAACAAATAGCTTTTGAATGAAATATGAAACAAACAGTCTTTGAGAGTTAACGTCAGCTTCAAGCTGTCTCAGCAGTCTTGAAACAGTTCTCAGCTTTTTCTTTTTCTTTACTTCTATCAGAAAGCCTCTGGATAAGTTGGTGACAATCGACTGTTGTGACCATAACGGTTAAGCTAGCCTTGCCCTTCCAGCATCCAATGGCTATTGTTGATGAATTCACTTTGAATTGTTCTGACCCGAGCTGAGAATCTGTAGGAAGCACAAACAGTTAAAATCATATCCCACATGACCAACCAAAAGTATCTTATATAAAACCGATACACACCATCAACGAGAACCATAACGCAAGATCCCAAGGCTAGTTCTGCTGCTTTCTCACCAATCTGTGGATGTATGAAATCTAGAAACTTGATTGATTTGTGTTGCAGGAGATTCTTGAAATCCGCCATTGTTGCATAAAGTATTTGCTTGGTCATGTACGGAAGGATCACAGGCAATCCCTCTGACGTTATTCGGAATGAGCAACAGTTGGCTTCACATTCTTTTGCAGATTGTTTCTCCTGCGTTTTTGGTTAGTTAATAAATACCGCCTCTGCTATATTTGTATTTGATCAAGAGAGAGAGAGGGATGAAACTATATTGTACTTACAAACATCTTGAGGCCAACAGAGGAGATCTTGAGCGGCTTCCCAACTGCAAAATTAAGCTCAAGAACATTCTTAACTGCTTTCGAAACATAGTAAATCCTTTTCACGTTTCCGTGGCTGCTTATGTCGCTGTTTCTAGTCACGAGATGACCATACAGCGGAAACGATTCATCTTTAATGCCGTAAAATGTCTTGATCCCGTTGATCCCTGTTTGATCTCTCAAGAAAACAACAGGGTAAAGGCCTTTCCACTTCCCTTGCATTGATGGTACTTCTCTCTTGCCTTCTATATCATCAAGTTTTTGAGCCAATTCTACGATACCTTCATTCCAGGTGCTTTCCATCTCCGGCGGCTCAAAGCCATTCTCTGAAACTGTTGCTTCTAAAACTATTTCCTCTGTACCCTCTTCAGGTTTAGTAACCACAGTGTCAGATACTGCTTCATACGAAGAAGACTTCTCAGATGAGTTGATGTTGTTTCTAGTAGACAAATTCCTTTTCTGAGTTACTTTCTCCTGAAAGTCTGCAAGAAAATGATCCGGAATTCGTATTAAGGAATCAACTAGAGAGGTTATGCAACAGAAAGTTCTTCTAATTCACCTGGTAAAGGTGAAACTTTGTGAAGGACTGCAATGAAAAATCCCCCAGTGTTTTGATCATGAGGCAGTATCCTCATACAAAGTTCAAGGGGAAGATCACAGACTTCTTCGGCTGATTCATCAGAAGAGATAGAAGCCATTTCTTCATAGCTGTTTTTGCCACCCGATGAGTCTTTATCACTTTTACCAGAAGGAAACATGCTCCTAAGAACTCCGTCTCTCTGTGACTTTGGAACATCTTTGTAAGATCTATACCAGCCACCTCTGTCATGCACCTGAATCCACACAGATACAAACCATGATTAAAGCTTCATTACTACTCATCCTTACTTCAAAGTAATAGGTAATTTTTTACCTTCCATTTCGTAAGACCTGGTCTTCTAATAAGTTCTGGAAGCTTATCTGAGACATCTACAAGCTCAACAGAGCATCCACATCTCCTCAGAATCTGAAGAATACTAACAATATATCAGTATCCAGAAGAATAGGTCAACGGAGAAAGAAGAAAGAAACTATCAAATTACTTCAGCAACAACAGCTTCATCTTCAATTGGGTTCATTGAGCAGGTTGAGTATACCATTCTCCCACCAACTTTTAGCAGAGATAAACCTGAAACCATACAATGCAGATAAAAATCAAAACATAAGATTCTGAGACTCGGATCATCTGAGAAAAAAGCTTACCTCTCATGGCAAGCACAACCTGTAGACTATGAAGTCCATTGCCAGATCCAGAATTCCTGTGCAGAAACCGAGGAAAACAAGTAAGAATCTTGAAGCAATTGGAATCAACACATGTCAATTTAAAAACTCATAAATAGAGAAACCATCTTCGCCATATGTCTGGAGCCTTGCGCAGAGTACCATCACCACTACACGGGACATCACATAAGACACGATCAAAAAGAAGCTGATCGATGGGATGAGGATTAGTCTCAGATGCTACAGACAAGGTTCTCTTGGTGTTGCAACTGGGGAAATGTTGACCTTCGTTGTTAGTGACCATCAAATTGGTCGTACATGTTCTTTTCGTTTGGTGAATAAGAAGATTAGATCTTTTATAATCAACATCATTCGCCACCACCTGATTCAACCAAACAAAATTAGAAATAAACATGATCTATCAACCAAAAAAATGAGTAAAGATGAGAGAGTATTACAAACCATTCCATTAGGTAGAGATCCTGGTTCTGATGATTCATGTATTATTTCAAGCAGCTGAAATGTCTTGGAACCAGGTGCAGCACACACTGTTCAGACAAGTGAATCAGTTAACTATATTACTCCTCAAGTCCATAGCCATCTGTAATAATGTCGAATACAGTTCACTCACTGTCGAGAACAAAATGATCTGGATGTACATCAAGGAAGAGAGGAGGTACCTACGTAATCATAAAAGTCACCACGAAAACTATAAAATGTACCGATGAATGTCATTAAAGAATGTAACACAACCATACCATGCTAACTGATTCTTGCCTGGTCATGTTCCCAGCTTCAGTTTCTAACTTAAGAAACTCATGAAACCTGAATAAGACAAGTAAGCGAATGGAATTGAATACTTGTTCTGAAGCAACTGGCATGAAAATGTACCTCTCAAGTGTCTGGTTTTTCCTAATCTCCTTGCGTGAAAAATTAGAATGCCAAGCAAGATTCTTAGGATACCAAGGCAGAGGCTTGATAGCCTCCAATTCACCACTCTCTATAGCCTAAGTAAGGAAAACAAATCTGAGTGCTTCTTATTAATGAGAGACTATAAAAGAGAAGAGTCATGAATTAACCTCAGCCTGAAGAGATATCATGAAATCATTCTCCAATTTCAGTCGAATCTCATCACAAAATTGACCACTGAAGAATCATAAACAGAGACCACTTACTTAGTCAAACAAAAAAACTTATACTTTGAAGGATACTAAATGAAGTAAGGATACATACTTGGAATAAACTCTGAAAGCAGCAGGTAATGGCTTACGAAGAAACTCCATAAACGAATCCCACTCTTGAGCTTTCACTATTCTTTGTTCCTTATACACACCGCAACAATGTTGATTAGAAGAAAAGTTTCCAAATCCATGCAAGTGTCATTGATTCTATACAGGTACCTTGTAATACTCCTCAAAATGAAGATTTGAGCAGATGGGCTTTTGCAAGTTGTTGGAATCAAAGGAAGCTTCGGATTTGAGGGGTTTTCGAACATTGTCGTCGTTGCTATTTTCGATTTGATTTCTCTTCGAAGTTGAACCTCTGTGTCGTCTCCCTCTTCCCATTTTTGTTGTTACCGTCGCCGAGTTTTTTTGTTTTCGCCGGAGGCGTCACAGCGCCGATGGGTTTTATGGGTTTTTAAACTAAAATTGATTTCGGTTTGGTTTACATTGCTTTTGAGAAGAAAATAAATAAATAAGACACGCGACATAAAGCATGCTTTGGGCTTACGACTGGGCCGATAACCATATCTTCCAGCCGTCTTAACACTGAAAAGCCCAATACGTTTTGACTTCTCTGTTTCTTGCTTTTTAAGCCAATGACTCTGTTTTTTGACTTCTCTGTTTCTTTTACATGTTGTGAGTGACTTTTACAGAAAAAAAACAGTTCTCATTGTCCGCATCACACGTGGATATCCTCGCAGACATTTTCTCTTGCGTTGCGTCTCACGCACAGCAACTAAACACCGACACAGTCCTTAGAAGGAAGTTCAAGAGAGCATGCTCTCTAGTCTCTCCAAAACCTAACAGAGCCTCAACTACTTAACTTCGAGAACGAGGCTTACAAAACCTACATGATGTTCCTCCAATACATGGTTACTTGCAATCCAAACGTCTCCAAAGAACTAGATCTCGAGTCTCTTCTAGTCACTGAATGCGCAAAAATCGTGAAGATCTACCTTAAATGCACAGATCCACAGCAACAACAACAAAGAAAACCGGTCTTATGGGGTTCTTCCGATGGAATCAGATCGTGTAGAAGAAGCAACGGCGAGAACTTCGCTACTTGTTTCTTCACTCGAAGCTTTGTGCTCATTAGAAGCAGAGTCTCTGAAAAACACACATCTTTTGTTATAGTCGAGTGGATAGACCAAAATCAATGGTTATTTTTTTTTTTTTTAAGGGACCATTAGCTTAGGTTGAGAATCATCGATTGTGAACCTATTATGTTTTCATTTTTGTTTATGAAATATTTGCATTTTTATCAACAAAAAAAAAAGTTTAGGAATCAGAAGACACAATTACATATATATTTTTCTATGGATTATTCTAAAGTGCAAAATAAATTATATACATATATCTTTGGATTCTAGTTAAACAAGAGAAGTATTGCAATAAAGGAAAGTAATGTAATAGATTATAGACATATACATAATAACATAAATAAAGACGCACAAAGCTTATACGTACTTTATTTAACTTGATTAGAGGTGAATGATTTCCACTTCATCATACAAACATACAACACAAGATCATCTGATATTCTCAAGCGGCATACATGTAAAACATATGCATAGACATACTCACGCGTGCATGCATATGAAATCATAGAGCACATACGAAATCACCATTTCTCTCCTCATCATCATCAACATCATCATAAATATCAGCATCATCAATATCATCAAGATCAATGCTCCCATCTATTAACCCTAATCCACCATTATTATCCGTACCATTTACTCCCTTTCTTGCTTCCTCTATTATCTTCACTATCTCTTCAACACTCTGTCGACACTTCTCTTCTTCTTCTTCTTCTTCTTCAACTCCATTATCGCATTTCTCTTCCTCCGGCGGCACAACCAAAGGGCCCTTCAAGAACCACGGGTGCTTTTCGATTTCCGGTACAGTTATTCTCTATGTCATGGTTTCAAAGTTCAAATTTCAGTTTTAAAAGTAGTAACCAATGTAGAATCAATCCATATGAAACATTTGTTAAACCAATTATCGGAACCGGTATGGTATAATTTACATAAACTGGTTAGGGTATTATGTGATTACCTTATCAGGGTCAGCCACAAAGATACGAGACAAGAGATGCTTGCACTCGGAGGAAATCCTGACGTAATCCGGTATGGTGTAGTGTACACTTAATATCCTCTGCAAGTAATATTGATCATTCACATTAATTATTATTCTTAAATAAATTTTAATTAGTGACCAAAAAAAGATTATATATAAAATGCTAATTAGTGGAAAGAACGTTTGATATAATTTAAGGGGTTAATCTTACAGTACCTGAATGGTGTTTCTAATGTTCCGTGGATCTTCGGGATCTTCAAAGGGATAAGCACCAACTAACATTACATATAAGGTCACCCCACACGACCACACATCTGCAATCTATATACATTTAAGATCATATGTTAATATAAATTATATGACCTTCTTTATCAAACAAGTTGTTGTTGTTATTAATTTACTTTAATCAATCTATTATTGTAGTTAATTAATAATTTAATTTGTACCTTTCCATTATATTCTTTCCGGGACAAGACTTCCGGAGCAACGTAAGCCGGAGTTCCCACGGTGGATTTTGGTTGAGAGTGTAAAACTGATGACTGCAATTACAGTTCAAAATCAAAATTATACTCAATGAATTGTGTCTAATCACTGAAGGTTACTTAGATTACATGGTGTACATATAGTTATACCTTGGAGTATCCAAAATCACATATTTTAAGATGCGACGACGGGCTCCCGTCTAAGAGTGTATTCTCGAGCTTAAGGTCTCTGTGACATATTTGCTACATTCAAAATGAACAAAATAAAATTCAGTAAGCAGTAGTTTCAATGGTATGATATCACTTTTGGAGATTATTCATATTAGAAGACTAAACGTACCATAGCGTGACAATAGCTAACTCCCGAGATAAGTTGTTTGAAATAATATCTTCCCTAAAACAATAATTAGCAAAAGTTAATTATCAATGTAATTATTAGATTAATCGTCGCTAATGATGAATTAAAGTTATACTTCGTCTTCGCTGAATCTACCGGCATTGCAAATTCTTTCAAAAAGTTCACCACCAGCTGCATACTCCATTACTATGGCAAGATGTGTTGGTGTTACAAAAACCTGCAATATAGCCCAACAATAATCCAACCAAATAAACATATTTATTTTAATTCTTTTTTTATTATATTCAAGATCGAGACGACCTAACGATTGCTTCTATTTTTATATAATCTTGAATTTGTAATTGCTGTCATATGAACTCTAATTTGGACCGTTTGAGAATGGGACATATGAAATTTAATACATTCTTTTAGAACTTAGAAGAAGTCTAACCATGTGAAATTAATACACATAAATTACATGGCCAGATATTTCTTACTTTTATATTACCGTGGATCGAAATTCAAACTAACGTACGGATAT
Organism: Arabidopsis thaliana; assembly: GCF_000001735.4. Lineage (NCBI taxonomy): Eukaryota > Viridiplantae > Streptophyta > Magnoliopsida > Brassicales > Brassicaceae > Arabidopsis > Arabidopsis thaliana. The sequence goes on from NC_003075.7 coordinate 18,550,541, forward strand.
CAAATTTCACGCCAATTTTATCTTGCAGTGGAAAAATATATGTTAAAATTGAATATTTTGTACACTAACCATAATTATTGCCACTAGCTTATTATCACGTATTGGCTGAAATTTGTCATAGATTTCTTTTTTGTTTTGTTCGTTTATGTGTGTTTTCTACTAAACCAAAAATCAGACACGATTATATATGGATATAGTCATGGTTTTGATCATTATCATATACATACGTACCTCTTTAAATCTGATGATATTAGGATGCTTCAAGTCTCTGTGGTTTATGATCTCTCTCTGAACATGTTCATCAATCTGTATAAAGCCCATTTCATAATTTGAAAAAATGATTACTAAAAAAAAAGAAAAAAGAATATTTACGAGGAGATTAAAGAAGAAAAAAACCTTAAGGCCTCTTTCGATGTATTTAACGGCGTAAAACTCTCCGTTGGCTTTTTCTCTGACAAGCTTAGCAACTCCAAAGTTACCGGAACCAAGATCTCTTAAGATGTCGTATCTCTCCATTGATCGGAGGATCAAAGAACAGAGAAAAGAAAGAGAATATTGTTGTTCTATGTCTCTATCAAAAACTATGTCGTTTTGCTTCCTCGAGGTTATTAAAGCAAGATGCTAAAGAATTTAAGCTTTTTTTCTCTCATGGTTCAGTCACATATTAGCATATTTATATACAGACATACGTACAGATACAGTCAGCACCAACTTACCTTTATGGGCCCACGAGACTGTTGGGCCGTCAATATTATTGTTGAATATAGGCCCATTTGACACGTGGCATCTCTCAAAAACATGAACAACAAGGACAGGAACAAGGTGGTGAACTTGCAAACCGTTAAATTTGGTTTGTCTCTTCATCGATATTTATGATGTGTACCTTCTTCGGAAGAGACCAAGAATTATACGTTTTCTCGCAAGAGAAAAATAATTCATTGTCAATACATATAATTAATCCTTGTATGTTATATAGTTCATCAACATCTCAGAGATTGAAAAGTGAATACCTGATTAATAAATGCGATTACCCATTTTTAGTAATATATTCAATCTTTTAAATTGAAGTTTTCTACCAAACTTACCTGTTTTAAAATTAAATAAAGATACCTAATTTTCTTATCTTAGAAAACATAAAGAATGGCCCACATTTTAGATTTCGTGATCATTTTCCGCAACCCAATAAACAAACAAACTCATCTAAATATTATAAATGAATTAATAATTGAGCTTAATCTTTATTTACAAAACAAAATTTTAGATGTCGACCAAATTAACAGGTCAACGGCTAAATGATCAAAAGCTAAAAGCCAATAAAAAATGTTGCTTAAACAAATTACGTGGTCTATTAAACAATGCGTGCCTTAGATCATTATTTGATCCTTCTGTTTGTTTCTTTCATTGTGTATAATCTTTTTCTTGCTTTTTTTTTATAGATAGGTAAGCAAAATGTTTAGCAGACTTCGTTATAGTCGCCCCCCATAATGTTTTTGTTTTTTTCTTTCATTTTTATCGTTTTAGTATAATGTATTTGCATATAAATAATGTGTGTATAATCAAATACTATATTCGTGATGATTCAAACAGCTCTGTTTTTTTTAAGATACGCTTAACAAAATCCTCTCAATGATCTCTTGTGATCTTAAGGAAAATTATCCAGCTTAGTGTTATCTTATACATATCCTTCATATGTTATTTTGTTAAGACTTGAGATATGTTAATCTAAACAATTTGTTAAGACACGAACTTATGGAATAGAGATATAGAGGGTTAAGAAGTCAACGCCTTGAGAAAGCGAAATAGTAGAATTAATAAGGTAAACCAAAGCATTCGTATACGTGGCGATATACTATCCGTACATGTGGCAATTTCGAAGCAAGTGACAAAACTAGATGCCAAGTGGAAGTGGTGTTTTGTGCGTCAGGGCGTAATGGAAAAAGGTTACGTGGGAGGTTAATATTGGGCCGTGATGTAAAAGCCCATCACCGTTGAGTGGTTGGGTGATAGCAGAATTGTCCCCACATTTTGGTTGCTATTATTGGAAGGCTATTATACATTTGAAAAACTTATGAATTTCATTATGATTTCCCAAATATCGAGACCAAAAACTATTATAATAATGAAATTTCTTAATTTGTTGGAATCTTGTATACCTTTTTCCCACAATATGGATTACATTTCGCTTTGTAATCTGGTTAAATGCGAAAAGGATGTCAATTTTATTAGCATAAATAGAAAATAAAGCTATAGCATACAAACACATGGGAATTTTTCTAGTAAAAAGTTAACTTTTCAAGGCTTTTAGAAAAGGCAATAAAAGAATCGCACTAGAGGATTTGAGGAGTGCAAATGCGAAATTGGCTAATAAAAAATTGATTTTCTACATATATTTTATATAACAAAACATTTTGATTTCACTTTCTATATTCAAATAAAGTGGATTTCTTTTTTAATGTATTAAAATATTTTCATTGTAAGTTGCAACTATGACACCTTTACCACATTGTTTGAGCTTTTTCAGTTTTATTTCATTTTGTGTTTTACATAAGAAAATCGAAAAAGGTCTCTCTGGCCCATATAAATAGACAAATAGTGAAACAAGTTAAATATATTTCCAACAAAATAAGCCTTGTTTATGTTCATTTATTTATAGAGAATCTTCGTTATTGGGCCGACTAAGGCCTATAACGAGAAATCAAATCATACCGAAACCATAGCAACCGGTTCGTTCCGGTAAAATCATAAAGCGATTCAACATGTTAAGAAAGACAAAACCTGCACATATTAAAATGATCAAGTCCTTATTACAACACATTCAAACGTTTGGCTGGCTATGTACAAAAGAAAAGTTCCTGCAAAACTCAAACTGTAGAAGAAAACACAACAATGGCATATCATTAACACAATGCTCTTCAGGGCTCCGGAGACATCGGCGGTAGTGGCGGAGATGGAGACGTGGGAGTCTGAGGTTGCTGCTTATCTTGTGAATCAGTGGAAGATTCTTTCTTGTGTGAGAAACTTAAGCTTTTCCTCCTAACAAGAAGATCACCAAATCTACGTATAAACGCCTTCTTCTTCCTTGCTACTGCTCCTTTGTCATTTAACTCTCCTTCTTCTAAATGATTCCCATCCAAATTCTCCAAATCCTCTGGATTTATCGTCTCTACTTCTTCCAAAAACGTACACGAAGACCTCCTTTTGTGATGCATTTGTGCATGTGGCGTCTCTGCTATATCAAAGATCGAACCTTTGAATAGATATGAATCTGAACTTGGAGAGTTTCCTTCACCACTTTCGTCACTATTCTCTTGATGATTCCCACCGTTTGCGTTTTTTGTCTCTTCCTCTGATGTTTCTTTGTTGTGCTTGTGGTTGTGATTGTGATGAGCTAGCTTCATGATACTGAAACTACAAGTTTTCCCAATCATCCTCTTATCGAAGTTCTGATGTGTCTGCTCTTTCTTCTCCTTGTCTTCTTTCTTCTCGCTATGTTCTTTCTTCTCCTTCTTGCTCTCTTTCTTCTCCTTCTTGTTCTCTTTCTTCTCTTCCTTCTTCTCCTTCTCCTCAATCTTCTTCTCAACAACTTCTACAACTTCCTTTGGCATCGACTCTTGTCTGTTTAAGCTTCTCTGTTTCTCTTCCTCCATAGCTACCTCTATTTCAGACAGCATCTTCTTCAACTTCTTAATATTGTCATTAGCCACAGCTTCATTAACCTTCACTCTCTCAATCTCCTTCAAAGCAAACTGCAGTTCCTCTTCCTTATCCAACAAGGCATCCTTCAAATTCGAATTCTCAGCTCTCGCAATCCCAGCTGCTTCTTTCGCAACATTAGCTTCGTTAATCGCTTGTTTTAGTATATCCCTAACCTTATGATTCTCTTCTTTAGCCTTCTTGCTCAAATTCTCAGCAGCAACAAGAGCCTCAAGCAACCTATTGTTCTCATCAAGAAGTGAATTCTTCTCATCTTCTCCTCTCTTTATACAAGTCACAAACACAGATTCTTTCCCATTCCAAGCCAAAAGCGATTCCTCTGCTTCAATCCTTAGTCTCTCACTCGTGTTCTTAAGTAATTCAGCATCTTTCCTCACTTCCTCGTACTTGTCCTTCCATTGCTGAGACTCTATCCTAGCAGCCTCGAGCTCTGTTTCCACAATCACAAGCTTCTCTTTCGTTTGGCTACAATCAGTAGCTACCTCTTTCAAAGCTAAAGCCAAATCATCCATTGCTTTCTCGTTAGTCATCTCTGCATCAGTCGCTGATTTAAGCTCGTTCTTAACCGATTTCATCTCTTCTAACAATTCAGAAACCTTTAAAGAAGAGGCTTGTGCAGCCTCATGAGCCTGTGCAAGACTCTCCTTGGTCGATTCCATCTCAGTCTTCAAAGACTCAATATCAAAATCCTGAACAGAACTATCGTCTTCGTCTTCCTCGCTGGAATCTTGGCTATTGTAAGATGTATCTATCTTCTCTTTTAATGAAGCAATCTCTACCTTTGACTCTTCTACCAAAGCTTTGGTTTCCTCTAACTCTCTCGATTGATCTTTAAACGAATCAAGCAGTTTCTTCTCTGCAGCTTCAAGATTCTTGATGAAGATGTCTTTCTTCAATAACTCTTGTTTTAAAGAAACGACTTCGTTTTCTCTGTTCTCAAGGGAAGCTTTCATTTTGTAAAGCTCTGTACCAATATCCGCAACTTTGTTCGATGAATACCTTGGAGAAGCTACATCAATGGACGGTTTCTCATCGACTTCTCCCATAGATGATAGAATGTTTTTTATTCAGCGTTTCCGAGGAATTTTTGGTAATGGCCAATGGGTTTATTAGAAGATTGACTAAGAATATATTTAAGAGGTTGACAAAAAGATCTATTGGTCAAAGAAAGAAAATTTGGTTCAAAGAGGAACTTATTTCCTTATTTTTAGGGTTAGTTTTATCGAGAGCCGTCTATTTTATCGTCTGATATTATTATTTTCTTTGGTCAAAAGTCCAAAATCTGATTCTTTTAAAAGAAAGCATTCAACAAATCCAAAATTATAGAAAAAAATCAGCCATTATTTGAAGAGAAAGCAATGGTGACGAACAAACGAGTTAAGAAAACATAAGAATTTAACAAAAGAGTTAAAAAGAGTTCGCAACACACATAATAATAAGCTTAAAGAACACAACATTCTTAGATTGCAGACTTCTTACTACTCTTACTACTACATACCCAGAGATTTAAAAAACACAGCAATTAAGATCTTGCTTTCATAAAAAACAAAAACTACTTGAACCAAATCTCGGATTCTTGGTTGGCTTAAGCGCGTTCACCTCTGATACGACGAGCGAGCTGAATGTCTTTGGGCATTATGGTCACACGCTTGGCATGAATGGCACAAAGGTTAGTGTCTTCAAAGAGACCAACAAGATATGCTTCTGCAGCTTCCTGGAGAGCTAAGACAGCATGGCTCTGGAAACGCAAATCAGTCTTGAAATCTTGAGCAATCTCACGGACTAGCCTCTGAAATGGCAGTTTCCTGATAAGCAACTCAGTACTCTTCTGGTACTTACGGATTTCACTGAACACCAAAAGATAAGAGGAATGTTAACACACAATGTTACATAATCTCAAAGAATCACATACAAATCGAAGAAGGGACAAACCGGAGAGCAACAGTTCCAGGACGGTAACGATGTGGTTTCTTGACTCCACCAGTAGTTGGTGCAGATTTACGAGCAGCCTGAGGTTAATAAAGAAGGAGATTAACATTCAACTTCACAACACAAGTATTATTTGAAAAAAGAGACAAGAAGGAACAAAACCTTAGTAGCAAGTTGCTTCCTTGGAGCTTTACCTCCGGTGGACTTACGAGCGGTTTGCTTGGTACGAGCCATCTGCGCATTTAACAAGAAATTGAACAGTCAATTGGGGATTTTCATTATCCATAACTAAATTTTGAAGAAATTGGAATACTAAACGTCACCACTTAAAACCCTAATCCAGATGAATCGTTATCGAACCAGATATAACCAAAAGGGGCAAAATTGACTCGAAAACCCTAGTTCTCGATACACGGCTAGGTAATGACAATCGCACACAGACAAATCTGGTTATACAGAACTTCGAAGCAAGAAAAAAACGATGAAGAATGGATCATCCAATAAATCGACTAGACTCAATCTTCACAGGTTTATCGATCCAGCAAACTTAAAAGACGGACCTTTATTTTCAAACTGGAATGGGACAAAACCCGAAACTCTATTGTCGTAAAATCAGATCGCGGAGACAGTAACAGAAAAAACATTAAAAAGTAATGGAAAGACCTAAACCCCTGATCTAATTACAAACAAATCATACCTGTTCTTCGCCTGAGCTGACTTTTGTTTTGTTTTGTTTTTTTGTCTTTCGTAACAAAAGCAGTAATAGGGGATGATTGAAGTAGTGGTTGTGGCCGCAATGTAGTTGAATTATTATTTATAATACTCACGAAAGGGTTATCACGATACGCTCCTTTGTGCTTTCTCACATTCTTTATCCTACGGTTCAAACTATTGTACATTGTGTTTTCTCAACACAGCCCAACGGCCACGATTAGAGATTTTAAGTGTCACACGGATTACCAATTTCGTGAACGTAAAAGTTGTTGATATTGAAAAGAACTTTGAAACAGAAAGCTTATTGATAAACAATAAAACTCAATCATACAATATCGAACAGATACAGATGAAACAAGAGTCAGAAACTTTAACATATTCATATGTTTCAGAGATGAATTCAACAACAAAAGGTGTTCAACATTGCCAAAGAAGAAAGCAATACACACCACAAAACGTAGCTAAGAAGAACACAAGCAAATCATAAACCGACTAGACAAGAAACAGAAAGAAAAGAAAAAAAAAACACCATTGTTTCCAAGTCTCCTACACCCAAAAGCTTTTTAAGCCATTATCTAATTCCAACTATCTATTTAGAAAACCACCCACATTCACATAATCCAACTACTTCCCAATCACAATTAAGCACGTTCTCCTCTGATCCTGCGAGCGAGCTGAATGTCTTTGGGCATTATGGTCACACGCTTGGCATGGATGGCGCAGAGGTTAGTGTCCTCAAAGAGACCCACAAGGTATGCTTCAGCAGCCTCCTGGAGTGCAAGCACAGCATGGCTCTGGAAACGCAAGTCAGTCTGCAATCAAAGAGACAAGATAAGAACACAAGGTTATGACAAAACAAGTAAAAAGTTAAATCCATTTGTAGACTGAATCAGACGAACAGACACATTACCTTGAAATCCTGGGCAATCTCACGAACTAGCCTCTGGAAAGGGAGCTTCCTGATCAGCAACTCGGTACTCTTCTGGTACTTACGAATTTCACTGTCAATCAAGATCAATAAAACAGAGAAACAGAGTTTAATCAATGACGATATCAATAAAGTAAAAACACAATTGAATTTGGGGAAGAAACAGATTGCATACCGTAGTGCAACAGTTCCTGGACGGTAACGATGGGGCTTCTTGACTCCTCCAGTGGTTGGTGCAGACTTACGTGCAGCCTTAAATTAAAACATCCACCAATTAGAACAAATCTAGAAATGTGTTTATCAAGCTACTCAGATCACATGTGAGAGCCCGAGTCTTACCTTTGTAGCAAGCTGCTTCCTAGGAGCCTTTCCTCCAGTAGACTTACGAGCTGTTTGCTTAGTACGAGCCATCTGTTCAACAAATTAACAAGATTTAGATCCATACGTATTCAATTGCCGGAATGTATCGTAAGATCAACACAAAACCAAAGAAAATCCCTAATTGCAATCGCATAATCAAGAAAATCAAAACCCTAATCAACAATCGCCGAATAAGAACAATCTATTTACACATGTGAAAACTATCGAGAATTTCAGAGATTCTAGACAAAGAAACTATCTGGTGATGAAATCTAGCTATACGATTCATCTCTAACCTAAAATCTTTATCCGGAAGATCATTCGGCGAAGAAACAAGATAATGGCCAAGAATAGAAACTAATCTCGCCTAATTTCGTACCACCTATCGAGCGATTCCAGTAGTTTCACGATCACCGAAAAAATATTTCCAGGAAAATCAAAGAGGATCGAAGAATCGTACCTCAGAAAACTCTCTAGCTTCTCCGAATTTCAAACTTGAGCTCCGAATTCGAAAAAGATAATATTGTCAGTCTTCACGCGTGTACGGCTATTGATATTAATTTATAGGCAACGATGGTAAAGCGGATTTATATGATCGGACGGTTTTTATCGATTATCAATGTGTTTCTCAAGTTTTCTAATCGTACGGGTAAAAATATCACAACATGTGCTTTCTTGCACCAATTCAACGGTCCAGATCTAGCTTTACTGGTTTGACGAGGATCACCACTGCTACATAATTGATTGCTATTGGCTGAATACAAACCGTCGCGGATCGCTGAAATAAACCGTTCGGATTTAGTTTAGGCCGTCACATCAATTAATGGGCTCACAGATAAGGCCCATTGAATACAAAATCCGATTGGTGCGTTACGTACGGTACATTAAATTGGTTGCACCAGTCAAACTTTCCGGTTCAGTACTAACCGAAATATTGGAGTCGTCGTCTTCTTCCGTCAAGAAGAAACCAGAATTTTTACAGAGATTTGAAAATCGTCTCCATTTTCTAGGTATAGAATCTCCAAAGAGATCGATCTGTGCGATTCAAATTTTGTTATATCGGATCTAAATCGTAATTTTGTGTTTTTTTTTCTTCTTCAGATATGGATTGGCAAGGGCAGAAATTGGCGGAGCAGTTAATGCAGATCCTGCTTCTGATCGCCGCCGTTGTGTCGTTCGTTGTTGGTTACACAACGGCGTCGTTTAGGATGATGATGTTGATTTACGCCGGAGGTGTTGTTCTGACGACTCTGATCACAATACCTAATTGGCCTTGCTTTAATCGTCATCATCTTAAGTGGTTAGATCCAAGTGAAGCAGAGAAACATCCTAAACCTCAAGTTGTTGTTGTTAGCTCCAAGAAGAAATCCTCCTCTAAAAAGTAGTGTCTCTTCTTAATATAACTTAAGCTTAATAAAGTCTCAATGAAATAACTTTAATCGATTCTCGCCATTGCTTTTGATTGTGATATATCAATGCATTGCTTCGAGTTGGATCATAAGAGGTGTTAACTTTGAGATTTGAACTGGTTCGTAAGACATTCTTCTTCAGTGTTTCAAGAAGAGGGTTTAAACCATGTTCGAATTCACACCAAACTTGATACCAAGCTCAAATGTACATTCATGCATGTATCTGTAGTAATTCTTCAAATCGATTACAATAACAGAGTAGAATCTGAATCGTTGTTGGTACAAATTCTTTAGTAGTAAATGACCATTATAAAGACAATAGTAGACAAAGCTAGAGGAGAGTGACGAGAATGAAAATGAGTAGAGCAGCGATAAATGAATACTTGAGAGCAGCGACAAGGATGGCGAAAGAGATGAAGAAAAGCTGAGACAAGACTTGAAGGCTAGCCCAAGTCAACACTCCAGCTAATCCAACAGCCACAAAGTTATCTTGATCTGGATTCAACAGCTCTCCCCACTTGAAACTGAAACCAGCGAATTGGTCTTTCTTGGAACCATTACCATCATCGTTAGTAACAGGTCTGTTTCCGCCACCAGAAGACTCCTTGGCCGAGTCGTTGCCATTTTGAGCATTTGTTCTCAAGATTAATGAAGGAGATTTGCACAAGCGAATGTGATGATGATGATGCGGAATGTTGTATGAAAAACGAGGCTTTAATGTTGTTACAGGCACAAAAGGTCTCAAAGTTAGCATAGTGGATGGAATTTAGGTTTTTCAAATCAAAGATCTTTATGGGTTTCTTGGAGTAGTCAAATCCATCTGCAATTGAAAAACAGATATGCCAATATATGAATATTCCCTGAAAACAGATCTAAAAGCTTCTCAAACTAATAATCGCAACTCCAACCAAACATAGTTAATACCAGACGAAACTATCCAAAGATTTATTCAAATCTCTGCAAACTCACCTCGAAATCTCCATGTTTCTTCCTCCTTTCCACTAAAGCGATGATAGGTCGCAGAACTAGAAGACAGCGAAATCAAGCGGTTCCGGTTAGAAATTGGACTCGATGGCTACGATTCAATCTCACAGAGACACCTTTGTTCTTGGCGTTTTGATTTATTATTTGACGGCTAGGATTCAATCTCTGGCACCTTTCATCATTTGTAAAAAAGTATCAACCTTTTTACTTCGTTCTTGAGCTCAAATGTTGAAACTTAAAACCCATTCATCACAAAGTTGAATAGATAATTTGGGTAAAGTTTCAATCTTTAATTCGTTCTTGGCTCAAACTTACATAGATGTTTATGAAAAAGCGATAGAACAATGTCACACTTTCTTAGTTTCTTTAATGCAATGCACAGATATTGTTAACCTCTCCTCGTACACAAAGCAAACCATCCTAAAGAAGAGACTAATGATTATTACCTTGTTCTAATCTTTTACAAATATGACAAAACTAAAGAATCATCAAATCAAAATAAAAATTACAATTCTCTCTTTTCTTTATACCCTAAACAAATACAAACTTCTATAACAAAAACGAACAAACAACCTACTCTCTCACCCACCAACCTACTCTCAACCACAGGGATGGATTTTTCTAATTTTATGTGTTGGTGAAGTGGAAAGATTTGGCAACACCCAAGTGCTCAGCTAGTCGTTGTACTGAGGACTGCACCGGTTTAGATACCGAAGAGAGCAGCTCTGGGAGATTCGGGTGGCATTGAGGTAAATACGGGTCATCATCCTCTGTGCGGCTGAAGGAAGTGAGTACAGACCGGCAGAATATGAATCTACACAACAACAAGACAATATTTGACAAGAGTCCATGCTTTGTGAGGTTTTGATTCCGAAAACTTTGAGAAAAACTCACCTGAGAATCAGCCGTCTCAAGAATGGATCAGGTAAGACCTGTGCCCAGACAAGATTCAAGACTTTGGAAGTCAAGAGAATCGTTTCCCACTCGGAAAAGGAAGCAGAAAGTATGCTCTCTGCTTCATCACATAATTCCTGAAGATTGTAATCAGAAATGGTAAAGACGCATGCCACACTATAAAAAGGTTGGTTCATTTACGGTTTTTCAAATCACAAGTGCTTACAGGGTCAGGTTTGGTGTTTGAGAGGCCCAGCATTTGACAGAATGCTTGTAAAGGAGCTGTTAAGAAAAAAGTAAACTGACTTCCATTTAGTGCTTCCGTATCATCAGTAGATGGGTTCTCGAATGATGGCTTCAGAGGAGAAAGAAGCATAGCAACAGGCTCGCCTCTCTCTGCGCCGCCCAAAACCTGGAGTTTGTTTATTTTATTACAATCCATCAGCAAATATCGCATAGTTACTGAGAGAAACTATCAGACTCTCCAGAGAAATGAAACACTAAGTTATGACAAACCTGCCTTGAATGCACGGCTAGTGTCGCTATCAATGATCAAGAAAAGTGGTTTCCGTGTAAAAGGGATTAGGTCACCAGGGTAAAGGTTGTTTGAACCTAAACAAAAACGAGACAGTGAGTGAGAAAAGTCTGATCTTTGGAGACATACTCAAATGTTAATCCGAAGAAAACGACTTACCAGAGCTTCCTCCTCTAGGACCTAACCAGAGGTGATTTTCATAGTACTCAGCCGACATTAGTTTTCCATTGCTATGAGGTTCTGACTTGTAACTTTTCTGTTCTTGGGAAGCTCGGGCAAGCAGCTTGCTTTTTGATGTTCTGCTTGAACCGACAGAGTTCTCTGGTTGCGCAACATTTTCACGAGCAGGACCACCTGGATAATAATAACCAATATCGTTGATACAACATGATAAGAAATTACCAACCATTAAAGTTTTCCAATGACAAATAAAAGAAAACTAACCTGAAGCTGACAAATATAACAGCATCACAGTCTCTGGAGAGAGCTCATCACAAATCATTGCCAAGACCTGGAATATATATCACGAGTAAACAGTTAAATATAATGAATGGATACTAGAAAGGCGCAGTCAAGAAGTCCTATATGATTGATACTCTTATAAAACTCACCGCTAGTAAGTGTGATACTGTGGGACGATAAAGAATAGCTTTCCTAGGATTAGGAGGTAATGATGGATCAGCCATATCAGCAGCCAAGTTCATATCTATAAGCCCAGAAGTTAAAGTATGATCAACCACAAACCCATTCTCCTTGGCTTCAACAGGCTTTTTTTGGTAAAAAGATCCACTGGGTTCCCATTCTAAACACTGCATCATTCTATACGTATCCAACGTCACTTCAGCATATTTCACCTGAGAAAAAAACCAACACATATAACCATTACTAAGAAGGTAACAAAGTTGAAATTTTAGGTTTCCAGAAAAACAAACAAACAGTGCTTGTTTACCTCATTACGGTGATAACTTGCCAAGAGAGCATCACGAAACTTAAACAATTTCTTAGCGTGGAAGCGCGCAAGATAAGTTTGAGAAGCTGGATATGAATCAAGCATTGCACAGTAACGTAGAGGCCTGAGATAAGTTAAATTTGTATCAGATTCTATAAAGCGAGTGATTTCTTGCACAACTAGCCTCCACTCCTTAAAGTTTGTCTCCTACACAAGAGAAGAAATATGTATAAAAAAAGAGACTTGAACCAATATAAATCACAACAAGGGTCAGATCAAAAGTACCCTAAAATTGGATATGCTGTGATCAACCAAAAGCCTAAGCTTGTCAGCTAAGTGCAAAAGCATTTGTTTCCGATCAACAATCAACGAAACAAGCAGAAACCTGGCATAGAAGCGTAACTCCTTAAATCGAGCACCAAGATCTTTCCCCTGAGCTTCATCAAAGTAGCTCCTTTTCAAAATCGCTTCATAGAAAACAAAAGCCTCAAGAAGAAACCTAGCTTCACTAGTCCTCATGTATTGACTAAAGTAAAGCTGACCAATCCGGCTCGCGATCTCGCCGATTTCCCATCGGTTTAAACCGGACTCGACCAGCTTTGACCTATGAGATTGCTGATAGTTCCATAGTTTCATATAAGCTTTGAACACCTTTTGGAAGTAATGACTCTGTGCTCTTCCAAACGCCGGAAGATCGCGAACTCTTGCGAATTTCCGGTCTGCGTTCTCCACCAAAGCTCGGAAATTGCTTGAAACATCTTCACCCGCCATGTTTACCAGCTTAATTTCCCTCAGTTCCGGTGAAAACCGCCGTCGTTTATCATCGGCTCTGGAGACAAAGGAAAAGAGAGAGAGAGAAACTAATCAATGGGAAACGACGGTGGAGAGAGAGAGAGAGAGATAAATATGATATTATTTACTTTGTTTTATTATTTTCCACTCTGTTTTTTTATAATTATTTTCCTCGTTGAGTTGTTTTGTTGATGATCACCTTTCTAAAAGCAGTTGAAGAAAAAAAGCTTGGGATTAATAATATTGTTAACTCGTACCTATAATTTTGAGAGAAAAAAACAACAAGAGATTATAAATTCTATGAAATTGTGTATATTATAAGATGATCACTACAAATGATCTTATTTACATTGCAAATGTGTGTAAGTAATTAGTAGCATATATATTGTTTGTTTTTTATATTTAAAATTGACGTTTAGCAACAATGTAAACACTAAACATTGTTTATTTAAGCTGGATTAATATATAAGATATGCATCGTTATTAGCAAAAACGCATGTGAGCACGAACCCACAAAAGAATTTTGCACAATCATAAAATACTAGTACATCTCGTTTGTGTTGTGTGATGATCGTGAGACGAGCTGGCATCAACGCACACATAAATACATGTATACTTTATAACTCATGTCCGTATCGTACGTACATAGCTTAAGACAGAGGATTAGTATTCAAGAAGAACCCTTTTCATAACCATGTGTATATATATGATTCTTTTATCTGTGATTAATTAACTTATATGAAGATGTATATGTGTTGAACTCATGATAGATTGATTCGGTAATCGGCAGCACGCAACAGCTATAATTACTTAGAGAATCCTAGGGAAACAATAAGTGTTATAATACAGTAAGTCGAAAATGGTTAGAGAAGAAGAAATGTTGTTTTCAATCGGTTGCTTTCGACTTTAAATATGGAAATAAATATACAACCGTGTAAGTTAGTAGTTGCAAAACCATAATTCACAAATTAGAGTTTATAGTATAATGATTTCTATCAATATCATCACCATACATCATTCGTCTTTCACAATATGTGGAATGAAACTTAGATTCACTATTTGAAAATTCTTAACTGATAAAAATGCAAAAAAGAAAAAACTCGTTGACTTTTTCTCACTGATTAGTGGTCTTTTTGCTTTTCGGATTGTTGTTCTATATAATTCATGTAATAGCACTGTAATCATCACATCTACTAAAACTTATTTTAAAGGTGGACCGAGGTGACATGTCCCGTCGCTAATGCTCATTTTTATTCCGGTCTTGTTGAGTACATTAACATGATAACGAAATCGATTTTAAGTGGTCGGGATTAATAATATGATCATGAATCAATAAAACCATTTAAGGTGCTACGTTTCATCTTAGCCATGCATAATAATTATCTAGTGATTACTCAGATGAGAATCTATAGATGATTAACACACACACAAGAACCAATAGGTAAGAACGAGGATATAAGTATAGTTATAAAGAAAAACGAATATATGAAAATGTCATATACACAATTTGTCTTTACATATGCGAATTAAAATACCAGTGGGGCACATTTCCATTAACTTATTATCGTAGTAGTTAGATGTTAGTTGTCTGAACTCTATTTTATTTATGTATCTTCTGAATATCCATATTTAAATGCCGGTCTTATTCTTGGTTGATACATGGAAGATGGAACAAATAAATATAAAAGTCTAAATTAATTTTTTCATTTGCTTTCGTAGATCAAATGGTACATCGCCTTTTTAAGCTAAAAGCATTATTAGGTGGGAAACTTTATTTGCTAGTTACAAAATGTACCTCTACTTTGGACATGTTTTAGTTTTAATTTCTTATATGTGACCTATCACATGATTACATTCCGTTGGACTAAAAAACAAACATGAACCTCCAAGCAAAAAAGTCAATTAAAAAATTCGTAATTGTTTTTAAATATCAGTCCAAAACTATGGCTTATTTGTCTTATATGTTGGAACGTTCAACATCCGGTCTTACGAATAACCGAGAGAATATCAAAGTTTAATGTGTTATCTTTGTTATGAATATTCGAAAATTCAGCTCGATTGTCTGACTAGTCGCAGTCTTGTGACAACAAAATAAACAGTTGGTATATATGCTAATTTCATAATTAAAATGAATTTCCTATGAGACAACACTACTCCATTATGTAAAGAGAGAAAGAAAAGATGGAGAAAAATATAAAGAGCGAAAGGAAAATGTGACTCCAAATCTATTAGTGTCAAAGTAGAAGAGAAAAGGAAAAAAAAAAGTAAAAAGTAAAAAGAAAGAAGTAAAGATTGTTCTTTTATAATGTCAACAGATTTGTTTGTGAGTTGGGCACAAAGTAGATTGGAAAGCTTTTGCATTACCAGATAAAAAAGAAGGTACTTAATGATGAAGAGTAAAGTAAAGGTTGCTATATTTATAAAGTAATGTATTTTTCTTACAACTAAAATATTTTACCTTGCAATCACATTTCTTAATTATCTTTGTACTGTTTGGTTTGAATGTAAATGAAAAAGTAATAATGTGTTTGCATATATTTTATAAGATTGGGTCTTTCTTTGGGCCGAACAGCTTAATAAGAAAAACAATTGGGCCGTTTTCTTGAATGTCAAACGTATTTAACGAAATCCATCCAGTGGTTAAAAAACTTTACAAACTACATAAACATACGAATTATTTTGCTAATAGCCATTTACTTATTGTGACCTTGAGATAACTCTCTACATTGTGTCTGTCCCAATAACAGAGTCAGAGACTGTCTCAGAGATCAAACGAAAATAACAAAGGTTCGGTGATATATTCAGTAGTAATAATTTCAGTTTTTTACTTCTGGGATAATTTGACTTTTATAATATCTGGAAAACAAAAAAGTGAAAAACCAATATTTGACTCCAACTGCCGACTCAAACTATTGGGAGTTAGGACCACTGGTTGATAAACCGTGTCAAATTGGCTTTAGACAAGACCAAAGTGTCGTCGTTTTGATAAAAACCTATTGCTCTCTCTCTCTCTCTCGCTGAAGCCGGCCCGAGCCGTATATAAGCTGTCTCCTACAATGGTTTTTTTCAATCGTATTAGAATATTGTTTATAATTACTATATTCGTTTGTAGTTTATCACTATTCTACTGTATTAGTATTAATTTTAATTATCTTTTGTATCATCCATTTTCCTGCAAAACTTATCTATTTTTCTAATCGCACTAGCGTGTGAGTTGTTTACAACTACATTCAATTGTAAATCTCTTTTCCGAAAAATATGAAACAGAGGAAACCAATGATGATGTACAAAAATGATCTCTAACTAATGTTTTAATATATTATTATATTTTATTATTAGTTTATATAGATTCGATTCGAGTCATTCGACCTTCCCCGAATATAGCTTGGTAAGGCTAATACTTGATTAATCCATAGTCACGTAAGAGAATGTGATTTATAATGCTTAAGAAGTGACCATCTTTCTTAACAAATAAAGTTATAAGGAAGAAAACAATGCAAGTTTTCATATGTTGGGATTCACGTACATACATAAGACATAATTATGTGCAAAACTCATTAACTTTTTAACACGATTAATTTTCTTTTTTTTTGGGTGTTGCGTTTAAGAGTACATATGATCAAGTACATCTTCGGTCCCAATAAGTTAGAAGCCTTAAAAGAATTTAAAATGTGGCTCTATATATATTTTTAGTACCAAAATCTGATCATCTAGTTATTTACATTTTGTTTGTCTAGTTATATATTTCCTCTCTCTTTTTTTAACTGATATTCTAAAAAAACACATACATTAAGAAAATATATTAAAATTTATTATAAATATATTCATTTTTGTGATTTGCATTTTTCTATAATTCTAAACCAATGATATTCAATTATTTGTCTTGAAATTTAAAATTCATCAATAATAACTAATAATTAATGCATAAAAACTTAAAAAATCAATCTGTTTGAAATAATTTTTTCTCCAAAAAGTCAATTAATAAGGAACAGATAAAGTACATCATAATCCATGTCAGATTATCTTTTAACTAATAGTATATTATATACTTAACAAAAACTTCAGTTAATTTTAAAAACTTAGAAATAATCTCAAAACCAATATATATATATATATATATATAATTTCGAGTCATATGTAGTTGAGAACTTGGGATAGAGTTTTGGGAGGTTTAAGCAAGTTACTACCACCATAACAGTGTAAACATTTACTCATGTGACTCCTAAAATTACTACTAAAAGCTAAATTATAAAGAGGTTTTAGCAAGTTAGCAAATAGCAACCAACAACCTCGTTTCTATTAAGCTTTCAACATGTCCAAAAATCACAAATGTTCTTTTTTTTACCAAATTTTGTGTAATTAATAAAAGGTTTTAATTATATATATGAGGATCACATCAACTAATTAAATGTTTTTAAATTTGGAGTATTATATGAATTCCCGGAATTAAAGACTTGAGAGGGACCTTTGTAAATGAATACACCTTGTAATTATTTAATGACAAATTATTTTTTATTGTTTATACTTTATACCATTGCATCTCACTATCAAAGCATATTTAAAATTCTATAAGGAGGGCCCAAAATACACGGGAATGTTGAAAACCATAACCTATCGAGATTAAAAAGACGATTATATTTTTGTTTTACTTTAAAATATCATTTATTTTATCTTCAAAATAAAATAAACTCTGATTGTCTTCTTATAAGCTAAGTAATCATACATCAACTCAACATCAATGTCAATTTAATCTTTCATAAATCTATTCATAAATTCTACACTTAACTAATAGATTTTATCTAAAAACTAAACTACTCAACCCAGTCAATTAACAACTTTAGATCTATGAACTGAAAATAAACAAACAACAATCAATTTAATTTACACGAGTTCACAATAGAATAAAAAAGTAGTATAGGGTTTAAAAGGGACGACACTAAAAGTCTTTATAGCAGCTACATAACATGATCAATTCTTTTGCGGTAATATCTTTTCTATAAAGAAACTTATGCTTTTTGTCAAGTCCAGTTAATCCTGTAGCAAATAATATTCATGATAAATACTTATACGCCGGTTTATAAAAAGAAAATGTTTTAATCAGATTTTGAATATTTACTACTACTTGAACTTCATTTTGCTTTATATCGTCTATTATCGAATTCGAAACAATCAAGTGTTTAGTGTCAAATACCATCAACATAAATCTTACTTCGACTATTATGTGTGCTAATTTCTAATTGTACGTAGGAGATTTCCATTTCCCTTCATTTGTATATAACATATGTACTTCATATTGATATGTTTGTTCACATGATTCTATAGTTCTTATATAAGGCACGATACGAAGTTACGAACCACCAACAAAAGCATTAATGGTTTCAAGAATACAATAAAGTTTTGATGTTTTCATTATTGCATGTAGATATAAATAAAAGACTCACGAAGATTCTTAAAAGCTAAAACCATTGTGATCTTTGCCCAGAGAAAGTGAAGCACACAACACAAATGTTCGCCGCTTGAAAATAGTACAACAAAATGCTTTAATTATCATAGAAATTTAATTAAGCATATACTAATCAAAACAATGTGAAGATGTTAATAATGTAAGCATTGAGTTTTGAGAGGTGAAATAGACATCACTAATGTACATTTTACAAAGCTTCATAAGTCGCACTAAAGTTAATTACTAAAATTCTAAACCGACAAAATCGAAAATTGTACCGACCGACGAACCTCTCTAACTAAACCAAACCGACTCTACAGCTTAAGTAAAGTCGTGAAACGTGTCGAGCTATGAGTGGTCAAATAAAGTTGTGAAATAGACGGCTGTGAGAGGTGGAAACAGATGAGATGTCGTGAATCGGAGGGCTAAGAAGAGAAAGCACTGTACACGTGTCTATCCTTCTCTAACGATTTTATTCTGATTTTCTCCCTATAAAATATATGTATTTTTTAAATAATGTTATTTCGGCGATAGTGACAAATGGGAAATGACGAAAACGACGTCTTCTTTGATGCAATGTTTGGCCCACAATCACATGGGTATGTGGGCCCTCCTGTTTCGCAGCTTCGTACAAAGAAAATAAGTAAATTTACAATGTAGGTCCCTTTCTTTCTGTGCCATTTGACTGTATGAAAAAAATGACATTAATATTTTATACAACTAAAAGTTAATTACCTTTTTTTCCTCCCTTATGAATATTATCATAATTTTCTATTTCCAGTGCATGTATATAGAACCGTATTTTTCCAACGGAATTGAATTGTTTTTGGTAGGCATTATCAGTTTATCACTACTAGTATATTTCAAATCTCTTGTATTAATTTTGATGCATTTAATCAGCTTACTAAATAACCGTTTCATCAAGGTATTCCGACTAATTTAAACAAAACATTCATTTACCCATATAAAATAAAATTAGAGAAAGTATATAATAATAGTAATTTTGTTGGCGTCATGACGTGATTTGAATGCCTCAATTTCAGATACGATCCGTGACAATGGTAAAAGCTTCTGACAGAATGTTTTCATCATTCACTAAAAACGATGTCCCATGCTTCCACTGAAACACGTACGCACAATCATGGTAACAGAAGTAAGTACCTTGATGATTGATGATGATAGCATTTTCTCACAAGCCAATCCTATTTCTTTAATCCAATTTCACCTTTATTATTAGGAACTACTTTATTGTCTTTCACCAAAAGCTAAATTTCTAGCTAAGGTCAAAAAACCTTTTCACGAATATCAATAAATTTCCACCATTTCTTAAAAGCTAGATTGAATTAACTATTTCAATACTCTCACAAAAGTGATTTATTGTTTGTTTTTTTTCCTTTCGTAATTTTTATGTTGATAGTAACATTAATATTCGATCCAATACAATCAAGTAAATAATAAAGATGGATTTGGGTTTTGTCGTGATCACTAGTTCAATGTCTTTTTCACTAATGAATTTGGTCTTCACAAAATTACCAAAAAAGAAAGAAAGAAAAAAAGAAAGAGATGTCGTGTCGTGGGATTAGATGTTACAGGTCCGGGGGAAAAAGCTGCGTCTTTCTTTCCTCCATTTTGTATTTCACTCCCTCTACTCCTTTAAAACCCCTCTATTCCTTTAGAAACTTCATATTTTATCTTTCTTTCCTCATATTTTATCTATAAAGAACAATATAATTTGCATAATGATAAATGTATGATTCTTTTTTTCCAAAAGGTGTGTCCTAAAATAGAAATTGAATTTGGTCGATCTCAAAATTACAAATCAATGAATCACATGTTTGTATTTCATGTTTATTAATAAAATAAAATATAATTTTACTAATAGAAACTATACGTTTACAACACAATATTAATAGATTATTAACATATCGTTTTGTTGAATGTTATTATATCACGTTGATTTTAATAGATGATGTGTTAACTAAACTTTTTACGTGTAACTAATACAACCAAACATACACACTTTAAATTACAAACAAAAACTTATAATAAAGTTGGGAATGGTTGGATAACTTGGGTTATTTAGATATTTTTTTAGTTTTTGATAAATAGTAAAAAAGAAATTTGGCTTTCTAATTTTTAGAAGAAGGTAAATTTTCAAAATTTTGTTGGATTAAGATATAGGTTATATTACTCAATTGAAAAGTTTAGGGGTAGGAAATGTAATACAATTCAGACTTAAGGGGTCAAACGTAGTTTTATTGCTTTCATATCAGAGTGTCCCCATTGATTCCTATTTCTGTGAAAGCCCCTCTCGACATCGTTAATTACATGAAGAGCCATTACAATCTTAAACCCAAAATTAACTTCTCCCGCGGATTTAATTTAATAATCCCCTTCATCCTTAATCCTTATTTATCAATTATTCCACCTTTGCCCTCTTCTCTGTTTTCCCATTGAGACTAAACAGAGCACCAATTTGATAAACAATTCTCAAGTCCAATGATCTGAAGCAGAGTACCAATGAAGTGACGGCGGCTGTTCATCGGAGAAGAAACCACAAGCTTCTTCACCGCTTAGAAAATCCTCGTGATCCTCTGTTTGCTCTGTTTTCACAAACTGTAAGAAACTCCCGCCAGTAACCGTCACAGGCGGCGTCAATCTTCCGTTATCAGAACTTGTTTCGTCGTTAAGAACGGCGCTTGAATCGCAACTATCGGAAGATCCAGCCTCGACAACGGTGGAATTCGGTAGAAGGTCACGGAGGTCAGTGAAGCTTCGCCGGTAGTTAAAACCAGAGGAATGTTCTAGAAACTGCAGAGGAGACGAAGGAATCGAATCCGTCTTGTGAACTTCCTCTTCCTTAACACCCTCCGTAATAGCTTTGTTGTTGTTGTTATCTTCTTCACCGTTTACCTTAGCTTTGATTTTACTAATCTGCAACCAAAAACTTTAAAAATCAAACCTTTTTGCATTTTCGTCTCTGAAGTTTCAATTTTTATGGTTTAAAGTCTCTAATATTGTACCTCTTGGAGAAGGGAATCATTGTCACGGCGGAGAGAATCGAAATTGTGGCGGAGAGAATCGTATTGACCCTTAAGAACACCGTAATCTTTTTCAAGCTGTTTTGTTTTCCACCGTGCACGACGGTTCTGAAACCAAACAGCTACTTGACGAGGTTGAAGTCCAAGCTCTTGTGCTAATTTAGTTTTCCTCTCAGGTTCGAGTTTATTCTCAAGTTCGAAATTCTTCTCAAGAGCTTTGACTTGGTCAACTTTTAATCTTCTCTTCTTCTCCGATAGACCCATGTGGTGGTGGTTGCCGGAATATTCCTCGATTAGTGTAGCATCTTCATCGTAACCTTCAAGCATAGATTGGTAATTACTTCCGTACCCTCTTGGACTCTGTTCATCTGTTGTGTAACCAAATGAATCTTGTCAATAAAAGAAACAGTGGAAAGTGAAGAAAGGATCACATGGGTTTTGTCTGACATTAGCAAAAAGTAGAAAGAACAAAGATGGTAATAAGAACCTGTAGAAGTGGAGATTAGACCACACATTGAATCTGAGCTGCTTAGTCTCTTCATGATGACACTTTAAAATAGTTCTACTCCAGCTTTTTCTTTATTATCAGAGAAATTCTTATGAAGTTTTGAAATTACAACAATGTTGTAAACATAATTGAGCTTCTTCACTTGAACAACAACATGAACAAAACGAGGAGACTTTAGAGGCTCAAATTAGAAAAAACAGAGAGAGGGATATGGATTGAGAAAGTCCAAAAGAGAGAGAGAGAGAGAGAGAGAGAGAGAGAGAGAGAGAGAGAGAGAGAAGCTTTTAATCTAGAGAGCAATGGTTCTTTTCAATATGAACAAGTTGGTTTCACACTTTCTCTTTCTTTAAATAAACCAAACTTATCTTTCTTTAAATAAACCAAACTTAGAGAAAGGGTTAAAATGTAACTAAGGTTAAGTTTGAACCAATAGTTATACGGCTTGGCTCGGCTCGGCTTAGAACAAGTGGTGGAGTCTGTGATACGTCACCGTATGGGTTTATTTTTGGTAATGCTTAACCTTATTTTTTTTAAGGGTGTTTCTATTTTCTTAAACTTAAAAATTCAGAGAAATTAATAAACAGCGGATAGTAGAGAGATACGTAAGATGCATTTAAAAAGTAGATTTTTAAAATATAACATCCTCTGAAAAACGTCAGAAGGTACGTCACAGAAGATTTGATGACAAAATGATAAACTATAATTTGTTTGTTGATTAATGAAACCAAATGTAATTTTCCTGAGCAAACTTAAAATTCGATAGGATAAGTTATAAAATTATACGGATGGCATATTTAATCCCATATATTAGATGTGGGATATATTATTAAAAACATTAGTGTTATATGTTATTGTTGGCAACGCAGGGGAGTGGAAAGAAAGACTTGTGGGTGGGGGAACAAGACTGACGCAATTTGGGTTTGGTTCATTGAATTGTCCAAAAACTATGGGCTCGAACGGCACCGTCAAAAAATATCAATTCTTGTTTTGAACGACCTGTAAAAAACATACAGGAAAGTTTAAAATGGTATAGTGATAAATACAATATACTATAGCATATGTCACAACTCAAATCGAAGCTTTATAGAAAAGTTCAATACTATATTTGGTGATTGTTTTTTTTCTTCTAATTTTGCATTTGCGTTCTTCTAAGTGAAAGTACATAACGCAAACCAAAGAAACAATCCTATGACGGTTCTCTCTTTGAAACGGAGCTTTTCCGAGAGACAATGAAATGTTTTTAGAACACAATTAAAGGCTTTGGGTCATCACTTATTCAATTT
This sequence comes from Arabidopsis thaliana, assembly GCF_000001735.4. NCBI lineage: Eukaryota > Viridiplantae > Streptophyta > Magnoliopsida > Brassicales > Brassicaceae > Arabidopsis > Arabidopsis thaliana. The sequence goes on from NC_003075.7 coordinate 18,574,024, forward strand.
TAAAGATTTGTCATATTCATTTCATTTGTGATCAATTTCGAGAAACGTTATCTAAATGAGAGAAAATGAAATGTGTAAGAAGTAGAACTTAGGTATAAAGAGATGGCAAGGCAGGCCTCTGCATTATGACCCAGTTTCAGATAATGGACCCCTAAACTGTAGTTTTTTGTTATAGGCCTGAGGCCTGATCCATTTATTGTATAAGACCGGTTTTGTTGGTCTTGGTATCAGGTTTAAATTTAAAATAGGTCGAATTCAACGTTCCCGTACACGTTTCATACATGTTACAATTTAATATGTATATAGCTACTCGATCAGCTTCGAAAATAATATTAGTATAAACGGAATTTGGATGATGATGCCCGAGCACATGCACTTTGAAGATATAAAGATGATGAAAAAGAATGAAAGAGATTTTAAATTCTGCCATGTATGTCTCTATGGATTATTATAAGTTCAAGTGTGGAAGATTCGGAAATTCTCATTTATCCATATCAAATTTGAATTATTATATTTTTCTGTCTGAATTATTCATGAAATAGCAACCGCTAAGGGTGATACATGGTGGAGTACAAGTTACAAAAACCAGCAGAAGGAACTAAAATTCTCGGTAAAATAAGTCGGCAGAACAAAATAATATCTCTAAAAACAAGAACCAAAAAAAAAAAAGTATAAATAACCAAAAATACAAATACCATAAGCTAAAACTTAGAAAATAAGCAGAAAAACCTTCAATGAGTGAACTAAGAATCATGAGAATCTGAAAGGAAAATGACTGAACTTGAAACTAAGAGATCGACGCATAATTGTCTTATTTGTCTTGTGGAAAGATCCGAATCAAAACCCATTGAATAGCTCTTCTCTCTACTGAAAGACTTGATAGAGCATTGAATAGTATTAAACGTTCCAAACCAACCCCGAGAAGTCGATAACCTTAAACTGGAAGAAATACAACTTAAGATGGCAAATTAGTGACCCACATACTCCAAACGAAGCAGATCTTAAAGAGATAGAAGAACCAACCAAAAATTTTTATCCAAGAGCCAATGGCAAAAAGCATCGAGTCCGTCTCATCACAAGGAGAGATTTTCCAGGACCATCGATGTCAAACACAACACCAAGGTAGACAAAGCAGATGGCTAGAACCGAAACTTCATTCAAACAAGACTCAACCTCAGAACAGTCAAAGATCCGCAAAAGAGAGACTCCGAAAATCCCTAAACAAATCTAACGCAACTCGCCAACAGAGACACATTGGAGGAAGACGACGAGGGAGATACCACGAGCCTATCTGATGTTGCATAGATTCATCAAGGGAAGAAGATAAACGAATCAAGAAGGAAAGCCAGAGCCTTCAATGGAGGCGTTGACTCAACGAAGAGAATTCTCAGACAGAACAGAAGCTACTTGTGACTCCACTTTGAGGCAAGGAGCGGATCCGCAACTTTAAGCACCATCGACCATCAGAATTAACGGATCTAAACACTCAATACCATGTCTTATCAGATATGAGACACGAAAGCAAACCAAACCACAACGTTAAAACTCTACGATTCCATAAGTAGAAAAGACAAATACAAAATTGAAAATCTAAACAAGAAAACAAGGGAGGTGATCGACGTTGACGGTGTATGAGCCGCCACGCACGGGTCACCAGCTAATCAAGTTTGTAATCTATCTGATGTATAAATATCTACGACTTTTTTTAGCATATAAATAATATATTTTACAGAAAAAATGTGGTGTAATAACATCAACCAATTAATTGAGTGTAAATTAATTTTGTTATCATCAATCAACTGGTATATACATATTTTGCCAAATCCGATTTTAGACGGTGATCCAACCAAAACCATTAGCTGCAATGTTCAGTTGCTATGATCGATCACTAGTATTGTTGTTGTGCCATAAATATCAATCTTTATTTTCTTATGTTGCCAAGGCGATCACACACCACTTATCCACTTTGTGTTGTTTTTCTGTGTTTGTTTGTTATTTCTTGTCTGAAACCAAGGAAAAGGTAATTGTACGATGAAACATTCTGACCTATAAGTATTGATTAAATTGACCCTATCGAAGAGACAAAGAGTTTGTGTATTTGCAGCGAACATGAATTAAAAATTGACATATAATTAATCCTAGCACACAGTTTAGTGGATTAGACTATTTCAGTAACAAGTGGAGAAACATGACTAAATTAAAAATGAAATTGTAACGAACTTATCTCCCCCCAATTTGACATAATTTTTGCCCTATTGTCTTCATCAAAAAAACTTTCTTTAAGTTCATCTAAAAGTCAAAACAATATAATTATTAACCTTTTGAAGTTTATTCGGGACAGCTATATGCTTCTCCTCTCTAAGTATATAAATCATATCCTTCGTATCTGACATATTTTGCGTCTAACAAGTAACACCCTAATAAACATTTGCATTTGCAAGCAGAAATCTAATTCATCGTGGATAAATCTCAGCCGTTAATATCTTTCCGGCGTCGCTTCGAACGACCGATGATGACACGCGTCGAGTGTTTTAATCCTCACCGTTGGATTATCTTACACGTGGCAATCATCATACAGAGCAAAGCCAATGCCCAATCTTTCTCACCGAGTCCACCCGACTTGCAAACGGGTCACACTCCGTCGAAGACCACCGTCTTCGCCGTTCTCGTAACCCTCTTCTTCCTCACCGGATTACTCTCCGTCTATATTCGCCATTGCGCTCGCTCTAATCCTGATTCCTCCACCAGATACTTCCGCAACCGAGCTAACGACGGCAGTTCACGGCGAGGCGGTCTTGACAACGCCGTCGTCGAAAGCTTCCCTGTTTTCGCTTACTCCTCTGTTAAAGAATCCAAAATCGGATCCAAGGATTTAGAATGTGCGATTTGTCTCAACGAATTAGAAGATCATGAAACAGTGCGATTGCTTCCGATTTGTAACCATTTGTTCCATATCGATTGTATCGATACTTGGCTTTACTCGCACGCAACTTGCCCTGTTTGCAGATCTAATCTCACCGCGAAATCGAATAAACCCGGCGATGAAGACGACGGTGTTCCGTTAGCAGCGATGAGAGACCACGTCGTGGTTGATATTGAGACCGTTGAGGTAGCGAAAAGCCACCACCGACGGTTGAGTTCTGAAATCTCCGGTAAGTTTCCGAGATCGAATTCGACGGGTCATTCGATGGATCGATTCAGTGACGGCACAGAGAGGTTTACTCTGCGGTTACCAGATGATGTAAAGATGCGATTAATGGCGGTGAAAGGACGTAGGTTGAAACGAACGAGAAGCTTTGACGTTGATTTGACGGCGGAACACTATTGCCGGAGCGGTGAGGAAAGCAGTAACACGATCGGGTCTGGTGCGAAGTCGGGTCGGGTCAACTGGCCGGATCGATGGGGTTTGACTTTGTTCGTTTCGAAGTCAAACTCGGGTTCCGTTAGATCACAGAAATCTAACGGTGAACCGTTGAAATGAACGACGTTATATTTTGCCGTGAAAGTGGTGAAGATATGAATGGTAAAAATTGGTTTGTAATTTTGTATACACAAAGGTCCAGCTTGTTTAGCATCTCGCTAAACATGTTTTTGAACTTTTCTAAGAATGTTTCAAATTTAATATATGTTTTCTTATACGAGTGGTAAAAAGTAATTTCAAATTGGTTTGTAATTTTGTATACAAAAAAGTCCAGCTTGTTTAGCATTTCGCTAAACATGTATTTGAAAGTTTCGAAGAATGTATATTATTAAAGAAGATATTGTTTGAGTTTTAGATTTCATTTATTGGTTCATTGATGTTTTCACAACTTTCATGATCTGATGAAAGCATGTATCCTCTTTTTTTGGGCAACAAACAACTTCATTAGAGATTAACCAATTAGAAGCATACAAGGATAGAGCGTTTTTTGCTAGGGATTCAGCTTCCACATTAGTCTTACGAGAGATGGGAGTACAATGAAAGCTATTAAAGGAAGAACAAACGATAAAGATATCCGCTAGAACTTCATGGATCTCAGTGAGGATGGAATTAATGTTGATCGCTTTGACAAGCGCACAACAGTCCAACTCAAGATGAATGCGCGATACACAAAGGGTTCTTGCATTTTCCAGAGCTGTGCGGGCAGCTAAAGCCTCCACCATAAGAGGAAAGGCCACATTAGTACATAGAGAGGAGAAGTTCTCAGATGCACCAGTACCTGACAAAGACAAAGTCCAACCCAATCCCGCAACACATAGATTTTTTCTCCACCATAAGGGATCGATCGAGAGTAGGTTCTATAAAGTACCAATTTATTTCACATTTAGTTTAAACAGTTTATCATTAACCATTCGTGTTGGTTTCACAATGGTAATGTAGACAATATTGTTTTTATAATATTAATTTACACAAATTAATAAATAGTGCATTAAAAATTACATGACTAGCAATTTAGAATTCTCCCGTCAGGAAACAAAAGAGTGTCACAAGTCCCAGATAAATAGATCGTTACCTGATTATTACGCGTTATTAGTAGTTGTGAATTTGATGATTGTGGGCTCTTTACTTGTTACAAATTCAGTAAACATAATGAATATCTTGTTTTTTGCTTGCGACTCTCGTCCCACTCCACTCATCCATTGAGTGATGGTTACAAAGTCTCTTATTAGCTTTTCTTTTCGCTATGGATTCTTATTTTTGTAAAGTATGAATGACCTTAGTGATAGTTTATAACAATTTATTTGTTTTGGTTTCCTTACAATCAAATTTCTCCACTAACTAAGCGATATATATATGCACAGAAACTATATATATTTTAATAGATCGGCACCCATGTTTACATATTTCACGTTTCTTAAAATTATTAATCGTAGTTGACAAAAGATAGTATCTTCACACCTCACAATCATAGCAGTAACACCGTACCATTTTATTCACTAGTCTTGGAGTAATATTTTTGATAATTATTTTTCCTTCTATCCAAAATCTACTTTTGTCGTTTTAGGGATCGAAATATTTAAAAATAAGATAACGGGTACCCTCTATGAATTTGGTGAATAAGAACAAGAAATCATCAGAATGTTCGATTCGAACGATTACATTCCATTTATAATTTGTTTGAATATGGAAAGTAGTTTGAAAAAGACCAAAAACCAACAAAATAATAATGCAATCGACGATTAAGTGATTCTCCATATATATTGATTATTTGACCCATGTTGGTTGCATACTTGCATAGAATAAAACAGTTTCCTTTATTGACCAAAAAAAACTACTATATATTATCTTCTTTTTAGTCCATCAAAAAGCAAGAAAAACAAAACAAGTCATATCTACCTGGTGTAGTAGATCATCGTCGATTCATCGATGGGAAGAATAACAAGTTTTGCAGATCTAATAGGTAGAATCAAAGACAAAGCTTCTCAAAGCAAAGCTGCTTTAGTATCATCAAACACTAAAAGCAAAACTCTCTCTTTCCATCTCTCTGTCCTCCGTGCCACTACTCATGACCCTTCAACGCCGCCGGGGAATCGTCACCTCGCCGTTATTCTCTCCGCCGGTACTGGCTCACGAGCCACCGCTTCTTCAGCTGTCGAATCCATAATGGAACGTCTTCACACCACCGGAGATGCTTGCGTAGCTCTCAAGTCTTTGATCATTATCCATCACATCGTCAAACACGGTCGTTTCATCCTCCAAGATCAGCTCTCTGTATTTCCAGCTTCCGGTGGTCGGAATTATCTGAAACTTTCTGCTTTTAGAGATGAGAAATCTCCTTTGATGTGGGAGCTTTCTTCTTGGGTCCGATGGTAAGTTCACAAAAAAAAAAAAAAAAGTTTCGACTAAGTTTGGATTTTTATATGTTTTTTGATTATTATTGTAGGTACGCTTTATATCTTGAGCATCTATTATCAACTTCAAGAATCATGGGATTTTTCATATCTTCAACATCGAGTACAATTCACAAAGAGGAATACGAAGAAATGGTTTCTTCTCTTACCAACTCTGATCTGCTTCGTGAGATCGATGCTCTCGTTGGTCTACTAGAAGAAGCATGTAAAATTCCGGATCTACCCTTCTCCGGTGGGAAATCCCTCGCAGACAAAATCACTCAGTTGGTAGGAGAAGACTACGTGTCTTCGATCAACGAGCTTTACACGAGATTCAACGAGTTTAAAGAACGATCCAACACTTTGAGCTTTGGAGATACGATCGAGCTTGTCTGTGCTTTGAAGCGGCTCGAGAGTTGTAAAGAGAGGTTGTCTGAAATCTGCCATGGGAATTGGAAGAGAGGTTGGATTGATGGGTTCTGGGGTTTGGTTCTTGAGGTCAAGGGTATTATTGGTAATTTAGAGGATAATTATGGGCAGATTGAGAAATCGATTGTTGGGTTTGGGAAGAGGGATAAAGGATACGAATCGGCTCGGTTTACTGATCGGTTAATTATCGGTTATAGTAATCCTGTTCGGTTTTCTTCGGGTAGATTTTCGAATGTTGATCGGTTTAATTTTCCGGTTTCTGGTCGAGTGTTGTGTTGAGTGGACGACTTTTATATTCTTTTGATTTTTTTTTAAATAATTTTTTTTTTGGTCAGATGTCTTGTGAATTTTAAAAGACAATAATCAACATGTAGATGATTATTCCATTATATGTGTTGTTGATGTATTAAGTCATTTATCGATGAGAAAACTAACTGGATTTTGATTTAGTCTGTTTATCGTTACAAAGTTCGGTTTATTATACAGATTTAACTGTTATGTAAAATTTAACATTGTTATGTAAAATTTAACATTTAAAACCTTCAAGATGCAAAAATCTAGTAAATGCAACTATATTAAACAAGACTTTATTAATTAAAAAAATAATGAAGAAAATTACAATCAGAACTTCTTCCCTCAGGTTTAATCCCATGGTCCAATCAAAGTTATACAAATATCAAAAAGATCCCAAAAAGAAAACAACAACAAAGAGGACGAAATGTATTAGGGAAAAACAGAGAGATCTCTCAAACAAATCATGATAAGAAAAAACAAAGGAGAGTGAGAGAGAGAGAATGATAGAGTAATACGCAAGGCACTCTTTAAGCCAAAACGGCGTACAAGGCTCCGGCAATGACTGTGCTAACAAGGAAAGCTTTGTTAGTCAATGCTGAGTCAGCTACCGGCCCGTCTGCTCTAGGAGCGGGGGCCGGAGCTGGTGTTGGACCTGATGGGCCTGGAGCCAAAGCATATGGTTTAGGAGGAGAAGCGACAGGGGAAGTTGTGGGCGACGTGGTCGGGGGTGAGACGGTTGGTGGAGTTGTTGGAACCGGAGTGGGTTCGTTGGCTGGAATAGGGGGTGAAGCAACGGGAGCCGGTGGTTCTGCAGTTGGTGTAACAACTGGAGAAGGAGACTCTACCGGAGGGAGAAACGTGATAGGTGCCGGAGCCGGAGCTTGAGCTAGACATGAGGCGGCAAATAGACCAAGAAAGATCAGAGCTTGCAATGTCTTAAGAGCCATTTCTCTCAGTTTCAATGTCTTTCGTTGTGTTTGACGAGAGAGATAGAAACCTGAGAAAACTCTTGTCTTTTGTTGGTGGTGGATAAATGAAGGAAAATGTGTTCTTAATATATAGCTAAGAAGATGTATATTTTATTTTGATCTTTCAGACTCTTTAAACATGCAGGCACATAGAGATATACATGGCTTATTTATTTATTTGATTTGGAATATCAGAATTAATAGTCTTTACCAAGTATCTTGCATTGAAGTTTTCTTGAAGAAATCGTCTACAATGAGACTAAACCTAGTTCTAAACTTCTAATTGATAAAATTACAAAAGTATAATTTTAATGATACTAGACAAAGGTTAATAATGTCGTGTTAAAATTGGTAATTTGCAATAGTTGACCACTAGTACTAGTAGATAACCTCATTTTTTGGTTTACCGTATCTTGTAGCAGCAAATAAAAGAGTTTACATCAAATTAAGAAAATGACATTATATACCAAACCAAACAACTTACTTACCTCAAATATATAAATCACAATTTGAACCCAAACAACAACAAAAAAAAATGAAAAAGAGAAGAGTCAAGACCACGCGCCATACTTGGTTCCCACTAAGGTTAACGACGAGGCAGACAAGCAACTTATCTTAATCTGTGAATGATTATGACATTTATATTATTATGAATAAGTTTTCATATACTAATATTGGGTACTACAACAGAACCTTCATCCTTAACCAAAACCAAACCAAACCAAAATTTGAACCGAAATTCTAAAATCAAAACCAAAACCGATTCTAGAGAAGTCATCCTAGGTGGCTGCCCAAGCTCCGGTCTACCATATTTGAACAGAGGAACAATGTACTCCATAATCTGCAGTCCATCCCTCCTCTGCTCATCTTCAAGTCTATCGATCATAAGGTACGCAATACCATCTCCGTTTCGGCGTCATAGGAAGAGTTGGAGAAATCTAATGCTTCTCTAGATCCGTTAAATCACACTCTTAGCCATATTATATTATAATTTTTTTTTTTTTTTTTTTGCAGATTGCATTTTTTGTTACGTAATACCTTAACTCTTCATTTTAGTGATATTAACATTAATAGCAACAAAAAAGAGAAGTCATCCTAATTAAATACCATTGCTGTAATTATGAGTTTTGATTCCCACAAACAAAAAATGTAACGTTTTAAATTATATGTATGATTCAAATGGCCATTGTTGATATGTTTTAAATATGATCTGCTTTTCAAGTTTTTTTAATAAGATATTAAAAAATAACTTTACTTTCTAAGTTTTTAGAAAATTAGCCAATGATTTTAATTCTATAAGTCATCCTAAAAACATTCACAACCACCATTTTTTTTCTTTCACATTCAGAATCCAATAATAACATAACTTTTTTGTTTTAAAAAAGTTTTATAGCCCAAAATCTACATAATAAAATAAAATCAGAGATCTTTTTTTTAATTTTTGCTTTCTCTCGTCTTCTCCATTTACTATTTTTTCTCTTCAGCGTTTCTCGGAAAAAAATAAAATAAAATAAAAACTCTACCCCACATCCCAAATACAACGACAATAAAAAAACGATACGATACTTGCGCAATCGGAGAATGGAACAACTGACGAAAGACGACACTGAAATCGGAGGATCAGAATTTGAAGCCACCGCATAGTAGTGATATGAAACATGTGGATCAAGTGGCGGCAAAAGGAGCCGAGGATGCGAGTTCTGTGATTGCTTTATCTGATGAATCTACTACGCTACACGTCGAAATCGATTCAAAAGGCGATCGAGCACCGAATCGAACATCGTCCGGATCGAGAAAATCTCCATTGGAATCCCGAATTGGTTTCTGAATCTCCCGCACCGGATGAGAAGGCCTTATCCTCATCTTCTGCCGCGAGATCTAATCCGTACGTCGCTCGTGCTCCTACTGAAACTTCGGATGCCTCGTTGAAAGGTACTGTGTTTAAAACTGTGTCAGTATCTTTTTGGTTTATGCTATGAGATGTGTAAGTAACCGTTAAAATCTCTTTGAAATTGGATCAGAAACGATGGAATCTGTGAAAGGTGTGCTTGGGAGATGGGGAAGGAGGGTTGGAGAAGCTGCAATGAAGGCAGAGAGCCTTGCCGGGAACACGTGGCAACACCGTGAGTTTCCGATCTTGTATTGTTGCATCGTTAACCCTGAGAAAATATACTATGAGCTGAGATTGTTGATATTTGGGTGATTGTCATGCTACATGGTATATCACTTCTTGATGAGTTAGATATTATAGGTTTGAGCAATGGAGTTTCAAAGCGAATATTAACTTTTGTTTTTTCTGTTTATTCTGTGATTTGATGGGATTATTTATGGTAACTAACTATTAAATCTTGATATTCATCATAATTAGTGAAAACTGCTCCGAGCTTTGCGTGCTGCAATGGGAAGAATTGCACAAAGTACAAAGGTTCTGGCAGAAGGAGGATATGAGAAAATTTTCAGGCAAACCTTTGAAACTGTTCCAGAGGAGCAACTGCAAAATTCATTTGCGTGCTACTTATCAACATCAGCTGGTCCAGTCATGGGAGTTCTTTACGTATCCACTGCTAAACTTGCTTACTGTAGCGATACCTCTCTCGTACAAAAATTCTGGTCAAACTGAATGGAGCTATTATAAGGTAATCCTTTTTATTTTGAGACAATCGAAATTTTTGCTATAAATAACTATTGTAGAAAGCGACCTCATAGATAATAGGAATAAAGTGAAGAACGTTAGATTCTGTGAGTAATTTCTTGTGCAAACTATGATAACACTAGGTAGTAATACATATCTTCATCATCTTAAACAGGTAGTAATCCCATTACATCAGCTTAAATCGGTTAACCCTTCGATAAGCACAGTTAATCCTGCAGAAAAGTACATCCAGGTAATCTCGGTCGACGACCATGAGTTTTGGTTCATGGGTTTCTTAAACTACGAAGGCGCTGTTACATCTCTACAAGATACATTGCAAGCCGGTGCCTCAGTCTGTGTGATATAATACTGGTGGATTCTTGATCAGAATAGCATTATTTTGGTTGCAAACTAAATTATTTGATTCTTATTCTTAATTAGTTACCATGTCTTAATACACCGATAGCATTTCTTTTCTAAATTTTCTCCTAATCATATTATTGCTAATAAAAAATATAATTGGATTTTAGGATTTAATGCTGTTTTGAGATGATAGTGTATGGTTGTAAAACAAGATTTGGTTGTTACTCTTACAATCTCCATCGCACTAGGTGATTAGCAAACATAACTCTTCTTTCATTCCCTTTTAAATAGAATTTGCAAGAAGAAAAAGTGCAAACATAGATAGATATCATAGAAAGAGAGAGACAGTAGGAGAGATAGAGTGAAAAATAGGGTTTAGGGTGAGGGATAAGGTTATAGGGATTTAGAGATTTAGGGGTTTAGGTTTAAAGGTTAAGGGTTAAGGGTTAAGGGTTAAGGGTTAGGGGTTAAGGGTTAGGGGTTAAGGGTTAAGGGTTTAGGGTTAAGGGTTAAGGGTTTAGGGTTTAGGGTTTAGG